>NC_081563.1:99647536-99670713 GCF_022355385.1 Mustela nigripes
CCTCAAAATGTTGAAAATAGAACTGCCCTATGACCCAGCAATTGCACTGCTGGGTATTTACCCTAAAGATACAAATGTAGTGATCTGAAGGGGTGCGTGCACCCCAATGTTTATAGCAGCAATGTCTACAATAGCCAAACTATGGAAAGAACCTAGATGTCCATCAACAGATGAATGGATCAAGAAGATGTGGTATATATACACAATGGAATACTATGCAGCCATCAAAAGAAATGAAATCTTGCCATTTGCAACGGTGTGGATGGAACTAGAGGGTATCATGCTTAGTGAAATAAGTCAATTGGAGAAAGACAACTATCATATGATCTCACTGATATGAGGACTTGGAGATGCAACATGAGGGGGCTAAGGGGGTAGGAGAAGAATAAATGAAACAAGATGGGATTGGGAGGGAGAGAAACCATAAGTGACTCTTAATCTCACAAAACAAATTGAGGGTTGCTCGGGGGAGGGGGCTTGGGAGAGGGGGGTGGGGTTATGGACACTGGGGAGGGTATGTGCTATGGTGAATGCTGTGAAGTGTATAAACCTGGCGATTCACAGACCTGTACCCCTGGGGATAAAAATATATTATATGTTTATAAAAAATTTAAAAAAATAAGCTTTTGTGTATGTACTCTAAACTTCAAGTTATTTTTCTACTTATTATTATAGTTTTATATTTCAGTTCTATGGAAACTTTAAAAAATAAGGTATATGCTACTGCATTTATTTGTGTTATTATTAATAATTTCATGTAATTTTATTTTCTTCCCTTAAACATACACTGGAACTTCTATAGCAAATCACTCACTCATAGACCATGATTGTTGCTTAGGAAATGCTTGAATATTTTCAGCAGAGGAAAGAAAAGTATATCTTCATCATTTTTTTGGCAAAATAGCTTAATTGTCTAAGAAACAGTCCATGCATACACCATCATTTTTTGCACTCTTAGGACTCGTCCAGGAAATCCTTCATTCTTATCTCAGAATGGGGCTGTAATCAGTATGAATGGGTGACTACAGTGCTCCATTGCTGTGAATTACCATGGAATACTCAGTTTCACAGTTATAGTAAAGAGAGTATAGAGGGAGAAGAAAAAAGATCAAACTTTCTGGAGCTCCAAGTTCAAATGGCCAGAGAGGAGAGTGAGACTAAAGTAGAGCTAGAGAAGGAGGTAGGAAGGAAACCCAAACAGTGTTGAGTAATGAAAGTCAAGGTAAACATGGCTCTCTATCTTTTGGTGTCTCCATAGCAGGTAGAGTTCGATAACAGGTTTCCCCAGACAGATGTAGTCCCTGTGGTTAGTTAGGTACAAGGATTGGGATTGCATGGTTTCCACGGGGCTCTGATCATGATAAAAGAATATTTCAAGAAGGAGGGAGAGGACATATATTTTGAATGTTGCTGAGAGATGAAGTATGGTGGTCAATACTTTGTGTCTCAATTTACTTTCTTTTTTTTTTTTTAAAGATTTTATTTATTTATTTATTTGACAGGTAGAGATCACAAGTAGGCAGAGAGGCAGGCAGAGAGAAAGAGAGAGAGAGAGGGAAGCAGGCTCCCCACTGAGCAGAGAGCCCGATGTGGGGCTTGATCCCAGGAACCCAAGATCATGACCTGAGCCAAAGGCAGTGGCCCAACCCACTGAGCCACCCAGGCGCTCCTCAATTTACTTTCTTATAAATAAGACAAAATTCAGATTAGCAGTTCTCATTTAGTGAAAGCATTCCTTTTAAAATAAAGGTTTTATTTATTTATTTGAGAGAGTGAGCATGAGTAGAGGGGAGGGGCAGAGGGAGAGGGATAAGCAGACTAGACTCCCCACTGAGCAAGGAGCCCTATTTGAGACTCAATCCCAGGACCCTAGGATCATGACCAGAGCTGAAGGCAGACGCTTAACTAACTGAGCCACCCAGGTGTCCCTGAGGCATTCTTTAAGACAGTAAAAGTACTGATGGTAAAATGTTCATTATACTTAACTCCTAAATCCATTTATCATTAAACACTATCCTATAATTCATCTTGCATTCTTGTGAGGGATCTCATTGAAATGATAAATGTGTTAATACACTTCTAGATTTTTTCATATACGCACTTCCAAATTTGCTCTTTTAAAAATGTTTGATTCCCTGATTTGCATATGACATCACTTAGAGCCACAGTTTTGCCAGCCCATTCTGCTTCCACTCCCAGCAATGGGCAACCCACTTCTATGATTCAACACATCAACATTAAAGGAGAGCCCAGGCTGTATCTTTTCAAACTGTGTTCAGTCTGAGCTCCAAAGATGGTAGTAAATGTTAGTGATTTCAGCATAGGAAAGAATGGATTTGGTTTTAAGAATTAGGCTTTCACAGAACTATTCTAAAGTTTATGTGGCAGGGTGGAGACTTCACTTACCATAATGGCTGATGAGAACAGCCTGATGAGAACATCTCACTGAACCTTATGAATTTGGGGATCTCATCCAAGATTGATGATGGGCCCCATACAAATGGTTCTTGATTTTGAAGTCTACGCTGTCAAGACTCAGTGGCCAGAAGGCAAGTATATGTCTTGGGTATTACTATTGCGGAATCTATGAAATGCTTTGGATCTAAGATTGGATAGACAGCAGGAAGATCACTATTGATAATCAGATGCAAATCTCATAGACTGGATTTTGTGTTTTATCTTAACTACCAAACAATTTCTTCTTCAGCTGGAGAGAAGACTTTCTAATCTCTAGTTTGTTCTCATATCCTGTAATAGTTGGGCTGTAAATATTTGTTGTGGTTCTTTGTGGTTCATATACTCCTTACCTCCTTCCAAGTTGAGATGAATTTCATTTTGAATTTTGTGATTATTAAATAAAATCTAAACAAGAAACAATATGCTTATGTTCCTATAATGGTTAATTTTTTCACTCCCTCAAATACAGCCTAAGAACAATGCTGCAATCAACAATGACATGGTAAAAGTCTTCCTGATAACTGTTACAGCAGGGTAACTTTCACTCCATACAGAAGATTAAGGTTCTTCTTCTGAGGGTTGTACCCTCAGAAAGTAGTTTCAGGTACTGCAGTACCTTGATACACTTGAGGTATCCACAAGATTCTTAGTTGGTAGCTCCCTTTGTCTGTTACAAAACGTTGAGTGAGGACATGAAAACTAATTTAAAATATTTAAAAGAATAGGAAGAAGGGGTAGTCTTTTTCTGTCTCACCATATAGGACAGCTAAGAACAAATATTAGGAGTTCGCTTGAGAAAATTTCAGCTCAGTTTAGTGGAAGACCTGCTAAATTTGAGAGCTTGAGTTGCTGTGAACTACCACATCGCAGGACCTGGGGTAATGTGACCATCAAACAGATGATCTAGAAGGTCTTATACGGGGGCCATGTTTGGTGCAAAAAACTTCTAAGATGTCTTGTTTACTAATTTATCACCTGCTTTTATATAAGTATCACAGCCAGATGACCCAAATTGTCTTTATTAAAGACATGGATTATTTTTTAATGGTTCTCTCTCAACCACAGACCTCAAAGTTCAATTCTGTCATTAAAGTATGATGCAAAGGCCATCAGGCACGCCTATTCAAACCCTGTAATAGGGTTGTCATTTCTTCTCATTACTTTATTATTTTTGTTTCTACGATTCTTTGTGATTCTCTGAGACAAATTCTTGATTCCAACAATAAAGTTCTTTTGAGAAAAGAATGCTCACCAACATGATGCTTTTATTTATTTTTTATTATTAAGCAAGCTCAGAATGAAAAAATTATGTCAAATTTCATGGTCAAGACATTTTGTTCTACAATTAATTTTCTGTATCTTTCATTTCCTCTGTGGAATATTAAGAGCACATGGTTATTGGAGAACTCTGGGGTGAATCAGGCTCTCTCAGGTCTCTTTAATATTTGCCAATCCTTCTCTCTCTCTCTTTTTTTTTTTTTTAAGATTTTATTTATTCATTTGACAGAGAGAGAAATCACAAGTAGGCAGAGAGGCAGGCAGAAAGAGAGGCGGAAGCAGGCCTCTTGTTGAGCAGGGACCCCATACGGGGCTCGATTCCAGGACCCTGAGATCATGACCCGAGCTGAAGGCAGAGGCTTTACCCCACTGAGCTACCCAGGTGCCCCGCCAATCCTTCTCTTTGACTTCAGATGTTATGCTTAAGCATATGCTCATGATTTTTCCTGAGGCTTTACTGAAGGGTAAGTTCTTAGAGAAAGTAATGGGCAACTACTTATCTGTTTAGATTGTCCAGGTTTACAACAGAGAACATGGCGTCTCTGAGTGGTGATTTGACTTTATTTATTGCAATAAATGATAATTAGCTCCTTACAAGTAGAATGAAGATGTGATCAATGATTTTTAACATAAAAGACTTCTCAAGCTAGCTGTGCCTTTATTACTCACTACAGGATAACTTAGCCTATCCTGATTAGAACAACTTCCTTCATCCATTACAAGTAGATTATTGACAAGTAGCATTTTGGGGAATTTATTGTCACTTAGGTCAGAATTGACAGATAAGCCATACCTCTGATATGGCATTGTAATACCACCTAGGAAGAAACTTACTGTTATAGATCATTACTTTACCTGTCGCTGGGCAAAAACCTGCAAGCGATTTAAACAAAACAAACTTTTGGCTCTAATACTGTTTCTCATCTTCCTGCAAAATATTTAGGAAGTGGCAAATTTTTGTCCATAATGAATTATCAAGGGCTGCTTATATTCTTAGGATATAAGAGGTCATTTATATAAACAATATCTAGAAATTAACAAGCCACTCTGAAGACATCGTATATTTTTATTATTATTGTTTCTATGGTAACAATTGACTTTTGAATGAAATGACATTTGCTTACAATGAATTGAATCATTCTGAGGGTGAGGGATCTGGCTCTAAATCCAAATTTACCCAAATGACACAAATTCTCCAAATTAGCCATTTAAAATAATTCCCTTGAAAGTAAGACTTGGAAAAGTACACCACAGAAGAAAGAAGAGCTTTTCGAGTTTGCTAATGGCTGCTTTATTATTCTCATTCTCCTGGGATCCTTCTCTCTTCTTGCTCTACATGTTCTTTCTTTGTCCTTCCTTTCCTCAGTTTCTAATGAAGAGAACTAGTAGCACAGGAAGAATAAAGGGTTTTCTGAGCTGGTCTTGGGAGTCATGAATGAAAGTGTGTGCTGAATTGAGCCAGGGCTTAGGGGTACAAAAGCAGCTATGAAGGCCAAGGGGGAAATCAAGTCAGGGGCCAGAGGTGCAGTCAAGAAAGGCAGTTGACAATAAGAATCAGCAACAGAGACTCTGGAGAATTTTACAAAATGATTGCTGCTTTTTTGACAGCTTCATTGTTACAGCTGCAAGATCTGTAGAGGCATAGTACAATCCCTGTGGGATTTAGCTGCCATTTTGTGACCTTCAGGATTACCTCTAGCTGAGCTGTAGACCAGAGTTTCTCTGACTCTCCCTCCCTCTCAGTCCAGCTCTCCTTCACTACTCTGTCTCAACGATGAGCTTCTCTTCCATCACTGTTCCAAGCCAGAATCCTTAGTGTAACTCCTCAGCTGCTCTATTTTCCTCACTGAGTACATTTAATCAATCCTGATGTTATTGGGAAATACTTATCAATTCAAACTGCTCTATCCCCACTGTCTTGGTGCATTTTTCTGCCACCAAGCTTTTCCTGTTCTATTTTACCTGACACAGAGTGCCAGAGCCATCTTCTTATAGAGGAAATGTGAATGCTGGTATCTCAGCTGTGGCAGGATAGAGAAATGATAGGGTTATTTTATTCTGAGAACCAATGAGTCCCTGAGGAGTTGGTACAGAGGATTTGGGGATAAACAGGTATGAAAAGACTTGCCAATGTAGGGGTTCTTTCTGCCAGGCTCTGGTCTCTCTATAGGTTTCCTTTACTTCTAGGAGGCAACACAAATCTGACCCAGGAATGAAACCCAGGGGGGGAGCCTGGGTGGCTCAGTGGGTTAAAGCCTCTGCCTTCGGCTCAGGTCATGATCCCAGGGTCCTGAGATCAAGCCCCGCATCGGGCTCTCTGCTCAGCAGGGAGCCTGCTTTCTCCTCTCTCTCTCTGCCTGCCTCTCTGCCTACTTGTGGTTTCTGTCAAATAAAAATAAATAAAAATCTTTAAAAAAAAAAAAAAAAAAAGAAGAAGAAGAAGAATGAGACCCAGGGGACCATTACTGAAGGATTTCTCCCCAAGCTCTGTCCTGGACCACTCGACTTCCTGGAATGGTTGACACTGGAAATGACCACTCATTTTGAGAAAGACTGCCTTTACTCCTCAAAGATGTTTTATGGCATCTACCAGATATACTTGAACAGGTACAGGGCACTTAATATTTCCAGGATTGACACAGAGAAACCTGGGATGGGAAGTTGAGGCAGGAAATTGGATCTAAAGGGAAGGCCTTGGAGCACTCAATCCAAGATTATCAAGGGTCTGGCTTTGCAGAGAGGGGACAATGGACGTTTTTAAGCAGGAATGAAACTCATTCCCATAAAGGATGAAATTGAGTGCTCCTATGAATTTGGGACAATGCCTGTATTTGAGTAGGGAGAGATATATTTTGGTGTATTGCTCCTAATGCAGGTACTTTTAATTTCATTTATTATTTATTTATTTAATAGCCTGTTGCTATGTTGGGAGGCAGAGGTGCAAAGAGATTAGATCAATAATTCCCATGTAATCTCAAAATTTTTTATGTGAGTTAATTTTATTAGTATATATTAGAAATTAAAACACAAAAATTTAAATCACAAGACCCCACAAACACACCTAATATCCATCAGTGCAATAACAACATCACATATTTCATATTCTCTCCAAACTTCTTGTGAAAGAATGATAGTGAAAAGACAAAGGACGTCTTGGTATTTTTGTGAAAATAGATTTGACTTTGTATAGCCCTGAAAGGGTCTCAGGGATCCTCAGGGGGATCACACTCTGAGAACCATTGCATTAGATAACTATTCTGACATGCTGGTAAGTGTTCAGTTGGTATTTCAATTCAGATCTGATATTACATCCAATGTTCTTTTTATTTCTATCAAAAATGTGATACTTCATAGGAAGGAATGCAGGCTCTTACCCTTCCCTAGATGCCTTGGGAAAGAGCAAACAATAGAAACCCAAATAGTAGGCATGAATCATCTTTATTGGAATACAGATTTCTTAGGATTACTTTGGTATATATATTTAGTTTGGGAGATTAGCAAACTACCTCATTTGGGCTTTCAATATGGCCTCTTCCCTGGGTGGAAGTCACCTGGCTTCACACAGTCTCATCTGAAACTTCCAGCAAGTGCTTCACCATGTGGCACGAGGTCGGGCCACCAGACAAAGGTACAGGGGGAAATATGATACAGACTCATTTTATACCATCGCACTTGGTGCTAGGAAATGGTGGACATGGTTGAAGTCGGAAATGACCATGATCCCTCAACACACTGACTACCTCAAAGAAATTTATATGAAATCCGACTGCTTTTTCTGAGAGCTTTCAGAATTCACAGTGAGAAGTAGCATCCATTGACCCTGTGTCGTAGCCTCACCCCTGAAAATTACTAAGTCTCATTGGAGTTCCTCTTACAGAACACCAGTCCCTCTTATGGAACACCAGGGTATGGAGGAGCTGCAAATAGGAGTTGTTCTCATGGGCACCACGGTGTTGTGTGAACAAAATGCCAGCTCCCAAGCTGTGGCCTGGGCTAGGTTAGGCTGTGAGAATGGTGCAGTGACAGCAGTCATCTCAGGAAAGCATGGCTCCCTTTCTAGTTGGCTGGTGACATGCACCTCCAGGTTTATCTTGTCTTCTAATGTTCAAAGAGATGTTTACTACTCATGTCACATTGGCTGGGTTCTTCAATCCATGAAAACCCCTTTCAGGAGTCATCATGTACATCTGTAAATGCCTGGAAACTAATGCCATTTAGCCAGTGGTAGTGACCTTTCAGAAACAGAGATGATTTCAAAATGGCATGTGAAAGATAACATCCAGTAGTTCCAGTACAACACACAGAATTTCCAATATCACTTTAATGACCCTCTCTTGCAAAAATGGAGGAAAAGCCCAAGCTCAAGAAGCTTCAAAGGCAGGTCTCAAATCTCAAGAAGGAATGGAGGTTGGTCTGATTCACAAGAAGGGTGGTGACTGCCAGTTTTTACCCTCTTTGTACACATTCAGTTACTTCAGGCCTCATAGAAGACAGAAGACAAAAGACTTTGAGACTAAGGCTTTAGGTTCTTATCTTACATTTGCTTTGTGATTCTGCCTGATAATATTCTCTCTGGGCCTCAGCTTCTCCATATATAGAATGAGGTAATAATATTGTAGTTACTTCAGAGATGCAGGAGGAGGTTTAGAAACCTGAAAAGTGTTTTCTTTTAAAATAATCCTTTCAGGGGCGCCTGGGTGGCTCAGTGGGTTAAGCCTCTGCCTTCGGCTCAGGTCATGACCCCAGGGTCCTGGGATCGAGCCCCGCATCCGGCTCTCTGCTCAGAAAAGAGCCTGCTTCATCCTCTCTCTCTGCCTTCTTCTCTGCCTACTTGTGATCTCCATCTGTCAAATAAATAAATAAAATCTAAAAAAAAACCCTTTAAAAGGCAGTATATATCTATTTTTAAAACTTAGATCACAAAGATTAGCTAAAGTAAGACACTAAAATAATTTGAAATCCCATCACCATTTTTTCTATGCATACATGTTTTCTTATGTATGTATGTATTCATTCAAAAAATGGGATTATATTGAGTATACTGTTGGTAACCTACTTTTTTTACTTAATACTATATTGAATGCAGGTTTTCAAGTCATTCAATGTTTTCTCCATAACTTTTCATGATTGTATAATATTCTGTGTATTTGGAGCATAATTTATCCAACCAGTTTCAAATGCACATTCATGTAGTTTCTCTCTCTCTTTCTCTTTCTGCTTTTCTTTTTGTCTTCCAGGCTTTCTTTTCTTCTTACTTTCTCACTTTTTTCTTTTTCTCTTCTTTCTTCCTTCTTTTGTTTTTTTTTTCTTTTTTTCCTCTCCTCCTTTTCTCTCTCTCAGACCTACCCAACTCCTTTTTTTATTTCTTTCCCTCTCCCTTCCTTTCTTTCTTCCCTCCCTTCTCCCGCCCACTCTTCCTTCCTTCCCTCCTTCTTTTTCTCCTTTCCTTCTTTCTTTTTCTTTCCTTTCTCTCTTCCTTTCCTTAGGAGTTATAGATGATGTTGCTGGATGCTTCCCTCACCACTGTGATAGTCCCAAGGGGCAAGTGTAATAGAAACAAGAGACAGTCACATGACAGGTTTAGCTAACCAAACCCTTTCCTGGAATTTTGAATCTAGATCAAAAGGATACAGACAAAAATGAAAGTGTTACAATGCCTTCATTCTAGACACAGTGCTCTCAAGAAGACTTTCAGTTTGCTTCCATCCATTTCAACCATGATTATTCAGCATCCCCTTCTTTTCCTCTTTGTAATCGTGTGAGATCCAGCAAATCTTTCTGATGAATTTCCTTCTTGCCTAAAGTAGCCATTACCCATTTCTGCTGCTTGTTATTGAAAGATTTCTACAGCACATGCAATTGGGGAACCTCTGTAGATTGTACAGCACTTACCTGACTTTTTAACATTTTAAATTAATCAAAGGAATGACCTATAGACACCACAATTAAGGTTAAGCCTATAATCTTATTTATACTGGATTTAGTTTTTTTCTCCTTTATGAATGCATATTTGCCTCTGGAAATAGTGAACTTTTATACTTTTTTAGCTCACCAAGTAAATTGATATTTGTTTAATTGGCCAACAAAATCTATTAGTTTCTTGGCTGGAACCTGCTGGGAATGAGATTTAGCCTCAAGACCCAGTTTTATAGGCTATTTCTGAACCTCAGAAAACAAAGATTTATAATCATTTTTATAAAAATGCTAATAGGACCATAACTAGAGTAACACAGATGGCTCAGCTGTAAAATATACATGCATGTGTGCATAAAAGAAAGCACGATTAGTTAAGTAGGTGTTTGGATTGCCTCTGAGAGGGAGGATCTTTGTTGTGGGATGATTTCTGTTAATCATATGGCCCAGCAGAGCAAGTCACAGGATGGCATTTCTTTGTGGTCTTTTTTTCTGGTTTTCTTTAAGAATCTACACCTGAGCTTCCTCAGGGCTGGCCTGCACAATAGTTCTCTTATTCTCTCAAACCAGAAGGAGTTCATTGGGAGTCAAAGTGTCTTGAATGTTCCTTTGAGAATCCAATGATGATCAGCCAGTGGCTTCCAACTCAGAACCAAGTGCAAAATGTGGTTCTAATAACATTGCAGGGCACTTGAACTAACTCCCTGACTTTGATGGGTTCTGAAGATGGTACATGTTACTGCAGGACAGGCTTCAGCCATAAGAAAGACATTGAAGAATCAGACTGATTGGGGACTTAAAATGTGAGAGACCTAGTTTTGAATTCAGTTCAGCTATGTTGACCTGACTGAATAATTTATCCTACCAGTTCCCTCAGTTCTTCACTTGTAAATTCTTTCAAACAGTTTTGAGGATTTATGATGCGGTGAATGCCTGGTATGGAGTAAGCACTCTTTAATCATCACTGATTATTACTTCTCAATAATTATATTTGCTGGTAAGATATTTTGGGATTTAAAGAACTCCCTAAGCTTCAAGTAATAGATTTATTGAAGAGTATATATATGGCAATTAGAAAAACAGGAATCCTAGCCATATTGGCATAAATGAAAAGGGGGAGCTCAACAAGCAGGGCCCCAGAGCCCTAGCATGTCTGAGCCTTGCAGAGTATGGAACTGGATCATCAATTGGCATCCAAGAAAGCTCTCAGCAGCCAGAGTCTGTGGCTCTCTGTTCTGAAATCTCCCTATTATCCTGACCCCTTTCCATTTATTCCATTGTCTTCTTTTATCTTCATTATTCTTCCAATTCTAATAGCTGGTCAGAGCATCTTTTAAGTTCTTGCTGACATTTCTGCAATTAGCAGTTCAGAGTTCAGGGATGTCAGAGCCTTGCTCACTGCTTTTTGGGGAGAGATTTTCTTTCCAGATTATATGATAAGCCTTGATCTGGCTACCTTGGGTTAGATGACTTTCTACCAGTTAGATGACTGGTCAAAATGGACACTGTGGGATTGCATCTAACTGAATTCAACTAAACTGAATAACTGAATTCAAATAAATAAGCTATGTGGAGAGAGAAATAGAAAGAGACAGAGGGAATGGAAAAGGGAAAGCCTGTGATTTGCCAGCATTTCTACTGTGAGCAACTGTTCTGGGATGAGTAAAGTGGGTGATTTGAGTCTGAGCTCCTTTTTTTTCCCTCACTTCCTATGTGAACTGCATGTGATTCCAGTGCTTGAATGTGGATATTTTTGGTACCATACTTTCATAGGTTGGTTCTCCAAGAAACAAATTCTGAGATGGAAATTTGTGGCTAGGACATTTATTGGAGAAAGATCTTGGGAACTTACATCTGTAGAGTTGTGGGAGGAGAGTTGGTATGGAGAAGTTGAAGTGTGGTGCATTTGCAACCAAACCTTCAGAATTGTCCTAAGTTGAGTCAAGAGAGCCAGGCCTACATACCTCCATGTCAACCAGTCAGTGGGAGCAGTTGCTTCCAGGAAAGGATCATAATCTTGGGCAAACAGCTGGGGGCCAAGAGCAAGTAATATTGCTTGCAGTTGGAGAAACAGATGCCTTAGTCCTGAAAAGGGGATTTGGGTACAACCTCTATTGCATATATCTCTTTTTCTATCCTCCCATTCATATATCCACCATCTATCCACCATTCCATTCACTTTACCCATATTCATTGAGTACCATGTCCTGGTTACTCTCCTTGGGGATGCACTAAAGAGCAGAGCTGCCTTCATGGAGGCTACATTCCAGTGAGGGAACAGATGCCCAATTTCAGGTAGTGATAAAGCCTAGAAAGAAGCATAAAGCAAGGTAAGGGTCAGAAAATGATGGAGGATGCTACTTTATATACTGTGTTTTGGGAAGAGCTTTCTTCCCAAATTCCTTTTGAGCAATAACCTGATTGAGGGGGAGGAGCCACGGAGATCAATTAAGGAAGGAATTTTCTAGGCAGAAAGAGCAGCAAGTTCAAAAGTCTTGAGGCATACCTGAGTTTCACATGAAGGAGGAAGTAGTTCATGTAGCTGGAGTATAGGGGAGTGTGGTGAGAAATGTTGGAGTGGTAGACAGGAGCCATATCATGTAGGGCCTTGATGACCATGGAAAGGACTTAGATTATTATTTTGAGTGACATAGTCATCATTGGATGATTTTGAACAGAGGAGTAACGTGATTTGACTTTTGCTTAAGCAAGGATGCTCTGGCTATATGTGGGTAAGGGTGAAAGTAGGAAGATCAACTGAGAGGGCCTTCCAGTTCAAAGGTCTAGGATGGTAAGAATGGAGGAGGAGAAAAGTGCCTTTAAATAGCAACCTGCTATTTTATGTGTTTTTCAACAAAATAAAACAATGATTAATTTCCAATAATGGATGAAAAATATCTGTATTGGTCTTGTTGCAAGATAGTATACAAAGCGATGACTTCCTAAGAGATTTTTAAAAAATATATATTTTTATTTTTTTATAAACATATTAGCCCCAGGGGTACAGGTCTGTGAATTGCCAGGTTTACACATTCCACAGCATCACCATAGCACATACCCTCCCCTATGTCCATAACCCACCACCCTCTCCCTACACCCCTCCCCCATTCCCCCTCAGTTTGTTTTGTGACATTAAGAGTTCCTAAGAGATTTTTAAGAGAGATATTGAAAATAAGGAATTTTATTTGATAAATTTAAACTTTAATCCCTGAGGTGCCTGGGTGGCTCAGTCACTAAGCATCTGCTTTTGGCTCAGGACATGCTCCCAGTGTCCTGGGATTGAGCCCTACATTGGGCTCCCCGCTCAGCCAGAAGCCTCCTTCTCCCTCTCTCCCTCCCCCTGCTTATATTCCTGATCTTTCTCTCTCTCTGTCAAATAAATAAATAAAATCTTAAAAAAAAATCAACTCTAACTCCCAAGACTTCTATAAAATGAGTTGTGAATGAACCTCTCTCATAGCACTCAACTCTTGAGGGTAGAGACTATGCCTTTCTCTGTATCCTCAACACTTAACATGGTGCCTAGGACTCAAATACTTGTGGAATAACTGAATGAGTGATGAATGAAAAGAGGATGGTACTGCAAACACCCATTTTATGTGGGCTCTGTACAGACTGGTTAGGCTTTCAACTGGACATTATATTCAAGAAAATTAGATTCTCAGAAAAGATAACATTTTCACGGACCAACCAACTTGCATGTGAAGTGAGGATATCCTGAAAGGTCAGAGGGATTGGAAGTTCAAAATTTGTATGCGCAATTTCCAACTATCAACTCAAAAAGGTGTAAAAAGTCAATACATTATTCCTCATTGTCAAGAGGCTAGATACCTAGATTATATTTTCTAAAGATGGCTATTCATCTTAAATGCTCTTTTGCAATGTTAACTTTGTCAAACCCATCAAGAGACTTTACCATGAAGAGAAGGAATCCATTTTCCATTCTCTTGAGTTGGGGTTTCCCCATGACTATCTTGATTAATAGCTTATGACAGACATGATGCTGTGTCAGTTTCAGACTTAGTTTAATTTGATTGACAGCTGCCTTTTGGAGCTTCCTGGAATACTCATTCTTGGGACACTCCCCTGTGGAACCCAGCTGCCATGATGTGAAATTCCCAAGCCACATGGAGATATTTCAGTTAACAACCTTAGCTGAACTGCAGTATTAACTGCTTGTCATGTGAATGTATCAACTTGAACATTCCAGCTCAGTTGAGCCTTCGGATGACTGCTGCCCAAGCTTACCCTCTGGCTGAACAACATGAGATATGCCACGTGAAAACTACTCTGCTGAGTCCAATAGAACCAAATAACAATGGGAGATTATAATAAGTAGTTTCAAGCTACTAAGTTTTGGGATGGTTTGTTGTGGAGGAATAGAGAGCCAGAAAAATACCAATCATGGATACCAAATCATTTAGTAGATAGATTTTCATGCCAGTCAAGTGGAATGGATACCAAATTTCATTCTCTTGAGGTGCTCTAAGACCCCTCCTACTTGCCTTCCACTTCACAGGCATAGGAAGTAGCATACTTGTAGTTGAGGCTGTCATAGACTCATGAAGTCATGAGTGAGCCCTATGTGATTCCTTGCTATCATTATTATTACCATTGCCATACCACTTTCTTCTCTCCCTACTCATTGTCTGCTTACTTCTCCTATGGAAACTGAGTTTCTCCCTTTTTTATCTAGTTTCTTTCTTCTGTGCCATTTTCTTACATTCTTACCCTTCCCCCCCTCTTCATTATACTCTTCCCTTTCCTGTATCTTAGTCTTCTCATGTTTGTAACTGATTCTCCCTTAAATCCCTTTGAATCACACTGCCTTCCTTTCCTTTGGGATCCCTTTCTGCAGTGGACCACTGATGCTCCTGCCTGCCTGGCATCTCTTGCTCTCTGTCTTAGTGCCTTCAGGGAGATACCCCTCCCTCATTTATGTGATGCATTTAAGACTGTTGGTCAAGACCCTTTCCCCAAATCCTCAGCCAAAGGTAGGTCATGTGGTCAAAAATAGGCCAGAATCTTTCCCTTGGTAATCAGAGTCTTCAGTGGGGTATCCATAGAAAAGTGGTGATTACTAAGCACAGATCTCTAAAGAGGTGACTCCCCTGTCTAGGAGGAGGAAAAGGGTCACCTTTTCCTTCATTTAAGAAACTCCCTCATTCTGTTCTGAGGTCTTCTGATTTAATTCTTTTCCATTCTACCTGCTTTGTGAATTATTCTTCCAACAGGTAATTTTAAATTTGAGTCAGTCAGAATTATTTTCTGTTATCTGGAACTAAAAAATCTCAGCTGACAAATTATTTTCCTCCTTTTCCCCCTTTTATTTTTTTTCTCCCCTTTATGCACCCCTACCCCCCACCATTAGTTCTGTCTTTCTATTTAGTTCTGTATATTTCTCTTGCTGTTTCTTTTCATAGACATACACAAATGAGAACTTTCTCACACATGCGTTCTCCACCATTTTTTCCCCTGCAGGGTCTGCTTCTTTTCTTCTCATAATTAAATTGTTTTTAAATTAAAATCTTCTGGGCCTTGCTTATGCCCAATCAGTTCCACATGGCTCTCCCTCCATGGCTGGTGGTCTTTGGGATTATAATAGATCTGTAATTCTCTGCCATTGTTTTTAGTTTGCCAAGTTGGAGCTTATCCTTTATAGCTCCCTCCCAGAACGTCTACAGGCTCTTCCAGAAAACAATGGCCTTTTCTTGTTAGATGGCTTAGCTCTCTGAGCACTATGCCTCTCCTGCTAGCTTTGTGGTGGAGTTCGTGCAAATCTAGAATTAATATAACATATTTGGTGCTTCTTTTTGGATGTCTTTTAGAAATCTGGCTGACAGGGTTGGTTCATGGAAAATATTGGGGCCCACTGTTGACATAATTTTGGAGTGGGAAATAAGAGATCTGTGAAGCATGAGAATTCCAGTCCCAGGCTGTGGGACACAAGCATCCATGCTTTTGACCACTACATATGCTGCCTCTCATTGTGTGCCTGTCTGCATCTGCCCCTTTCAGATTTGCCAGTGTTGGTCTTGATGAAGACTGCGCACAAGGGCCAGTCTGTAGAGACAATGTCCAGGGTCCATATCTGAGTAACCTGATTGTTAGGAGGGAGAAGATAAAGAATAGAAAGGTCACTTGAGAGAGTCTAAAATTGAAGAGATTTGTCTGTAGTATGAAATGGACGTTGTTAGAGCCCTTGCCACTCAGCTATACTGATTGCTTCTTATCACTAGCTCTTAGAAAAGCCTATGGGCCTTTACTGGCTTCAGGAGCGTGCTTGGTCTGTGCCTGGGGCAGGCCAGAAGCACACAGGAGCAGCCTTGAACCAATGACAAAAAGAAGTTGGTGGATAAATACCTCAGCGGTCTTACCCATTGTTGGGGGAACTTCTGTGAGACATGTTCTACACGATCTCACAGAGGTCCCCAGTGGGATGGAAAACTCCAGTTGTCCACCGATGTAAGGTGCTCATCAAAACACCTATATTGGCTGCCTTCCCGTTCTGTCTCATTCCTCACTCTCTACCAGTTCCTCCTGAGGTCACTTTTCACCCTGGTAAACCATTCACACTCAAATCCTTATCTCAGGGTCTGTTGTTTAGGAGAACCTAACTTGAAAAGAGGGTCCTCAAGCTGCAGAGCCAATAAGAGGCAAGTCAGAGCCATATTCCTAGGACAGAAAAACAGAAGCAAAAATTTCAAAACACAAGTTGGTTTCCTGAGGAGTTCCTCTTACTAAATTTTGCTTGTGTGTATGTGTGTATAATGGTGGGCTGAGGATTTTAATATCGTGAAAACAACTCTGGACTGGAGCACATGAGCTAGAAGTCTGCCTATATTTCAGTCCCCTTGAACTAAACAAAGGACTAAACTTTTCTGTGTTAAGCCTCTTTCTGGGAGAAAAAAAAAATGGTCCTGCTGACCTCACCAAAGAACCAGGATAAGTGAGTGTTAGCTGACAGCCATGTACCTTTTTTAGCCTATTGAAAATGGTAGTGGTGCTGGGACGTTTAGTTTCCTTTTCTTATTAAAGGTTTCTGTAGCTTTTATAGTGAAATAGTCTTGATAACAATTTCTAAAATGCCAGCATTATGCATTAAGTTGTTGCTGTGAATAGCACTGATTTCCAACAGTTATTTTCCTTATAAATTCACCGGCCTAAAAAGCACCACCGTGATGAACACAAATGTTCTGAGCTTTGAAATCATGAACATTTAATGACTGTACTTTTGTTGCCCTGAGTCTTGTTTCCATTGTTGCTCTTCAGGTCCTGTTTAGCATGTTGGAAGCATCCATGGTTGAGCAAACTGATCCTTTCAAGAAAGCTTGTCTTTCACTGTGTTCAGGACTGGGACTTGGGGCTTTGAGCTTTCCTGCCTCCCTTCTGCAGACCAGCCTTTGGGTTTTCTTCCAAGGCCAGAAGGCTGTTGTAAGACACTGGAAATACCAGTCATATTTTAATTCTGGTGAGAATGTGATGAGTTTGTTTTAAAGTTCAAGACTTAGGACTACAGATTCAAAAACTCAGTACTTTTGGTTTCTTCCAAAATGATCTGGGGAATGGGTACAAAGAGTAGAAAGGGAAGAATGGTTGGTCCTAAGACCCATAAGGAAATGTATAGAAAAGTTATTTGCTGGGCCACCTGGGTTCCTTAGCCAGTTAAGCATCTGCCTTCGACTCAGGTCATGATCTCAGGGCCCTGGAATTGAGCCCCGAGTCAGGTTCCCTGCTCAGCAGGGAGTCCACTTCTCCCTCTCTCTCTCTTCCACACCCCACCCCACTCATGTTCTCTTTCTTTCTCTCTCAAATAAATAAATGTTTTAAAACTTAAAAAAAAAAAAAGATAGTTATGTGTCATGCACTGTGCTGTGCCTTTCTCCACAATGGGCTTGTTAAATTTCCCTGGCTATCCCTTCATCCATTTTCATAGATAAGGAAACTCAGATTCAGAGACATGAACTGACTTGCCTGAGCACTCATGAAGGCAGAGCTGGGATTCCACCTCAATGCTTTCTTCTTCTGATAGCAGTGTTTGGATATTTGAAGATGGTATTGGTTTCTTCCAGAGTTACATACTCTCTTTGAACTTTCCCTACCTGTGAGGGGCATTGAGATGCAAGTTCGCTATGGTTCCTTCTAACTTCTAGATTCTTGGATGAGCTGTGAATGGGTAAGCCTGTGCCAAAATATTCTGGATCTTCTAGTCTACTGTTCTGAGGATAAGATGAATTGACTTACTACATGAGACACGTCTAAAATCATTTTTGATCTTAAGATCAAATTATTTTTATGATGATTCCATCTGAGGTCTCCACTGGACATCCACTGAGACCTCGATCAGGGTGTTCCTAGCAAGGCCTGCCTTAAGCTGGATGGCGTCTAGGGGGAAGTTTCCTACACATAACTGGCCCCAGCCATGGTGTATGTTTTTGTTTGTTTGTTTGTTTTGTTTTTGGCTTGCTTCCTAGATTTCCAAGTAGACTGTACAAGTTTTCCAGAGAAGCTAATGAGAACTTGCCTCAGAGCCTTCCCAATCTGTGCAAGAGCACTTGGGTAAGGGCTCACAGTAACTGTGCATCTCTTAATTCTGTGCTTTCACAGGAGCTAGGTACACTCCACACTACTCACCAGCTATTGTTCCAGCCATGCCCACTTATGCCCACATTGCATGTTATCAATATCACTAAGCCATTTCTGGCACATTCTTTGCTTCAAATTGTTATTTCCAGTTCTTGGCTTTGGTCTATCTGTAATCAGGGCTCCAAGTTTTGTTCTTTCTGTCTTTGCCTCTTCTCTCTTGGGATACTGATTCTAACTCACGTTTCTGACCACCTTCATTTTAAGATTACATTGTCTAGAGTGCTCTGCTTTCAGTCTGGTCACTTAAAAATTTTTTAAATTTAAAAACATTTTTTAGTATAGTTGACATACAGTGTTACATTAGTTTTAGGTGTACAGCGTAGTGATTTGACCTTTTTATACATTATGCTATGCTTACCACAAGTGTAGCCACCATCTGTCACCATAAATGTTATTGCAATATCATTGACTTGACTATATTGCTTATGCTATGCCTTTTATTCCTGGGACTTCTTCACTTCATAACTGGAAAACTGTATCTCCCACTCCTCTTCCCTCATTTTTTCCATCCCTCCATCCCCCTCCCCTTTGGCACCCATCAGTTTGTTCTCTGTAATTATGGGTCTGGTTGCTTTTGAATGAGTCCAGCTCCACCTAGGAGTCAATGTGATGATAGCTTGGTCTGGACCTTCCCCACCTTCTTTGAGAAGAGAAATTTCAAAGCCTGTTTCCAATTTGAGTCAGGAACATGGAAGATGCAGTCTGTGATCCAATTAGAAGTATGGATTGAGGGAAAATGTGGAGACTCTAAGAGGAAAAATTCATTCCTGCTAAAGTAGCAGTGGACTTGGTCCATGGCCTACTTCTGCCTTGTTTTTTCTTGGCCATCTTTTTCCAGTGAGACTACCCATAGATATTGGCTTTCTGTTGCTGCATAATAGATTACCAAGAACTTAGTGATTTAAAGCAGCACAAATTCACTTTCTTAGTTTCCATGGTTCAAGAATCTGGGTATGGGTTGGCTGGTTCCTCTGTTCAAGATTTTATTGACCTGAAGTTAAGGTGTTGGCTAGGGTTGTGATTCTCATCTGAGTCTCATGTCCTTTGCCAGCTCACTGGTTGTGGGCAGAATTCATTTCCTTGTGGTTATAGGACTGAGGCCCTCTTCTTTCATCTGTTGACTAGAACTGCTTTAGAGTCCACTCATAGTTTCCAGACATATGGCCACATATGCTCTTCTGATTAAGTAAAACTCACCCAGGGTAACCTCCTTTTGATGAACTCAAAGTCACCAAAAAAGAGGATGACCTAGGAATTTTGTTGCCATCATACCCAGTGTGGGTTCATAGCGAGGGTAGCTCTGGTCTTCACTGTTTCTGTGTCTTGTTTTTTTCTTTTTCTTTTTTAAAAAAAGATTTTATTTATTTATTTTACAGAGATCACAAGTAGGCAGAGAGGCAGGCAGAGAGGGGGGGGGGGGGAAGCAGGCTCCCCGTTGAGCAGAGAGCCCAGTGTGATGCTAGATCATGACCCTGGGAACATGACCTGAGCTGAAGGCAGAGGCTTTAACTCACTGAGCCACCCTGTGTCTTGTTTTTAATTTGGGAATTGATACCTAGCAAATATTTAAGAAAACAATTGTTAATATAATTAGTGATAGTCACTGGGCATCTATTCTTGTCAGGTTCATCAGCCCTTGCTTCTGCAGTTAAAACTGTATTCAACATGCATAAATATGAACTCTCACTTAGCAGCTCTCATTCTTCCATTGCAGTAAGGGAAGGCTGGTGGCTTTGCTGCATGGACATACAGAAGAGATCTGGGTTCCAACTCCTTCTTAGGTAGACTTTCAGCCAATTCTTTTCTATGATCCTCTAACACTTTCAGTTCCGGAAGTACTTGGTGTGAACAATTCCTGAAACTTTGGGGGAATTCTGTGATGTGTTTCAGGTTCTCCTCAGAGGAGGAGATTTCTAGAGTTACTTAACACATCTGTTTTTAAAATTTCAATATATTGTTCCTGTTGTCTTCTCCTATTTTCTTACTGACGCTTTATTGGAGTTTGGGGAGGAAGAGAATCTAAAACAGTGTAGTCCTCATATCATCTTTAATCAAAACCTGCTAATTTCATTCTTAGACTATCAGGAACTGAGTAGTGACAGAAAGACAGCACAATAGGGATGCTTGGGTGGCTCAGTTGGTTAAGCATCTGACTCTTGGTTTCGGGGTTGGGCATGATTTCAGGATCATAGGATCGAACCCGCATCTGGCTCCACATTCAGCAGGATTCTGTTTGGGATTCTCTCTCTCCTTTTCCCTCGGCCTCTGCCCTTCTTCCCCCACACCCTCTCTCTCACTAAAATAAATAAATAAATCTTTTTTAAAAAGATAGCACAATACAGAGAGGGTGTGTGGTGACCCAGCTTTGATGTGAACTATCTGCATGAGCTTGAGTAAATCTTTGGCTCTTGTTGAGATTTACTTTCTGTGAAGTAAGGCATTGGATTAGATAAATGTGAAAGCCTCATCAATGATTCTACATGATATTTCAATTTCCCAAGATTCTGAGTTGATTACACCCAACTCCACTTTTCTTAGCATATTGGATAAAAGAATTTATGGTATAAAAATACCATCTTACTAGCTTTCTATCCCAGTACACACGAGAATCACAGTAGGCTTCTGAGCATGGTGCCCAAATCCTTAGGTTCATCTCCAGACAGAAAGTTCTAGCAGTTCTGCTACATTGAAGCATATGCCATCTTTTGGGATGATAATGTTTATTAGGAAGCCAACAGTTAATCAGCCATGGCCCTATGCACTTTGTTATTCCCAAGGCTTTTTCCTGGCTCCACTTTGGACAGGCCATTAGTAGGAATTCTAAGACGCAGGCATTTTAGCCAAGTCTCCTTAGAATGTAGTGCATAGTGTAGGTTGTCTCCTTGTAGCATAAACTCTTTGAGTAAAGCATAATAATAATGGTCCATTTCAGTTCAGACTCCCTGTGCCAGGATTGATGACTGAACTTGTCATAATGAGTTTGATAGAAAGACTTATTCTCAGATCTAACTGTTGCCATCGGACAAATGAGACCATTTATTGTCTACATATACCCTACAAAGACCTTTTAGAATAAATAGTATAATAAAAATATTGTTTTAAACTCCTCGGCAGAAAAGTGAATTATTTGTTTTGTTGTGTGTGTACCAGACTCTTATTATGTATGTATACACACATATATGAATCAAACTTCTCTGTACATATCTGCTGAGCTGTGATCTATCAAATGTCAATGTGCCCAATGTCCCCTCCAACCAAAGGGGAAAGGAGGGGAGGTAAAAAGTTTCCTTCTATATCACCCAGCTCCTCCCAAGATTCATAAGAAACAGGAGAAGCCATTTTTGCAGGAGATCTGGGGAGACTTGGCAGGAGAAGCAGTGCTGCTGGGGTACCCAGGTAGTGAAGTAGGCCACACATTATGGTAGCAGCTATGGTCTTTACTTTCTGTTGAAGCAGGGTATATCTCCTTCATGCTGGAAGACCCCAGAGAAAGTCACAGTGGTGTCCAGTGCCTAGCAATTAGGGAAGAAGGTCAAGAGGAAGAGGAAAAGAGAGATTGCAGACCCCATGTGCCAGCTGACTGAACCCAAAGCTTCCACAAATGAACTTTAAGGAGAGTCAGAGTTTTTGTTTTTTTTCTTTTAGATCAGCAGTGAGGGACAAAATCCAGTCAGACACAAGGTTTATTATTCTTGGGACTTCCGTGAACATTCCATTAAAGCTAATTGTGGTAAACTGTGGATATGTTATAGTCCATGGCAAAAGGAGATTATGGTTGCAGATGAAATTAAGGTTGTGAATCAGCTGACCTTAAAATAGCAAGAATTCTTTATAGGGGAAGAAGGAGGCTAAGAGTGGGCTCAAGAGGCATCATATGAGAACTCAAGGTGCCATTGCTGACTTAGATGACGTGGGAAGGGGGCCATGAGCCAAGGAATGTGGCAGCTTCTAGAAGGTGGGAATAACTCTCAGTTTTTGGCTGGCCAGAAAGTGGGACTTTAGGCCTCTAACTTCAAGGAACTGAATTCAGCCAACAACCCAAGAGGGCAGGAACCTGATGTTCCCTCACAATCTGGGGACTCCAGAAAGACATGCAACCTACTGGTATCTAGAATTTTGCATTGTGAGACACCTGCCAACCTGTGATCTACAGAACTATAAGATAACAAATTTGTGTTTCTTTAAGTTGGGAAATTTGTGGTAATCTGCAATGACAGCAAAAGAAAACAATTATGGTAATCAAAATGAAGAGGCCCAGACCATCCATTCTCTCCACATCTTTAAACATAGGTATAAAAAAGGACACAGATTTCCTGGAGCACTGGGTGTTATATGCAAACAATGAATCATGGATCACTACATCAAAAATTAATGATTACTGTATGGTGACTAACATAACATAACAAAAAAATTAATAATATACAGAATAGTTACTATAGTTAGTAATACTGAATTGCACATTTGATGGTCACTAAAAGAATAGATCTAAAAAGTTCTCATTACAAGAAAAAATTTTATAACAATGTGTGGTGATGGGTAGTAACTAGGATTATTGTGGTGATCATTTCCCAATACCCAATATATACAAATATTAAATAATTACATTGTATATCTGAAATGAATATAGTTATATCAATTATTCTTCAGTTTTTCAAATAAACTTAAATAGAAAAAAAATTATTTTTTTCAGAACTGCCTCCCAATCTAAGACCCGTTTCCCTATTTCTATTCTCTTATTCAAACAAGAACTTAAAAATACATTTCTCTTATGGTTTATTTTTTTATTTTTTATTTTTTTAATTTTTTATTTTTTATAAACATATATTTTTAGTCCCCAGGGGTACAGGTCTGTGAATCACCAGGTTTACACACTTCACAGCACT
>NC_081563.1:99675713-99738995 GCF_022355385.1 Mustela nigripes
ACCTTTCAGAAAGTGGTTGTTTTTCTGTTTCCAGAATTGCTGTTCTTCTTCTCTTCGATCTGCCGATGGATTTTCAGGTGTTTGCAATCTTTAGATAAGCTATCTAGCTGATCTCCGGCTAGCTGAAGCAGTCTCAGCCTGCTACTTCTCCGCCATCTTGACTCCTCCCCCTCTTTTATGGTTTCTAACTTTCATTCAGATTTGCTGGAAATTTGACTCTATTATCTTCAATTATTAGCTAAAAGTTTTTTTACCGACTAATACTTTGGCAGTTTTTAGTCTCGTGATTTTGTTTGTTTACACCTTTAAAAGACTGTTCTAACTCCCTATACCAGGTTTAAAAACTAAATCTGGTGTAAGAAGAACCACTAACTTGAAAAGATGTACAATCTCAAGTAACCACAGGAATGTATAACAAATGAGTGGTTTTGACCCACCAGACAGCAAACTTAAATGATGTATCATACGATGTGTTGTTGAAAGTGAAGGGAAGTGTGTGGTTTTACACACTGCTAGAAGGAGTGTAAATCTACACAGTTTCCTGGAAAGGAAACATGACAGTATTTTGATACAAAAAAACGTGAGTTCCCTTGGACCTGGAGATGTGCACAACAGTAAAGATGTCTATTCTAGCATTGTTTGAGACTATGTAAAATTGGAAAGTAAATGGCGAAAACAGCACAGGTAATAACATTAGGAGAAGAGGGGGAGTGGGGACATCTGATCACTTCTGTATTGTTGCACATTTTACATTGAGGATCTGACCATGATCTCTAAAGTAATTTAAAAAGGGAAGGCCCCCCTCCCCTGAGTGAATGAATGAATAAACAAACAAACAAACAACAAATAAATTAAAAGGGAAGGCCACATGGAGTTTTTTTTCCCAAGAGAAATCCAGGTCTACTACTTTTCAAAATAGGACTGAAACCAGCCTATTGTCAAAACCCCAAAAGTTCAGGCAGCAGGTGGGTAATTTAGTCATGGAGCTGGCTGTTTAGTTATTTGGATAATTGAATTCAAGCCATCATGGATAATGTAATCCAGTTTAATTTGCAAAAATGTCAGGCCTGGAGACAGATCAGAAGGAAAACATTTGGTGATGGCAGAAACGTCAGTGGAGAGACTTGCTTTGTGTTATGAGCTTTCTGTAAGATCCGACTGTTTCCCAGTATAAGGGCCTAGACTGAAAAGATTTGATTAAAAACCTTGGCAATCTGGTGTGTGTCATTAATGTTAGTGTTACATAATGCATTTTCCTAATATATTTATGAAATGTTTGATTTAGTGGTCCATTTGCCCCTTGTCAAAAGCATCAGGGAATTCCTTCATATTCAATTTGTTTACTTGAATAATAATTTGATTTGGGTTTTCCCATTTGGCAAGTTTATTCTGATCTCAGGAACATCTGTAACAAGACCACATGGTTGATTCCTATTGTTCTGGAAATTTTGGTCTTCATTTCAAATGTCACATGCAGTGAACCACCCATCATTTTCCAGGCAAAACATCTGCTTGTTGGCTTTGAAAAAAGGACAGTAAATAAAAATGACATTTCCCCCATATATTCCTTGGATCTACAGTCAAACGCCTTTCAAACACTTTCCCTGCTCTTGGTTAGTCTCTGTTGTGCCCATTGCTTGTGCCTAGAAGGTTTGGGCATGGTGGGTATGCATGACTGACACTTATTTGCTCCACATCTGCTGGAAGAAAAGTCATTACCAAAAAGGGCTGTAAGAAGAGTCCTAGCCAACATGGAAGGAGAGGAGACATTGTGAATAGATGTGCTGGATAGGACTCAAATTTAGTCTGTTTCAGAGAGAATGATGGATGTCTGTGTTCTGGATACACAGAATGAAACACTGGAACACGTTGGGATGCAAGCAACCCTGCCTGGGGATCCTTTCCATGTGCAATCACCCCTGTGCCTTGTGGGCAAGATTGCAGACCAGTAGTACTTACTGGCTCAGTGTCAGAGGGGTGGGATCTGGAAGGACAGCAGTGTCTTCTAGGATTTTGAACTCATATCAGAATCTCCTGGGAGACTCAGAAATACATGGAGAGATTTGCTGAAGTCTTAATACACACCAATGATTATCCCGATCTTGTGCTACCCATCTGTACTCACTTGCATACTGGCGCTGCTCAGTTGCACTTGGCCTTCACCACGTACTGTATACTTGTACTCTCTATTGAAACGATCCCTTTTCAATGGTTTGTTCTGCAACACACAAATATGGCAGAATAGGGATGTATGTGGTAGGAACCTTGCCATGATTGTAACCTATGACTCTTCTCTGATCTAGCAGAATCTGGCCTCTGGAGTTCTCATTTGGTGTCCTCAAGGTCATTTCCTTATTCAGTAGTATTTATGGGTTATTTTCTAGAGATCATAGAAAGAAGACCAAGAAAAACAAAACAAAATAAAATAAAATAATAAATAAAATAGTAAATAAATAATATAAATATGAATATAAAATATATAATATACAATATATAAATATATAAATATAAATAAATAAAATAAAATAATAAATAAAAATTTAAAAATGAAAACAAAAACAAAAACAAAAAACAAATAAAAACAGAAGAAATGATGACCTTTCATACAGAAGTGTAACTACGTTGGAGAAAGTCACCAGAGCCTAGGCTCCTGCTGCCAATAGTTATGAGTTATAACTTTAGATCTGAGATAGGTTTCTAAAAGTGAATTAGTGAAGGAGTATTACTCTCACCAATTCCAAACCACGAGAATAGAAACCTAGCGGGGTCTTTAAATTTCTCCAGGGAGAGTTCTTAATCTAGTACCTCTTTCTCCACCTGTGTCCTCCGTCAAATGTGTTTTCCACAATGCATTGTTTTTATTTTATGTGCCTTCCTTTCAACATATGTTGGAACCTTGATAGTCATAGAACATCTATCTTCACAGATGGGGTCTCTGCATGTGTGAGGACACCCTGGAGGGTCATTAAGCTATGCAGGGACAGAACCTAGACTTCCCATATCCAATACCAGCTGGGCTATAGCTTGGGCTCTTTGAAAATCACAGGTTGATGGTGATGTCCTCAGGGACCTAAGTTCCTTACCTTAAGTCTTTGCCAAAGTACTTACTATTACTCCATAAGGCAGAAAAAATACTGCTTCTTTTCAGGAAACACAGCCTCAGACTAGCCCCTAATTATCCAAATACTTTTTTTAAAGATTTTTTTTATTTATCAGAGAGAGAGGGGGGGAGAGAGCGAGCACAGGCAGACAGAATGGCAAGCAGAGGCAGAGGGAGAAGCAGGCTCCCTGCCGAGCAAGGAGCCCGATGTGGGACTTGATCCCAGGACCTTGGGATCATGACCTGAGCTGAAGGCAGCTGCTTAACCAACTGAGCCACCCACCTAATTATCCAAATATTTAATCGATCTTGGCCTCAGTTTTCCTAACCTAGAAGACTCTATCTTACACCCTGATTTTCTGTGCATGATGCTTAAATGAGATCCAAGATACAAGTCTCCAAACCTCTCACCTTGGGCCATGCCAGCCACTGATTCAAATGTACGGGGTCTTCTTATAAGTGGTAAAGGGACCCTAATCATTCACCCCATGGGACCGTGTTTAATGCTAAGCACACTGATGACGTTGTGAAATGTCATTACATTGTATGATATTACAATGCTGTAATATCATAATGATCTAAATATAACATTTTTAAGGAAATAAGGATGTCAGAGCCACAGACTCTGCCCTTCAGGGGCTCACAGTCAATGATACAGAGGGTCTACCAGATGGATTCTTCCTTAGAAGAATCTAAGCTGCACTTTGGAATCACCCAAGACTTTTTCATACTTCTGAGAACCAGACCACCCTCTAGATCAATTAAATTGGGATCTTTGGAATGAGACCTGGGCAACTGCTTTTATAACTCCATGGGGGATTCCCATGTGGAGGCAAGGCTGAGAGCCACTGATCTGGTTGCATTGCTTCTCCAAATGTGCTCCTTGGATTGGCAGCACTGGTGTCCCCTGGGAGCTTTCTGAAATACAAAAGCTTGGCTCTACCCAAGGTCTACTGAGTCAGGATCTGCATTTTTAACAAGATCCACATATAGTTCTTATTGTCCCTTTGGACAATCTAGTAATAAGGCTTCTAAGAACAGGAATAATAGAGGAATCCATATCTTTTATCTCTCTCTCTCTCTCTCTTTTTTTTTTTTTTTAGATTTTATTTATTTGACAGAGAGAGGGAGGGAGGAAGAGAGAAACACAAGCAGGGGGAGTGGGAGAGGGAAAAGCAGACACCTTGCTTAGCAGGGAGCTTGATGCGGGACTTGACCTCAGGGCCCTGGAACCATGGCCTAGGCTGGACACAGACACCTAACCAACTGAGCCATCCACACATTTCCATATTTTTAGTCTTAATGTGAAAATTAGATTAGAGTGAAAATAAGTCCCATATTATCACATACCTTTTAATGTGTTTAAAAAATGCTACTTAAATACTTAAAATTAAAAATTACATTTGGACTCTAGAGGAGCCTGCTTAGTAATTTTGCAGGAAAAATGATTCAAAATTGTAGCCAAAACAATATTTGCCATAGACGACAAGCACTGGGTTTTGGTTGGCTTAGTGATGCTCTTGAAAGCCTCTCACACAAATATATAGGACACAAGGTATGAAAAATTATTTTGTGATTTTTAGGGGTACTAATTTGTATCCCTCCGGGGGAGACATTACTTTTTCAAGGGAGAGGTTGAATATAAAAGGGTGATTGAAAAACAATGAATGGAGGCTTCGCCACTTGTAGAAACACAAATGCAAACAGAGAGGTGAACTGTATTTTCAAAGCAAAGGAAAATATTCACACTGTCAGTGGGTGGAATTTACATAAATCTTGATCAAATATGTGTTCTCTATCCTAAGTTTAAGACTTGGGCACAGCACACCGCTTTTTTAGATGGAGTGTTGGTTCTTTAAAATAGCAGAAAAGAGAGGTCAGTAGCTGCTGAGAATGAGCACACACGCAAAAATAAACATTCAGACACGGGGAGGTCTAGGCTGAAGAGAGAAATTGCCTTCTGTGAGACCTCATTTGCTGGCTACCATGCTGGGTGTTCCAAATACAGAGGGCGGCAAGCAGATTGAGCCTTCGAAAGTGAGCTCCTTGCCTGAAAAGTGGAAGTGGACATGAAACCAGACTTCTTTCTTCTTCCTCTGTAATTCCAAGTCACTGGGAAGGTCTTGAGGACCTCAGTGAACAGTATGGCCTTTTCCTTGAGCCCCAATTTTCCATGCCTTTCAAAACATCAGGGTGGTATTTAAACCATTCTCTTCCCTTCTTCTCCTTTCTTTTCTCTTAACTTCTTTGCTGCCCCTTGTTTTTTCTGGCGTTTTGACAGTCTTCTTTTAGCAATCAGCGTCAGAAAAGCTATTTCCTGGTTACATTGTTCCCAGATTTCATTAATCCTTTGGTGAGTATTTAAGTATGCTTTTCCTATTGGAAATTTCTGTCTACTTGCCTGGCAGCAGGAGAGATGATGTTTCCAAGATTCTTTCTGGCAATTCTGACATGGTTATAGCAATGTAAGATCCAGTGTCCCAATGTGTATCTACTTAGTACTAAGTAGTACTAAGTAGTACATTCATTGTCCCAGTGCTGTGACATGAGATTCAGGTTTTCTTTTTTCCTTTCTTTCTTTTTTTTTTTTTTTTTCAGACACTCCCTGCCTCTAGTGTCCTTGGCTAAAAGTCAAAGGCAGCTTGTTCAACAGGATATCAGGATCTTAGGTTAAACGCCTTAAGCTGGTCTGGATATACTAAGCTTAACTCACATCTCTGGGCAGCTCTATTTTTCATGTCTTCGAGGACAATCAGCTACCCTCAATGCCCATGACTCAGTAGGATTCCATGCTATTGGCCTGTAGCGATCTCCCATTGTAGGTTCTCTCTCTCTTCCTAGAATTCTTCCTAGAATTCAACTCCTGTCTTTCTGTCCTCAATACTCTGAAGGCACACATTGGTCACAGATTAGCTGCAGTGCCCATGGACCTGTTCATTTTAATTGAATTAGTGCCCAACATTTAAAGATCAGAAGATTTCACAGAAAAGTCATATTTTTTTGTTTTTTCATTGAAACCCAAGCAAGACAAAAGAGAAAGATCTAGTGACCTGGGGTAACCTGGAAGGAATGCCTGGAGAGCGTCTAATCTGTTCCCAAAGTTGATCCACCCCCCTTCTTCCTGCGCTCGGTCCATCCTTTGTACCTTGAACTAAAAATGGATAATTCCGGGACACCTGGGTGGCTCAGTCAGTTAAGCTGCTGCCTTCGGCTCAGGTCATGATCCCAGGGTCCTGAGATCGAGTCCCGCATCGGCATCCTTCCTCAGTAGGGAGCCTGCTTCTCTCTCTGCCTCTGCCTGCTTGTGCATGTGCGCTCACTCTCTTTCTCTCTCTCTCTGACAAATAAATACAATCTTTAAAAATAAAATAAAATAAAATAAAATGGATAATTCCATCCCATCTTTCTCCTTTCTTCTCAAGTGTGTTCAATCTTTTGTTTAATTCATTAAATTTTTTTTTCCATTATCATAGTTATCATTTTGAGAAACTGTATTGGGTTCTTTTTCAAATTCTTGACTGTTTTGACCATTCTTTATAGTATGAGATTCTTTTTTTTAAATGTGTTTTCATACTTTTAATTCCTTAAAGCTTATGAAAAATAGTTATATTACCCTGTGAGCCTCAGGACTCTAATATCTGAAGACGTTGTGATTCTGTGTGTGCCCTGATTTGTCCCTCAGCTTTGTGGCAGCTTGACCTGTGTGATTTCTCTGGGGCTCTGGTTGAAGTTGACTTTCTCCCTAAAGGATTTATATCTGTTCCTGACTACCACCTGGCACACCCCCAATCTGAGATCACGTTAAGGTTTCTTGTGGTTTCTTGAACCACAAATGTATTCCTGACACTGAGGAGTCCCAGCTGGATGTGGTGGATAGCATAGGGGTCACCTCCACTAAGCTACACTGACTCCTGCTTGTCTCCTGAGCTACTGACTCTCTGACAAGGCTTTGGCACCTGTTCCCTGACTACAAATGACGTTCTGTGATCGTGGATCGGTGACTCATTTCAGAATAAAATGTAGCAGTTTGTCGGTATTGTTGAGTAACAATATTTGGATTTATGATTTGTCCCTGATTTTTGTGGAATCTGGGGAGGCAGTTTGGGTTTCAATGGTTAAGACTGGTCATGTAGCTAGAATTTATCTATTAGAGACCCCCACCACGAGCATTTCCTTGTACCAAGGCACCCCCGCGCCTCACCCACCTGGCCTCCCATCCATAAGTGCACAAGTACACACAAGCACACATACCAGTTCCTATTACCACCCGGAGACAAGATTCTCCCAGGAGACCCAGGCCTGGAAGGACAAAAAAGCTGAGGCCTGCAGTCTCCTGACCCCTTCCCATGCATGTCCTTCTACTGCTGCTGGTGTGCTGAATCTTTTGTCAGCTGTTTTGTGAGTTTAAACTGAATCTTGTGAGTTTTTCCAGCAGTGAAGCACCTGAGGGGATTTATATGTAATAAACATACTGGAGGCTCCTTCTGGAGTCCCCACCTTGTTCAGGCTATTTCACTGTCTTCCCAGAGCTCGGAGGAGCTGAAGAAGGGAAATCTCAATGTCTTTCATGGTTTGCTGCAAATACACTGGGCTCCTCCCTTCACTCTGCTTTTCAATTCCTCTGAGGACTCCTTACTTCCTATCCAGGTCACAGATGTGTTTTATCCACATTTTTTTTTCTTTTCTTTCTTTTTGTTTGAGAAAGAGAGTGCACAAGCAGGAGGGAGGGGCAGTGGGAGAGGGAGAAGCAGGCTTCCCACTGAGCAGGGAGCCAAACTCGAGACTCAATCCTAGGACCCCAGGATCATGACCTGAGCTGAAGGCAGACTCTTAACCAACTGAGCCACCCAAGTGCCCCAGAATTGCTTTCACAAGAGGGACCTTATTCAGTGCATCTAATCTTCTAAACTGCCAGAAACAAAAATCTCCAAGTCTATGTGTGTGATACACACACGCGAGGGATATGTATGTGCCTACATCTCTACATCTCCATACACACACACATTTTCATATGTGCCTAGACAGCCCAGCCTTGAAACTTTGCTGTGCTAGAGGTGTTGTCCTCTCTTTCCCTCCATTTTGCCTCTTTGCTCTGTGTCAATCAATCGCCTGCTGCCTGCAGACCACCTGAGTCTTACTGCCCATTTTGTAGATAAAGTTTCCCAAAAACTCAGCCACACCCAGTTGTTTCTGGCTTGTCAGAGTGGGCTCTAATGGATGATTAGGAATCCACAAAGACCTTCTGGTCCACAAAGCCTAAAATATTGGCTATGTGTCTCTTTATTGAAGGAAAGAAGGCCTCCGAAGTGCCTCATTGTTGCATTCTGCGTCTCATCGTTTGATGTCTGCTATTATTTGAAATTACATGGTGTTTCAAATTGGAGCATGTTCTGCCTACTGTGAAAAGTTCACGAAGCATCTTCAGGGGAATGATGCTGTGGGGTATCTTGTATTGGATGTCAACATATCCACATCGTGGGTAGGTGTATATGAAAGGTTCACAGTGACATTTGACAGCGCTCTATCAGGAATTCATGAAGAACAGGAGATTTTCTGATTCTGGAGAATGGAATTGCTGACCAGCCCCAGACTGTACCTGGGCCTCTGACATCAAGAAGTAAGGAATTCGGGGTGTCTGGGTGGCTTAGTCAGTTGTGCATCTGCCCTTAGCTCAGGTCATGATCTTAGGGTCCTGGGATCCAGCCCTACATTGAGCTCCCTCCTTATTGGGGAGTCTGCTTCTTCCTCTGTCCTTTCCACCTGCTCCTGCTCTCTCTCTCTCTCTCTCGCTCTCTCAAATACATAAATAGAATCTTTGAAAAAAAAAAATGAAGAAGCAAGGAATTAGAACCACCGGGTCAAGGAGCTAATGGAGAAACCTATAGAGATAAATCTGACTCCAGGGTCTTACTGCAACCCAAGTAACGGTGAAGTCCAGCAGAGGCCGGGCTTCCAGGCCAGGTGGAGAAGAATTCGGCTGAGTGCAGCCACTGCTTCTGTTCCAAGGGGACCACCGGGCAGGGAGCCCTGGCTAGAAATCACCTCGCCTTGAGGACCGGGGGATTGGGGCTGAAGACCCTCTCAGGCACACTGTGCTGCTCTTTTATCTGCTGTGCCCCTGAAACCAGGGATCTGTTTGGAGAGTTTGGGGGTCAAATGAGGTTAATCCAATGCCTCTCTGAGGACCTGGGCTGAGCAAAATATCTAGGGAAGCTCAGAGTCTGGAGTTTCAGAGTCGTGCTCCAGGTAAGGGGTTAGGAGACTGTGTTTCCAAAGGTTCGGAATAGTGAATGAGGCCGCACCCCAGGACTGAGCCAGCATTGGCTGAGCAGTAGCCATTTCATTGATTGGTCCAGTCTGTCAGAAGGAGGCTCACGTTGCTTTTTTCTGAAGCTGTGTCATCTCAGTCATCTACATCCATGGGCTCACATACCTGGAGCTGCCTGACCCGGGGCCGTACATGGCACATACAGGTAACTTGTAAGTGACTTTCTCATGCTGGCCGTGACCGCTCTACCCTCCGGGGAGGCACTTCACAGGCGGTGCTGAACCTGGCCCAGCACTCTCTCCTGCCTTCTTTCCCAGGGGTGTTCCTGCCACCACCTGATTTTCCATCACCTGTGCACAAGAGCTGCCTCCTGCTTCTCACAGATTCCATCTTGGGGTCTTGGCATTTGTCACTGGTGTCCTCCGTCTCTAAAGAGGCCTGCTTGGTTTCTTGTCCTGCCATTCCCCATGCATCCTTGGCTCATTTCCCCAGCCAGCTCCCTCCTCGTGCCGCCACCAGTGCTGTTCTCTCCAGGGTAGTCCCAGTTCCTCGTGGTGGCCTGCAAGCTTCCTCACAGTCAGCCCTCACCTGGACCTTCCTTTCCAGGATCACACTCCTCCCTGCCTTCTAGCCCATCCCAGTGGTTTATTCACATCCTGATGTTCGGGTAGGCAAGCATGTTCTCCTCCCTCTGTACCTGGCTGTGGCCACCATCCCCACACTGGGCTGTCCCACACAGGGTTGTTCTACACCAAATATCCCACTCTGGATGTCCCAGGCTCAACTGTCCTACACTGGGATGTCCCCTACTGGACTGTGTCACACCAAGCTGTCTCACATTGGACTGTCCCAAACTGGAATGTCCCACACTGGGTTTTCTCACACTGGGCTGCCCCACACTGGAATGTCTTACGGTGGGCTGCCCCATACTGAAATGTCCCACACCAAGCTTTATCACATTGGACTGTCCCACACTGGGACTGTCCCACATTGGACTGTGTCACACCAAGCTGTCCCACACTGGACTTTGTCACACCAAGTGGTCCCACACTGGAATGTTCCATACTGGGCTGTCCCACACTGGAATGTTTGACACTGGATTGTCTCACACTGGAATGTTCCACACTGGACTATGTCACACTGGGCTGTCCCACACTGGGCTGTCCGACACTGGACTGTGTCACACTAAGCTGCCCCACACTGGAATTCCCCACACCAAGCTGTCCCACGCTGGAATGTCCCACACCGCTCTCACTGGGCTGTTCCTCACTGCACTGCCCCACCCCCGGTGGTCCCTCACTGGACTGTACCCACTGTACCCGCACTTGACTGTACCACTCTGGGCTCAGGTGTCCGGCAGTCTCATTTGTTTGGTCTTCCTTAGACCCTGTGCTGGAACGTAAGCTCCCTTTGGGCAGGAGTCTTGGTTTTATTCATAAATTAATTCCCTTAACACAGAGAAGCACTTAGTCCAGAGAGGATGCTCAATAAATATTTGCAGGAAGAAGGAATTTGAAAGGGTTTTTCTTTGTAATCCATTACAGTCCCTAACAACCTTTCCTACCAGTAAGTTTTCCCTCTGTTCAAATTAAATCCCTCTGCTACAAAGCCAGCATTTCCTTGTCTGGGTTTCTGATGTAGCTGGCAAACCAATTAGGTGCCCATTGCCATCAAGAACAGTAACCTGGATTCAAAGGATTCACTGAGTCTTTGCTGAAGATTTTTTCTCATCTACTCTGAGTAATCTCCATGTCTTGAATATTTCTTCAGAAACTTTTTTACTATTTTCACAGACTAATCTGAAAAAGGCCCACATTAGACAGGCGGTTTTTGATGTTTACAAAATAGTACAAGGTTTGGGCTCTTCTCTTTTAAAACCTACAAGGTTCTGGAAAGCAGCTTGAAAGCAAAGGCTGAGGGAGCTCAAGTAGGCTCATGGTGTGCTTTAGGCTGGGAGGGTCTATGATCCTAAATGCTGGTGGTTTTGAGTGTGTTTCTAATGAGAATCATCAGGGAATAAAGTGGCTTCACCACCGCCCCCCCATGTGGTGGAAAGCTCTTTGTCGGCAAATTCAGCCTGTACGGCTTGTCCTCTTAGTGCTGGCTCAAGACCAGGATTCTGTCCCCGAGAGAGGCTTGTCCTCATAAATGTTGAAACTAGGCAAGAGAAGGCAACACCCCATCCCCTTTCTCTACCCTGCCCATCCTCCTGGAAAGTGCCCACAAATGGGAACAGGTCAGGGCGGAGAGAAGGTGTGAGGGCTAGCATTTTACTGTGGAGCAAAACGTCTTCCAAAAAGCAGTGTCCAAGACTCAAGATGCTTCAAGAACTGGAGCCCTGAGATGCTTTGTTGGAGCTTGTTGAGAATCTCAGGGGGCGTTGGTATGGAAAGGGTGCCAGAACTCGATTGTGCTATTTACCTGTGGTGGCAATGAAGGGATGTCAGGATGGCCAAAACTCTACTGGACTTCTCCAGTAGATGGTCTCTTTCACTCTTGCTCTGTCTTCTGGATTCCACTTCCATACTAAGCCTGGATAATCTTTCTAAAGAATAATCTTTCTAAAGCCCAACCAAGACATGTCTCTGCTTCAATACCCCTCGTGATGCCCAGACTTCAGTTCGTGCTCTATGGTGCTTTATGACCTGTCTGGTCTCTCCCTCCCTGGCTTCCCTTCTGCCCTCAGCCTACTGCAGACATGGGCTGCCAGGGGCTTCAGAGTCTGCAAACTCCTGCTTCTCCTGCCCAGCCCCCCTCCTCACCTTCCTCACTGTTTCTCATGTCCCATGTCCTTCTCCTATTTTTCCTTACTGGACTAAACTCTATCCATCCTTTCAAACAACACTTATGGTTCTCTAATTTTCTGTGCTTCTAACTTCTCAGCATTATTAAGAAGTGTTTGTTCTTTTATAAGCATTTACTGTTTGCCTGCTACATGCCAGGTGTTAGAAATAGAGCCAAGGCAAGGACTCAGACTTCGCCCTTAAGGAGCACGCAGACTGGATTCCCAAGTGTCCTGCTCCTAGTTCATGAGCTGCAAGGAGTGAGAAAATCGACAGACCATCCCTTGTATACAGGAAGCACTTAATCATTATGAGCTGAATTTTGTTTAAAAGTTAGAAATGAAATACGAGCTTTTTGAGTCATAGGAATACACCATCACTCATATATCAAAGCGTGATATTCCCTTTATGGTGAACATAAATGCCAGTGTGATTACATGTATTTACTAGTGTAATGTGCTGTTTTGCCAGCATCTCAGGTCTAGCAGGAACAAAAATGGAAGTTTTCTCCAGGATGAACATTTTGCCATGCCCTGCAGAAAACCTTCCCATTCTGGGCTCAGAGAGAACACTGAAAGTTTGGAATTTATGTTTGGCATTGTCCTAATGGTATGCTGTGGTTGCTATGGAAATGGTGGTATTGTTTATTATTGAATGAAGAGCAAAAATGAGTCCAATAAGATAAATCTATAATATTGATAATCGAACAATCTTGGAACGTGGTGATTTTGTTTTTTCTTCTGCATTTGTCAGAAGCAGATTGAAAAAAACCCTTCCAATTAGTGGAAGGCCACACTGCATTTGTGTATCTGCTGGCCCCGTGAGGTAATTCATTTCTGATAATAAAAAGGAGCATTACCTAATTCAAACTTTTATTATGCTGGTGAATCGGGCAACCATAAAATGCACCTCGGCAAATAATTTATTGACCATATGATAATGAGGGAACATGCCTAAGCTGCTGGAAAGTCCTCCTCAGTCCACGGAAAACGATACGGAGAATTGATCACTCTCAGTGTGTATGTGCTAAAACGGGAAATGATCCGCTCAGCAGTCTGTGTGTTCCCCTCCATAGCTAACAGAAACTTTGTTGCACTTATACTCAGTGGGGGATCAAATATCAATTTTAAAAAATTTCTGTCAACAGTCATTTGTCAAGCTCAGTAAGAAGAGTGATAAAAACTGAAGAGATTCAGCGTTGCTAAAATGGCACCAGTGGCTCTCAGAAAACTAGGGGAATGCTTGCTGACCTCACATAAGGCTGCCGAAAAGATTTGAGGACCAAATAAAATGGTTGGATTTGAATGGCACGGCCCAGCTCTGCAGAAAAGCAACTCATTTGGTTTTGGCTTTAATCTTTGGAGAGAAATGCTCTGTATCCAGTGATAAAGATGCAAAGCCTATTCTGATCTTTTCAATAGCCCCATTGGGGGCAGGCCTTCCCAATTTAAGGGGCCAATTTCTCCAAGTAGAACAAGAGGGTGGATGAGGTTCTGTTGTTGCACAACTTGGTGGCTTTATACATCAACTATTTTATTGTTCACTATTCTGTAAGTGAGGAATTCGGGGAGGGCGTGTACTCATCTCTGCTCCAGGTGTTGCCAGGTGGGCCAGTATCTTGACTGGGGATGGAGGAGCCAAGATGGCCCCACTCACACATCTGGGCTTTTGGTAATAACTATCAGCTAGGGTGCCTTGGTTCTCTTCCCTGCGTCCTTTCTCCTTCTCCAGGGTTTCTTGCTCCCCATGGCCTTAGTCTGTGAGGATACTGGACATCATTACTTGGCAAAAGGACAAAAAATGAAGATGCCATGCCTCTTCACAACTAGCTTGAGAGGTCCTACAAGTTCCCTTCTGCCACATTCTTTTGGTCAGTGCAAGTCACAGGGTCAGTTGAGGCTCAGGGAAGGGGACTAGACCCCTTTTTGGAAGAGAGAGCAGCACATTCACACTGCAAAGAGCATGAGGAGTGGAGTGAGGGGGAGTGGTTTTCTGTGGTGATCTTAGGAGACAATCTGCCATGGGTGGGGAGACTATAATCACTTTTGAATGTTCAGTCAACCTTGGAAGTCATTGTTGTGCCCTTTTATCTCTGAGCCCTGAAGTTAGAGAAACTGAGCCCAAGCAAGTTGCCTGTTCTCCAGCAACCCCACTGTCCAAAATTTGGTTGTCACATATGCTATGGACACCAGAATAAGCCAATATGCTAGCAAGGTGTTTCAATGGAACAGTTAAGGTCCTCACTGATCATCTGGCTTCCACACTCATCTGTCTGGTCTAAAGGTATCTCTCAAAGAGACACTTGATTAAAACCAAATTAAAGGGCACCTGGGTGGCTCAGTGGGTTAAAGCCTCTGCCTTCAGCTCAGGTCATGATCTCAGGGTCCTGGGATCGAGCCCTGCATTGGGCTCTCTGCTCAGTGGGGAGCCTGCTTCCTTCTCTCTCTCTCTGCCTGCCTCTCTGCCTACTTGTGATCTCTGTCAAATAAATAAATAAATAAAATCTTTAAAAAAATTTACAGTATTGAAGCCAGACAATAACGGAGCTGAATGAAGTCAGTGTCTTAATATCTTCCAGAAAAACTCGAGGGAGCTGTCTTGCTGGATGGTTAATACTGAGGCATTGTTTCATCCCCTTAGGTTGGACAAACCCATTTCAATTTTTAAAATACCTTATACATTATTATTAGTTTCCATCAGGCAAACTGTTTATTTTAGCTCTGCTATCATTTCCCAGTATCACTTCCTCTTATTGTCAATGAATGACCCTGGGAGATCTTCCATGGTTCCCTACCAAAAGCTAGCTGAAGCCAGGAGTTACCCCCATCCCTAGAAGGGGGGGATGATCAACTTTCCAAAGGACAAGGGACACTGCGAAATCCTAATACTAGAATTGAATACTTGTGCATCATTGAATTCCTTTGCCTATGAGTCCCAGGCAGCAGCAGGTAATGTCTTTAGGTATTTTCCAGTCCTTGCCAGACAAGAATACTGGTCTGTTCTTACTGGTAAGATAATCAGCTCTTTCTCTCAACCAAGACTGCTATGGAAAACAGTATACACTGGGGTACCTGCAAATTTGTGGGAATATTTTGACTTTTTTAGGGCTGTTTATTTTCATGACCAACCCGATGCATACACTCATATGTTCAAACAACAACAGTACTCAATAGATGCCACAGATCTTGACCTCTGGGCCAAGGAGTGAATATGTGACCTGGCTAAGTAGAGGGCATTATCCCCCAGCAAGAGTAATTCCAAGGAGAAGTTATGTGACTAAAGTGGAGCAGATCAGTCTTGACACTGGAAAAAAGAAGCTCTGACTTACTGTGTGGTTGCTGGTGGGTCATTCACCAGCCTTACAGAGAAGGTCCCGTGTCAACAGTGGGAGACAACAAGGACAATACACAAAAAGGAAAGAGACAAGCAGAGATGAGAGATGGCAGAGAAAAAGTTGGTGTCAGGACTGAGACCCCAGCTGTCATCCTGTAGATCCTGGGTCATGAAGGTCTTTCAGTTCTGTGAGCCATTTAGCAACTTTCCTTGCTACAAAAGCCAATACCTTCCTTTTGTGCTTATCAACCTTTCACCATATAGAATTGCTATGTTTCAAAGAACACAGTTGACTCCTGGGTTTTTATTTCCACTCCATAAGGTAGCACATGATGGCTGCATAATATTGTGATTATCCTTTGTAATAATATTGCCATAGAGAAATATAAAGATTTTGTAGGCTAAGTAGATTATTATCTCATTAAAGTTAAAACATATATAAATAAATTATATGTAATGCAACTATCTCCTGGCTTGATATCTCCTGCTGCTGATTGCATTTTAGCCGCATTGATATTTCCCATCCCACGTGTCCTTCTACAGTGTGACCTTGACACTTAATCTATCAAGATGGGTGGTCCATGTTTCCTTCCTTTGGAGCTGGGCAACCTAGTGTCTCATTAGTAATGAACAGAAAGTGGCAGAAGTGAGGCAGTATGACTTCTGAGGCTGTCATCATAGCAATGCTGTTCTTACCTTATTAGTTGGGACAATTTTTTTTTTTTTTTTTTTTTTTTTTTGAGCACTGACCCACCAGGGAGTAAGACTGAATACCCTGAGGCCACCACACTGTGAGGAGGCGCAGGTCAATGGAGAGACCATGTGTGGGTCCTGGAGCTGATAGTTCAAGAGAAGATCCCAGACGGAAATCAGTATCAATTACCAGACACATGGATGAAGACCCATTGGGGTGAGGTCAAGCTCCATCCAGTCAGACTCAGCATATTATTTCTGGGAGGTCTGGAAAGGGTCTCTTGCATGTACTCACAAACTGGTCGCTGCCTGCTGTCTCTGCTGTGGTCACAGGTCCATCCTTGTCCCTGTCTTTCTCCTCGTGTTTGTGATGCTGCCTGAGATTTCCTATCCTCACCTTTGCCCTCCCTCCTCTCTCATTTCAAAGTCCTTGTTGAAGAAGAATGATTCTAAAGCTGCCAGTACTTGGTAATTCCAAGGCTGGTGAAGCTTCAGTGTTGGGGCATGAAGAGACCCGTGTCCCTAATTTTTGGTCACATTTTGTCACCTGGGCTCCAGAACAGCTCAGGGTGACACAAAGCCCTCCCTTAGCAGTTTCACGCCAGCCCTGGTCACCATGAATTCTTCAATAGCTCTTAAAGAGCACTTACTGTGGGGCACAGAGCTATTCTAACCACTTCAAGAATATTAACTTACTTAAACTTCACAACAGCTCCATGAGTTTTGTTTTGTTTTCACAGGTGAAGATACTGAGTGGGAGTAATTTTCCCAGGCTCACTCAGCCTATAGTCAGAGAGCCAGGGTTTAAATCCAGGTGGTCCAATTGAAAGTCTATGCTTTTTAATAAAAAAAATTTATTTATTTGAGAGAGAGAGAGAGTGCACACCTGAGTGATGGGAGGGACAGAGGAAGAGGGAAAGAGAGAATCTCAAGCAGACTCCCTGCTGAGTGCAGAGCGTGATGTGGGGCTTGATCCCATAACCCTGAGATCATGACCTGAGCCAAAGCAGAGAGTCACTTAGCCACCTGAGCCACCCAGGTGGCCCCAAAGCCCATGCTTTTAACTGTGGTCTCTTACGGGTTCTTGGTGGCTCTCATCCAGTCAGTGTGACCAGGGAGAGAACAGAGGCCATGCTATCTCCTCCACCTTCCTTGTCTTTCTTAGGCCTCCTTCCAGGTTACCTTGCTGGTTGATCAATGTGTGTGTGTTGTGCGTGTGTGAGTGAGCGAGCGTGTGCATGTGGACATGTGCATGCCTGTGCACCCATGTTTTTCTCTACTGTGTCTACTCGAAAGCCGATCGTGACTCGCCTGAGTCTGGATGAATGTGAGAGCAGCCGGTGTTTGTTATAAGAGATGAACAAGCCCTAACCCAGCCAACCTTAAAGGCATCTGGGTTTTTAAGAGCTTTCCAGGCTCTTTGATGAAACCTATCAGGCCAGACTAATGATGCTGCTGTTTGCCATTCATTCTCATCGGGTTTAATGAAGATAAAGGGGCTCTCTTTATGTGTCCAGTTGGGCTTAACAAATTAACCAGGCTGCCAAAAGGGTACATGCGAACAGAATATTTGTCCTCATAATGTTCATTAGGAGAGAGAAAGTTAACTAACCTTTTTTGCTGTGTTTCTTTTCCCAGGGCCCAGGGAAAGCTGCGAAGCTGAAACATCATCTCTAATCTTATTTCCGATGGGCCTTTCCCTAACTTCTCCTTTTATGGTCTTTCCACAGATGTTATATTGAATCAGTATCATTATGTGTTTAAAAAAATATTATGCTCTGTGTCTCAGAGCTAACTACCCAGAACTAAATATTCTGGCCCTTTTCAGAAGATGACAAGCGATTAGAGATTTGGAAAGGGTGGCGGGATTGTTTGCTCCTTGGTCCTCTCAGCAGCAACTTGTGAACAAAACAAAAACAGCAGTTCTCAGATTTTTGCTATAGGTTCATGGTATGACGATGAACAATTCTCTAAGCCAGACTGCAAAAATGGCCCCCAATTCTGCCCTTTCCTGAATGCACGCCTCTTTGCAATGTGAATTTTGTCCCTCTTCTCCTTAAGGGGGGAGCCTGAACTTTGCTCCTTGAAGCTGGGCTCAGACATGGGCTTTGTTTTGTTCCATGAGGCATTAGTAGAGGCTTGCAGGGAACTCGTGCTCTGGGGTTTGCTCTCTCTGGCTGCTCCTGGAATCTGGAGACCCTGTGTTACCTGGCCTAAGGTAGCAGGTGAGCCAAGTATATCCGACTCAAGTAAACCAAGTCCCTGTTGAGTTGGACTTTTGTAAGCTCAGACTATCAAAACTGGGAAGGGACACCTGGGTGGCTCAGTCAGTCGAGCACAGGCTGACTCTCTGTTTTTGCTCAGGTCATGATAATGGGAACAAACCCCACTCAGCAGGGAATCTGCTTGAGATTCTCTCTCTCCCTCTCTCTCTCTCCTCTTCACCTTCTCTAAAATAAATAAATGTCTTAAAAAAAAAAAAAACCAAACCCTGGGGATTATTCCATTTTGAAAAATCAGTTATACAACACGTAACCATATTCATGAATATCTAGCAGACTGAATAAAAGTAATTTAATAAAATTGACCACAGTGTTATCATTTTTTTAAAAGATTTTATTTATTTATTTGACAGAGAGAGACAGAGAGAGTGAATACAAACAGCAGGAGCAGGAGAAGGAGAAACAGGCTCCCCACTGAGCAGGGAGCCCGATGCAGGACTCGATCCCAGAACCCCAGGATCACGACCTGAGCCGAAGACAGACACTTGACAGACTGAGACACCCAAGCACCCCTGTCATTTGCGTTCTTTTCCCCAACTAGCTGCCTCCATCAGTGTCCGGATACAACAAGTTAGTTACAAAACAAAGCACAAGGTAATATTACTCAGCCATCAGGAAGGAAGAATACCCAGTATTTGTATCAACATGGACAGAGCTGGAGGAGATTATGCTAAGTGAAACAAGTCAAGCAGAGAAAGACAATTATCATGTGGTTTCACTTATCTGTGGAACATAAGCAATAGCGTGGAGGACATTAGGAGAAGGAAGGGAAAAATGAAGGGAGAGAAATCAGAGGGGGAGATGAACCATGAAAGACTATGGACTCTGGAAAACAAACTTAGGGTTTTAGAGGGGAAGGGGGTGGGGGAATGGGTGAGCCCAGTGATGGGTGTTAAGGAAGGCACGTTTTGCATGGAGCACTGAGTGTTGTTATACGCAAACAATGAATCATGGAACACTACATCAAAAACTAATGATGTACTATATGGGGACTGACATAACACAGTAAAAAAAATTAAAACAAAACAAAAACAAAAACAAAGCACAAAAACCCAACATGACAGGGCAAAGGTGAAGTAAGTCATCTAGGACCAGAGGGCTTTCAGCTGTTCACTCAGTACTTCTGATCTATTTAATAGGCAAGGAAATTCAGAAGTCTGGGAGAACACTAGGTTAAAAAAAAAAAAATTACAATTAAAAAACAAACCCACAAAGAACAAAAACATTAATCAGAATATCCTTGGATCCAACTTCCACGGGGAGGAAGTTTGCTGAGGGAGGCCATTTAGACGGAACCCACTTGCACACATCATTGTCTCACATATCATTCAGATCTTTTGTGTGGAAATGATTTAATGTCTTTAAAACTTGTAGAAACCCTGGGATTATAGGCAGTAGGGAAATATTGCTCAACTCATGCAAAAGCTCAATACAAAAGAAAAATAAAAGAAAGGAGACTTTGCTCCCTATTTGGATGGTCTCATTTGCAGCGTCTCCCGTGATGGGACACAAGGACAAAGAAAGGAAGTGGGCTGTCTGAGGAAGTCATGTGTTCTCAACCATTTCCTTCCAATCCCACCATCTTGTCCTGGTAGGACAGGAAAGCAGCTCTTCACAGTGGATTTACAAATGTGTTTCTGGATTTTGTAGCTGTCAGTATGCTTCCTAGTTACACAAGTGTTTTGATTTTTGAAATGTAGCTCATTTGCAAACTTTGTAAGTTTGGAAATTATTTCCACATAAAAATGTTTTAAAATGTTGCTCCATGGAAAATACCTTAAAATATTCATTCTAATTGGTAGTTCATTGAGAACCCCTGTAAGTACCCACTACTGAGCTGGTCACCATTGCAGATAATAATAATTAATAAACAATAACTCTGCTTCTTAGGTAAGGTTGATTCCTTTAAGAAGTTGGTATTTTTTATACTAAACCTTTTTTTTTTTAGGTTCACAATCAGTCATAAATATTTTCCACATAGAGATTTGATCTTGGCTTTGGTGGCTTTAAGTTATCACCATATCATGAGCCAAAATGTTACTCAAGGACTTTGCTTTTTTCTGAGGAGCAGTTATAAAAAAGCATCTCCAAATAACTTCTCCTTGCCAGATCTTCAAGCCCTTGCTGCTTTCATCTCTAGGAACTGTATCCAAAGAGACTTTGCTTGGAGCTAGGTTTTTGTCCCTGTTGTTTTTTCTCTCTTCTCTGGAATTTCAAAACTTCTATGCAAGGAAGCTCAATGCCCTCTATGGGCTTTATAATGCATTAAAATTCCTCTTTCACCGTCTCACTTATTATCTGCAATTACATGGCACCGAAACAGTAGAAATTCCTCGATTTACCATGATGGGCTAATTTTGATGATTAACCAAGGAACTGTTACATTTTATGTCAATGCTCCGCTGTCATTATGGAATTATTACTCACAGCCCTGGCTGGGGAGAATTGTAATGAGACCAAAGGGCTTGGGTGAAAATAAGGCAGGCGTGTCTTTATTTCTAAAGTAGCTGGGACTTACAGGCTCTAAACATTGATCTTAAAATCTGGCATTTGAATGACTTTTCTGGAGATTTCAAAATGAATCTTGTGTGCTTTCCAGCCTCTGGCGGATCCTGGAATGGAAACTGATGACAGAAAGCCAATTTGCACCATGCTTCATCATTGAGAACTATATTGAAGCTCATGTTGTAAGTCATATAATAACATGGACCAGAGAAGGCCGTGTCCCTTCCGAGAGAGAATTATTTAAAAGCGCGAGGCTCCAGGCAGATGGAAAAAGGGATGGAACATATGGAATTCAGCGCTGTTTTTCTTAAAGCTCCTCAGGTAGGTTGCTTCAGGGGTGTTCATTGAATGAACTGTGTGAAGAGGGATTTAAACATCAAAGAGTGGTCAGAGAAGAAAGTCTTTTACAGTGCTTTTCTACTGAGAATGTTATGATTTTTTCTTTTTAGCTCTTGAAACCCAGTTCTCATTTTCAGTTCATGGCCAACATCCACCATTGGAGGAAAACAAAATTATGTTTCTTATTAAGATTTCTCATGACCAGCTGTGGCAGACGCTCTCCAATTTGCCGCCGCACTCCTCCCCTCAGGATTCCCCTCCCATCCCAAGATATTCTACTGGAAGGAATTGTGACTCTCAAGACATGTCAGGGGGTTAGCCTTCTGGAAACAGCTTCTGGCCAAGGACGTACGCAAGCTGGAGGGTCAATGCCTCCATATTCTCACACCTCAGGTGGGACCCATCTGAGGTATGTTTCATACTGTGAGCTCCCCAGGGGATTAAGCCCCAGCTGCCCAGAGTGGAAGTCTATTCATTGCTTCATTCAGTATTGGCTTCTTGCCTTCTTGGCCTCACTTCCCTACAGCTACTTCTGAGGCGCAGTACCCAAACAAACTCATATACTCCTGTGTTAGGGTTTGCCACTAGAGGAACTCAACTAAAGACATAGCCTTTAAAAAGAGACACTTAATTGTATTTATTTATCACTCATTCACCATACTTCTACTGCAAGCCCACCATGCTTGAGGTAAAATGCTAGGAGCTGAGGAAGGAAAGAGGACAGACATGTACCTTCCTATTTCTTAGAAGTGATTTAAGATAAGACACCATAAAGAGAGAGGGATGTGGATTCTCCGATTTCTCCAGCCTAACGATTCCTCCAGGGGCCCCAGAATGATCCCCTTGTGTCTTCCAAACAGATCATGAAAGGAGGTTGTTACACAACTTCATTGGCTTTTTTCCTCTGCCCACTGCTTCTTCTCAGTCTTGTATCTGTATCCCTATTCAGCTTTTTTTAAATTGAAGTCTAGTTGACACACCGTGCTACCTTAGTTTCATGTGTACAACATAGTGATAGAACAACTCCTTTTTAGGTTCTTGAAGATGTTTATCTTGTTTTTGAAAATGACTACAGCTTCTTTGAAATGTTTGACTGAGACAAAATATCCACACAGAAAGGTGCCCTTGTAACCCAAAAAGTCTGTCCCCGGACCCCCTGCAGAAGCTCCTCCCTGTTCCCACAAGGGTAATCACTATCCTGACTTCCCCAGCGTGGTTTGCCTTTTCTTTTTTTACTTTAAATGTTCAGGTCTGTGAGGTTCAACCATAGTTCTGTACTTAACTGTGTGATAGTTCATGCTCATTACTGTGTAGTATTTGTGTGTGAATAACCATGATTTATCTGCTCTACTGCTTTGTTTTGTTTTTTAATGTAATCTCCACCCCCAAAGTAGGGCTTGAACTCACGACTCTCAGATCAAGTTGCACACTCTACCAACAGAGCCAGCCAGGTACCCCTATCTGTTTTGTTGTTGGGCAGTTGGGTGGTTTCTAGTGGAGCTCATTATGAATAGTGCTGCTGTGAACATTTTAGAACGTCTTTTGAGGACTACATGGGTGCATTTTCATTGAGTATAGATCAGCAATGACACTGTTAGGTCATAGAAAATGTGTGTGTGTTCAGCTTTGGTGGATGCTGACAGTTTTCAGTAGTTGGTATACTGGACTTCATCCCCACCAACAGTATGAGAGTTCCATTGTTCCAAATCCTTTCTAATGTTTGGTTTTACCCATCTCTTCTTATTTTAGCTAGTCTGGTGGGCTCTTTTTGATTTAACTATAAAGAAAGATTTATATATTTTATCCCTTTTTGGAGCAGAAAACCAGCAGTCTCATATAAGAGTTTTGTGATTAATAAAATTTTGCACCTGCTATTAAATTTTCTATTTTGCACATTTTTTGTCCATAATCTTTGAAATTATGACTCATCCTGAGAACTGCATTTCGCAAAGCCAATCTGAATACTTTAATCCTTCTGCTCACCTGGGAGGTGTTTGCATCGCCCCCTCTCTAATGAAATGTGGTCCACCCCCCTGAGCGTCCCTCCCTGTCAGTCCTTTCCACCTCATTATCTCCCTGATGCTTTCATTTTTCACTCCATTTTCCTGCTTGATCTCCACCATTCTTTTGACATACCCCCCCTTGCCCCACAAAGTAACAAGCATTTCTTCTGTTTCCTTTTGCCTGTGTGTTCATCTTTTCTCAGAAAGTCCTTGAGGGGACACACAAGTTAATTTGCCTTCTTAAGTATTCTTTTTTGCTTCTAAATATTAATTTGTACTTAGAGCTGATCTAATAGTTAAGAGTGATTAACAGTGTAGCTCTGAGATCAGACTTCCTCCCTTTCTTTTCCCTCCTTCCTTCCCTTTGCTTCTTTCCTTCCTTCCTTCCTTCCCTCCCCCCTCAAATAATTATGGAAGTCTATCATATGCTTGATCCTGTACCTGTAATATATATTTTTTCCTTCCCCCAAATCGCTGGAGAAAGGACTCACGACTTTCACTATACTATTCTCAAAATGATCTATGATTCCCACAGATAAAGATGAAGTGTTTCAGAAGAAAATAAAGACACATGGTATATTCTACAAAAAAAGATATTTTGAATAAACTGCTAGGTAGGAACAAAGAGAAAGAAATTATTTGTTATACTAATTAAAATTGGGGTGATCTCCACAGTAGTGGTGATATGACTTCATCTCCTTGAGACCACCTTCAGTAAAGCAGCCTAGAACCCTTATGCTAAATAATTTGTGCTACAGAGTTCACTGTGTCCTAGATCTTTTAAGATGGGCCAATTTCCTCACACTTCCCCCACAAAGACAAATTAGAATTTAAATAAATACAATCCAGACATTACAGTAAGTAAACCCAGGATCAGGTTTGCTTCCAGCATTCCTGGGGTCCAGGGCAGAAGTAAAAATGAAGGCTCACATACAATGACTAAAGACTTTAAAGTTACAAGTTAGGGTAAGAAACTCTTAAATAAAATATATTCTATTCTCCTGCCTTGTCAAATTTAGCCTCGAATGCAAGATTCTCAGCCATTTCAGAAATCTCTGCTGGCATATGGCAGTGTGGGGGGAGATGGCCAGGCTCCCTGTTTTAGAGGATGACCTGTCTCTCTTTTCTTCCCCACTCTCAGCTCTGTCTTACACAGGAATCTCAACCCACAAGCCCATGCTCTGTCCATATGTCCCCACAAGCAGCCAACCCTTTGGACCCTCTCAAGTCTGGGGGCGCAGAGAGCAGCAGCATAGTTCACCCTCAGAAGGGTTGACTCTCCCTTATGATGGACCCAGGGAAAGAGTTCATGCAAACCCTGAAAGTGAACTGTGGACTTTTCAGGCAGGGAATTTGAAAGTCTCATTTATCTGGTGTGTGATCTATAAGGAGGTGTTGTGCATCTAGGTATATAGAACACTTTGGCCTCACAGATTCCTTACCCCATGGTATACCCAGAAGAGGACCAAAGTGGAGCCCTTCAAGGCTGTGCTATCCAATATGGCAGCCACTAATTACACGTGGCTTTTGAGCACCTGTATGCAATGTGGCTGCTCCGAACTGAGTTGCAGGGAATGAGTTAATTGTAAAATGCATATTGCATATTAAAAATACAGTACAAAAAATTAAAAGAATGTAAAATTTATCATTAAATGTATTGCAGTCACTTCTTTTGCTTTTCTAAGTTTTTTAAATGAATATACAGAAAACTTTTAATTACCTATGTGGTTCCCATCTGTGGCTTTCTCAGACAATGCTTCCCTAAAGCATGAGGCCCAGAGCAGCGGCCCTTATTCTGATGTAATGGTATCCCAGTGATAATGCTCCAGACAGTTCTCTCCTTCCCTCCCAGCCTCACCCACCCCCACACAACTTTTACCTTATTTTGATTATTCTCACGGCCCAGGTACTGACTCTTTGATTCATGGTCAGACTTTGATGTAGAATTCTGGACTCCTACCCTGGGATTTAACAACCTTCCTGCCTCTTCTTACACTGGCTCTCAAGTATTTATTTTGGACTGACTTCTCACCTTGTCCCTTTCTCCCACTTTGCATTGTCTCAAATGAGGGCTTTTGTTTCTATCTTTAGAACCATGGATCTGGTCCTTGGGTATTACCCAGCCTATCCCTGGTTTTCCTTGTGAAGAGTAAGTCAGATCCCATATGTTCCTTGACTCTCAGTGGGTCATTTTGGATGTAGACTATCTTAGGTATTTGCTATAATGGCCTGGGTTTTATGGATAATAGCTTTCTTTCTTAATCCTCTCAGAAAACCTATTTGCATTTGTGCTAAAGTTTTCAAGTATTTCCCTAAGGATGGCATCTAGTTGCAGACCAATGGGGGAGGAGGCAAAGTCTAGGCTTTCCTGAAAGATTTTGGAAATTTTTCTATTTGCAAATGTTATTCACTCACCCTATGATGTTCTAGTCACTGCTTTTCTAAGCATGAGGTCTCAGTAGTGAGAAAAATGGAGAAATTCCCCTTGATAAATTAAATAAGAATCAAGGGATATGATATACTCTATTACAGAGGAGCATTTGGTGTTGTATTATGGGAGGTCAGGGAGGTGAGGGCAACTTCTTGGAGAGATATCCCCCGAGAACTCAGTAAGTTACTTAAAATGTAAATGGCTTCCTCAGACCCATAATGAAGATTATTGCTTATATTAGGAGGAGAGAGGCACAAAGCCTACTGGTGACATGTAGGAGGCCCAGCCATGCCTCTCTCCCTAAGGGACTTTAATCCGCCTAACACTCTCACAGGAAAGGAGATTCAAATTTTTGGCCTTATACTAGTCCACAGCATATGGGATTGGATTCCTTGCCTTACTAAAAGACCACAGCCACCTCATGGATTTTTGGTTCTAACTCTGTTAACAGGGATTATATTTTGAAATATTTCCCTTTGCAATTATTCTTTTGGACATTATTTTCCTTGCAGGGCTTGAACTTTTAAAACCAAAGAAACTGAGATTGCCCCAGAAAAAGGAGGATGCAAAACGACTCAGAGTAAACCAAAGGTTGAATTCTTGGCTTTTGGGGCTTCTCTTGAGTTTACGGAGAAATGAGTCTCAAAAGTAAAGTGAAAGAATCCGGCAGTTGAGAAATGAAAGGAATATGCTGTTCGTTTTTTCTGCATGGAAGACCTGACTGTTTATCTTTGAAGAGTAAATTGGGTAAAATACTCACAGCCTGTAAGAGTTGGTGAACTCTTACTTATGGTTTAAGACTCAACTCCAAATTCCCTGTCTACATGGCCCTGAATTGAGGATCAAATCTTATAACTTCCATAATGCCCCTGAGTATGGGCCGATGTTCTGAAAAATGCTTCAGTTCTCCCAAGACAGGGATCACTTTTTTTTTTTTTTTTTAATCTTTGTATTTCCAGCTCTAGCACAACACTAGAATGGCACTGATGCTCAGTAAATGTTTATTAAGTGAATAAATACTGGAGAAAATTCTCAGAGTTGAGAGAAAATAGCAAGAAACAGGCTGATAAAAGGCAAGGTTGGGGGACATTTTTTCAACCTGTATGTGGGATTTCAAAACACTGACTATGGAAGTGATGAGGATTATCCAAGGTTTTGAGTGGCCATTCTGAGAAATTCCCACATGTCACAAGATATGTAATACTTGAGCCTTACTAGATGACAGATGGAAAAGGACAAAGGATCAAAATTGGAGTTATAATCCCTTCTCTGGCACTGATTATAATTATATGACTTTGCAGATTATTTTTTTCAACTGTAAGGCATCTTGGTGTCCATCTTGTCCAATTGTCTCACTTTGCAGACAAATAAACCGAGACCCAGAATTGTTAGGTGGCTCACTAAAATTTACACACAAGGCATTGGCTGAAGTGAGACAGACCTTTTCTCCAACTGAATGTTGAGCATGGTGCATTTACTTGGTTTCCAGGAAAGAGGGTCTGGTGTGACTGAAACCAGCCATCATGGGAAATTATCAGCTCCAAGACAAAAGGCAAGTATAAAGTAGGGAAATGAAGCCAAGGCCACTGACCAGGTCTCTAGACAAAAGGTACCAAGAGAGATGTCACAATGACCGACCTGAAATGGAACAAAATCATGAATCAGCAAAGATAACTTCTGGGCTAAAGGGTTCAGAGGAGCTCCCTCCTGGAGCTTCAGGAGGAGAAACAGACAGCTTGATCCCAAGGGTTAATTCTAAGAGCTTAGATTCAGTTCTGGCCCTCCAGCTCACATAAAACAACATCTTTAAAATATTTGGCAGCTATCATCTAACAGTGCCTTAAATGTGATGACAGGGTCTCTCAGTAGCATTTATAGGTCTTAAGTTACTACTTCAACCTGGCCATCTGTTGAGAAAACCTTCACTTTGAGTAACGGCCCAGTAACTTTGTTGGTTCCTCAAAGATGGAGAATGATTTACGATTCTGTCTACCCTCAGAACCCAGCATACTGGGTGATTGGGTAATGATTAGGTAATTATATTTGTCAGGTAGGAGAGGCTCTGCTGTTTAACAAATAAGCCCTGAAATCTCAGAGGCTTCACAACAAGAAGTGATTTCTCTATCCTGTGCAAGATTGGCAGAGGATCTCCTCCACACAGACACTCAGAAATCCAGGCCACTTCCTCTAGAACCTCTGCCAGTTCAACACATGGTCTCCATGGTACTTTCCAAAAGGAAAAGAGTGATGGTGGAGGCACACTGGATTTTAATTGCTTGAGTGAAGAAATAGTCAAATTGCTGTAGCTCAGAATCCTCAGGGAGGTTTCAAAGCACAGGTAGCCTTAAGTGAGGGCTAGTGTCTTTGCGTCCATGCGATGACAAAGCCATGCAGTTGATGAAGATCTGGTGACACAGCACACATGTCAACCTGGTTAGGATAAAGGAAATTGACTCCAAGCTCCAGATCATCTCTTGTTAGTCCTGTGATCTTGGATACTCTTCTTAGCCTCTTTGTTTCACTTTTCTTGTCTATAAAATGGTTATGATGATGATGATGATGATATCCATTTTCAGGATTGTTTAGAACATTAATTGCGGTGGTAAATGTGAAAAAGGTTTTGTGACGTCTCCAATGCTATTAGAACCTTCACAGGATTTTTTTTCCTTCCATTTTCCCTCAATAGTTGGTGTTATCTTACGTTATACTAAACGTGAGTTATGAGGCTTGATCATGAACAGAGAGGTCTTCCACAGGACAGGGTCCTATTTATTATTAATTTTCTGTGTCTTCACTGCCTACCACAGATTCCAGCACATAATGATACTTAACAAGTATCTGCTAAATGAATAGGTGATTGAATGAGTGAACTTTGAACCTCACCAATGCAGTAATGAAAGGGAACATACTCAAACCCTCTGGTTTTCTGACTTAAATGTAAGTCTCTCAGGACTCTACCCTAATATTCTACAAGAACTGTAAATCATAGCTTTCCCTTCATCATCCACCCATCTTTTTCCCTTTACTCCATAAGCTCTCCCCCTAGAATCATAAAATGGCCCCTGGGTCAAAGATGCAATAATGTATTCTCTGTTTCATTCTCTCTTTCTCCGAACAAAATGATCATCCTTCCCCCTCTGCTAGGTTTGAACAACTCTAATGATAATAAAACCTATAATATAACATTAATAATAGGAAGACCAACAATAACAGTGACAGTTAACTGAGTACTACTTGTGAATTGTTGTCCTGAGCACATGACATCATTATGTTTGTTAGCCCTCCCACAACCTTGGAGTGAGAGGTCCTTCCTGTTTTAGAGATGAGGGAATTGGTAAGGTGATAGTAGTGCTGTGATTTAAACTCAGGTGAATCTGACTCCCAAATTTTGCTATGAACTGCTTTTCAATACTGCCCCTTTCAGAATCTTAGTCATGATCTAAGCATCCATGATTTGCTGTTTCAAACATAAAATATGACACTGATGATGAATTTATATAGGAAGCAGACAGATTTGTCTAAGGGTTGCTACTCCCAGAATTATAGTCTTTATGTTTCCCCTGGTAGTTAAGATAAATTTATTTGTCTACTTTCTTATTCCAACCCTGTTCTTTAGAATGTGCTTTCCACCATGCCTCTTAATTATGTTGGTATTAGGGTTAAATGATGCTCCAGGTACTATTCCTGGCCCAACCTTCACAAAGTTGGTTGTGTAAATCAACAACTCTTCCTTGTCATGTATTCCGTTGGCCAGGAATTCATATTTGGCAAATGAAGGACCCTTCCCTGCTTTCATGATGACTGAAGACTCAGCTTGGTGTGATTTGAACACGTGGGAGTTGGGGAGCTGGGGCTGAGGGTTAGCTTCCATGGTGGTTTTCCTATTCACATGTCTGATTCTTGAGTTTGGGGACAAGCTGTTGACCACAGCATCCACCCATGGTTTTTCCATATCACTTGGACTTCCTCAAAAAATGGAGGCTGTGTTCCCAGAGAGTCTGTATTGAAGAGGAAGCAATCTGAGAGGACGTCTACCAGGATAATCAGGTGAGAGCTGCATGACCTCTTCTGATCTAGCCTTAGAGTCACACAACACCTATTCCACTTTGTTCTCTTAGTTATAAGTAATTAATAAACTCAGCTTAAAGAGGAATGGAGAGATACTCTGCTTCTCAAATGGAAGAATTTCCAAGAAATTGCAGCTATTAGTATCACTGTCATAAGTCAGTAAAGAACATTCATTCATATACTGATATTCTTTAGAGCAAAGAGGTATGCCACTCAAAGAGAGCATGGTGACACAACCCACAACACCAAAAGAAAAACATCTACAGTGGTAAATGGAGTCAGGACACAATCTTATGATATAGCAGCTGCAGTCATTAAAATTATGTTTTCTTTTCTTTTCTTTTTTTTTTAAAGATTTTATTTATTTATTTGAGGGAGAGAGTGAGAGAGCACGAATGGGGTGAGGGGCAGAGGAAGAAGTAGACCCTGCTGAGCAGGGAGCCCCACATGGGGCTTGATCCCAGAACCCTGGGATCATGACCTGAGCCGAAGGCAGCCGCTTAACTGACTGAGCCACCCAGGTGCCCCTAAAATTATGTTTTCAAGTAATTGAAAAAGATAAGGAGAAATGTGTCAATGTATTAGTAAGCTGAAAATGCTACAGTTAGTATGTAGAACCTCTACGTATAGTCACGGATTGAGAGAATCTGGCATCATGGATGATTTCTCTTTTCTTCTGCTTATCCATATGCATGAATATTTTTACAATAAGCATACGCTGCTTTTGTAATCATTAAAAAAAATGGAGATAGAAGGAAGGAGGAGTTTGGAGAAATGAAAATATCTGCATTAGTTTCAAAAGATGAAGAAACAGTTTGGGTCAAGTTCTTGTATGTGCACGTATGTGCATGTGCAGAGAGAGGGGGTAGTCTCACCTTCTGAAGCCTGGAGGCCGGCTGGTTTGGCAGACATGAGGGGGCACTGGGTAGGGGGAAGAATCTTTGCCTCATTATGTGCAAGCTCAAGCTTTGGGGAGGGGAAGTCGGAAGGGGAGAGACTTGTGCAAAGCCAAATGGCTAGTTAGTGGAAGGGCTTGGCAGGGAGCACTGGCTGCTAGGTCCCTGGCCAGGACGTATTTCCCCCCACCTGCTGCCATTGTCAATGAAGTGACAAGCAGCAGCTGCCTGCTCCTTACACGAAGGACTGACACATTTCCACTCCCAGTGGGCGTCTTGCCTACAGCACTGTATCTATGAGGATGTGTGGAAGCTTCTGGCTTAGGAAAGCAGAGTGTGATTTTATGGAAATTGGGCTGGGTGTTGCGATAAACTTAGCAGTCACTGGTCATATCCAATGACAGGTGACAATTTTATTCTGAAAGAAGCTGAACTTGAGAGAGGACTGGGAATAAGCTTAACGACTGTGAGCTTTCTTGGTTAAGGGGAAAATGATAAAGATCCAGCTCTAGGGGTGGCTCAGGGGAGGAGCCTCACAATTCAGATATTCAGTTTCTAAAGCTTTCTAGGGGACCAGATGGCATTGGTGCATCTAAAGGCAGCTCAGAAAGAATATATCTTTCCTATCCCTCTGTACTGAGACACATGTTCTAAAGATCTCTGAAAAAAAAATTCAAGATTAAAATATTTTGTCATCAATATTCTGTATTTTTACTTTCAAGTTCCATTGCATAAGGGCAAAATTCTCATACAGATGCTTCTGGCCTTTCATACCTTCTTTTATCACCTGTGAATCTTTAATAAAGATGGGTTGCCCAAGGCAGGCACAGGTGGATCTGAGACAGTTTGGGAGGGAGGCTGGCTGAAGGAGTCCTGAGAGAACAAACACTTAGTACTTGGACCCAGTCATTCATAGGGTTTCCTGGACAAGACTATGTCCAGAAATACTTATGAGGACTGGGTGGTGATGCAGCAGGTCGTATAACTCTAATGGACAAGGCTAAAGTTTGGACCCCCCCCCCCCATTTTAGTCCTGCTAGAAGTAACATTTTACAGATTGCTTTTGTGGTTTTTCTCTGCTGATTTTTCAGAGAAAATGTCAAGGAATGATTATTGCTTTTCAGAAGGTCATAGCATGGTGGATATGAACAGTTTGGACTAATTCTTAGATGGTGTTCTGCCAGTTCTATTTGAGGTGCTCTTTTCTATAGCATAACAAAGCAATTTTCTCTTTCTGCTTCCCCCTCATTGAGTACTTCCTATGTATCCTGCATGTTATGTAGGTTTTTTTCAGTTCTCACAAGAACTCTATGATGGCTGTTAGGATTCTTCTCCTTTAAAGAAGCAGGGACTTCTTAGAGGTGCATAGAGGTGAATTACTACTCAACGCCACTTGCTGCGAGGATATTGGAATGGGCTCCAGATTCATGTTGTATGGGGATGTTTTATACCCTGAAGGCAGGGAACCTGGCTACTTCTGGTAGTTAGGGCTAAGTTCCCCACACGGGTGTAGAGTTTCCCAGATAAAGTATTGGGTGATGCAGATTATAGGGCCAATGTCTTTCTAGAAGAGACAAGACATTTCCTCCAGAAGAGCAAAGCTTGGAGAAGTTTATGATTGGAGGGGCAAGCCTGAGTGGGCGCCAGTGAGCAGAGCTGGTACTGGGGGTAGGGAGCACCCTGTAGCCAGTCAACCTGGTAGTGTAGTAAATTCACCAGTTAGGGTGCCTGGGTGGCTCAGTCCGTTAAGTGTCTGCGTTTGGATCAGTTCATGATCCCAGGGTCCTCGGATTGAGCCCCACATCAGGCTCCTTGCTCAGTGGGGAGCCCGATTCTCCCCTGCCTGCAGTTCCATCTGTTTGTGCTTGCTCTCCGCTCCCTGCCTCGCTTGCTCTCTCAGTCTAATAAATACATAAATTCTTAAAAAAAAATAAATAAAGCTGTCCAGGCACCAAAAAGAAAGAAAGAAAGAAAGAAAAGAAAATTTGCCAGTGTATCACTTCATGTAGAGATCATCTAGAATCCCAAATTTTTTGATCTTAAATATAAGGTATCAATTAAATACAAAAATAAATCCTTCAAACAGTTGGCTAAGATACCCTTAAAATGCTGAATTTCACACAAAATAGCCAAGGACACAAAAGGGCATGTTTACAGTATGCTGCAACCTTGGTGGAAGTTCAGTATTTAAAACTATAAGAAGAATTCAGAAGTAGCCACAGGCAAATGTGTTTAAAAAATGATTGAAAAGCCAAACAGATTTCTAAAAAAGAGAGACCCTGGAAAGGACTCAGGGAGAGAGATTAAATAGTAGATAAATTGGTCCTTAGATGACTAATCATTAAGAAATTTAGCTTTACAGGGAATTAGCTCAAGTCCAAAAAGATTGCCTGGAAGATGCTCGTGATCATGACTAATGCCCCGGGGATTCTGAGTGGTAGCAGTGTACTGCAAGTTGGGGACAAGCTCTTTCGAGATCACATGGTTGTACGGAAGCATATCAGAATATCTGAAGGATGAAGGAATGATTCTAGGCCGATGATTTTTCTTGCCACAATTCTAGGGCCAGAGGGCTGATTTGTTTGAGAAAAAAGCAGTGTACTTTTCCTGGAATGGGAGAGTCATGGGCTGAGCCACAGGGTACTAAAAGGGAGAATCAAATGTTTTGGGATTACATACAGGCAACAAGAAAAAAGCTTGACCAATGTTGAGTGGGAAACTCTGGGCAGAAAAAGAGCTATCTGACGATGAGTTGTAAGAGGAGGAATTCCATGCCCTTGGCAATGCCCTTGGCAATGCTCTTGTGTCATCCCTTTAATGAACTCCAAAGACAAATGTTATTCTTCAAGCTTCTAAGTACAGATTTTTTTGTTGTTAGATGCATTGACAAGCAGAGAGCAGCTTCAAGATGGCCCAGCTATTTGGGTTACAATCTGGCAGAAGGAATGTTGGAAGATACAGACTAACACTTGGAGCTCTTTTCCTTCCTCTTCCTTTTGACATCCAGGGAGCTATGAGTAGGAAGGGCCCGGTGAGCTAACACAGTGTATTTCCAAATACCTGGGGGTTGGAATGTGTTTATGGGATTAGGTCAAGCGAATTAGAAACAGGAGAATATAAACAGGAGAAAAATGCCCAGAGGTGTGCTAGTTCATTATATTTTTTTATTTAATGGGGCCAGAAGACAAAAATCTGAAGATTTCACATTAAAATTAGGTTTCCCATTCCTGGTGGAAAACCGGAAGGTATGAAAATAAGTCTATAGGGCATGCTAGGCTGGACCTGAGAAGCGGTTGTCGCCTTTCAGTGAGATGCATGCTCTCTGGCTTGCGTAATCTCCAGACCCCGAACCTTCTTGATACCCTGCCCCCATGGGCTCCACACTGCGTTAGGAGCCCCTAGCATCAATCACCTGGGCCCATCTGTGAATCATCACGACCAAGCAAAGGAAATGCCGAAGACCCACCACGTCTCCCAGACGCCTTCTCTGGAGGCTATACTATCCAGTGGGGGAGAAACAAAGACTCCCAAAAGCGAAGCTCCAAACTAACAGTTTCCCATGGTGAGTGCGGAGGGAGAAGACAGGGGTGTGTGCAGGGGCGGTGGGAAGGCAGCAGATTTCATGAAATACGAAGCTCCATGGAAGGGAATGATGAAGTGGGTTAAAGCCAGGAAGTAAACACATATAAATATTTGATACAGAGTTCTAAAGCAGCGCGTGAGACAGGGAGGACAATAAATAAAGATAAAAAAGATAAAGATGCTCTTGAAATGTATGCAAATCAAGCCAGCCATCTTTGAGACCATTATAACGTGAGAATGGGAGTAAAAAAGTGATACACGAGCCGGGAAGGCCGTGCATTGAATTTAATTTTTTTTCCCTTGGGTATTTATGAGAAAGCTAAGACAGATTTCCTGAATTTAGGCTGCAAGTTCCTCCCAGGATTACCTCTGATGTCTTTTGTGAGTCACAGCAGAACTCTGGAGAAGGGGGAGGTTGATGTGGGATGAGCGGAGTAGGGAAGCATTGTAGGCATTGTATCCCAGGACACTGCATGGTGCTGGAGATAACCACGTGTCTCTGGAGGCACCAGCACCTCCCCTCACCCCGCCTTGGGACAGCATGCTTCTGTAGCTCTGCAGCTGGTGCTACTGAGTGATTAAACCAGAGGGACCTTGAATGCCCTTCCTATGTCCCAAAGAAAGTGAAGGTTTCTGAAAGCAGGAAACGTTCCCAGGAGCCAGTGAGCCTCTCTGGAGGGACCAGGCCCCTAGGAGAGAATATCTTCCTTTAGGATGCTTGGGATCTCAGGGGTCCAGAGTATTGCTCCAAAAAAAAAGGTAGAGTGCACAGAGTTCTCCATTTAATCACTCATGCACCGGAGAAATCACTTAGAGAAGAGCAGGTGCCGTTATAATCACTTAATTGAAGGAAGAAACTGCTAAGATGGCCTTACTAAATGCAGAAGAAATGCAGATGAGTGAAGATGGTTATGGTTATAATTATAACTGGTATTATTTCTTATTAACTTCTATTATTGCAGATCTCTGCAGGACCAGGGAGAAGAAGGTAAAAAGATAGTTTGGGTGAAAATGGCTTTCAACTATCTGCAAGGGGACAGAAAAAAATGCCTCTCAATTCTCTGAAATCACACACAACAAGAACTATTCTGAGTCCCGCTGTTCTGAAACCCTGGCTGAGAGAATGGCGCTTCTTTAATTTATCCTGTAACTCAGTTCCTGAGTTATGCCATCGTCTCCCTGCCTTATTCAGTTCAGCATGTCTGGCCTTCTAAATCTCTCTCCATGTGGCTACTTCCTCTCCTGTGCAGTGTAGTCAGTGCATACCTCCACGTTTTTATCTGTGCTTATGTCCCAGCGATGGTCCTTTTTTCAGAAAGAAAATCTGTTGCTTGAAATCTCCCAAGAACGTCTACTGGCCCTTTGGATAAAAACTAAAAAAAAACTTAAGGTGTTCTACAACCTTGTTATTCAAACTGTGGTCCCTCTCTCAGCTACCCAGCTATCTCCTTGGAGCTTGTTAGAGATGCAAAATCAGAGCCTGCACTTTTGCGTGATCCCAAGATCGTTCACAGGTACATTGAATTTCAAGAGGCATGGTTGTGCCAAGTTTTGTGTTCTCTGGCCACTACATACCAGTCTAGCAAACCTGCTTAACGTTTATGTGTTCTCAGACAAAGTAAAAACAGGGGCCCATAAACATAATGCCTAAATATTTAAAAATAAGTCAAGCTAGATGTTAAATATTTTCTTACTATTTTTGGAAAAATACACCCTTATAATGATCCAGAAAGCTAGGTTTTGGGTCCCCGGGTAACTTAGTTGGTTAAATGTCTGCTTTTGGCTCAGGTCATAATGCCAGGGTTCTGGGATCGAGCCTGGCATTGGGACAGGAGGGGGTTCCCTGCTCAGTGGGAAGTCTGTTTCTCCCTCTGTCCCTCCTCCTGCTTGTACTCTCTCTCTCTCCCCCCACTCTCTCTTAAGTAAATAAACAAAAAACATTTTTTTTCTTAAGATTTTATTTATTTACTTGAGAGAGAGACAGTGAGAGAGAGCACATGAGCGAGGAGAAGGTCAGAGAGAGAAGCAGACTCCCCATGGAGCTGGGAGCCTGATGTGGGACTCGATCCTGGGACTCCAGGATCATGACCTGAGCTGAAGGCAGTCGTCCAACCAACTGAGCCACCCAGGCGCCCAACAAAAAACATTTTAAAAGCTAGGTTTCCTTTAGAATTCTCCTGTAGTTCCATGCTATAACTTATCAAAAAAGCCCTGAGCACGAATAGACATCTCACCCACCCGTCCAACATCTGTCATAGCTCCACCAATAGCTGTTCCTGTGCCCGTTTTTCAGGCTTAGAGACACTTTCCCAGTACCATGGTCCATCCTCAAAAGCATGGACTCAGAAAAGAGGCCAGTCAGGCCTTGGAAAGAGGGCACAAGTCTTTTAAGAGGAAATTCTGTGCATCTTGTACCTGATGAACAGTCTGAAAAGCAAGGAGCATGGACTCTGGGAGAGCAACATCTCTTTAGCCCCAGAAGCTCCTTGATTCATCGAGAAGGATGAGGCTGGACAAATTCAGCCTTCTAAAGGTGGGTCCTTTTAAATTCCGGGGCCTCTTTCACTTAAGTTGAAGGTCAGTACTATTCTCCAAGCTTCTCTTGAGCTGTGACCTTCAGTACTCCTTGAAACAGGCATCGTGGTCTTTTTTTCAGCCCCTCATTCTTGCTCACTTCCTCTATCTTAGTGTAGGACCTTTGTGTTTGTTGATTCCTCTGCGCAGATGCGTGTTTACTCCTCAAGTTGTGTGTTTCATGCTCTGGGTCCTGGGGATAACAGCTCAAGCCTTGTTTCCAAAAGGAAGGTTTCCCCAATGAATGAATGAATGGATAAGCTCTGTTAGAAAAGAAGCATGACTGGTTTTTCTCTAGCATCAGGCACAGTGCTTTAACACACAATATGTGTTGGTACATATTTGTAGAATGATTGCATGAATCCTTTTGATGAAACGACTAAACAGAATTCACAAGGTTTCAATGATGAAGCAGAAAAATTTTCCTTTCTAGACTTGATATAGACAAGATCTAATGAGTCTCATATGCAGCAGAGTGTTGTTTAGAATATCTTAGATGACTTTTGGCAATCTGCAAGATGGATATAGGGTCTTGCTTTGTTTATTCTCAAAAAGACCGGTGGTTCTTTTTTTTTTTTTTAATCGATAAAATGAGCTATATTTGTTTGTTTTATTTTTTTTTTTTTGTTCACAGTAGTTTTATTTGAGTATAGTTGACACACAATGTTACATTAGCTTCAGGTATACAAATTCAGTGATTTGACAAACTCATACATTATGCCATGATAAAGGCTTTCAGTTATGGAATGAATAAGTCACAGGAATAAAAGGCACAGCATAAAGAATATAGTCAATAATATTGTACTGGTGATGTAATGGGACAATGGGTAGCTACACTTGTAAAGACCATTGATTCTTTTAACCAAAGCTCTGTTTTCTAGAACTTTCTATCATTTCATCATGCTGCTTTAGAAAGCATTATCTGCGCTTTAATCAGATCCAGGTGTAGACAGACAAAATTTACTAACTTCTCATTTCTTGTGTGTCTTTTAAATTGATGTCTTTTGATTTGTGTACTTTTTTAAAAAAAGATTTTATTTATTTATTTGACAGACAGAGATCACAAGTAGGCAGAGAGAGAGAGAGAGAAGCAGGCTCATTGCTGAGCAGAAAGCCCAATGCGGAGCTTGATCCCAGGACCCCGAGATCATGACCTGAGCTGAAGGCAGAGGCTTTAACTCACTGAGCCACCAAGGTGTCTCTGCATTTTTGTTTTTCAAACTATTTTACCATGGTTTGCCATGTGTATCAGCTTTTGCAATGTAACAAGTTTAGGGGCTGAAAAGATCAATGGTTTTATTTCAGCCACAATTTGGTGGGTCAGATAGGAGGTTCTGCTGGACTGAGCCAGCTGGTGTGGCCTCTGCTGGGCTCTGTTGTGCCTCTGTAGTTATCTGGTGGATCTTCTGCCAACTGAGATAGTGTCACTCATGGGTCTGACGTTTTGGTGGCTATATACAGGGGAAGCTAGATTTTCCTATGTGTGGTTCTTCATTTTCCTCAGGTTAGCCAGGGCTCATGTACTGAGGGCTCATCTAGAAAAGAGACACCTCAATCCACACTCCTTCATCTTCAATTTGTGTCACCTTTACTAACATTCCATTGTTCTAAAGCATGTCACACAGACAACCGAGATTAAAGGTGTGGAGAAATGGATTTCATTCCTTGATTAGAGGAATTATAACATTGGGGGCATTTTTCCAGCCTATCACCCTGTATGCAAGCCATATTTCTCAAGATAATCTCCAATTTATTTTATAGGATTGCCCTTCAGAAAGATGCTATTTTTCTCTTTGACTTTGTTTCCAATATTTAGCAACCAATAATAGAACTAACCCTGGCTGCTTCAGCATTGAAGTTTAAAAGTGACAGAGGATGAATAAAGGGAAGGCCTGTGCATGCCTTCTACAAATGCAATGCCTTCTACAAGTGTAGAACCCAAGCTCCTAATCCAAGCTGGAAAAGTTCACGGGACAAGATGGCACCAGCTGAATTTATCCCAAGTGGGCAGCAGGAAGAAATGAGGGCATCTGTGGTTTCTATCCTGTTCTCCAGGAAACCTGTTACAGACTATATTTCTGGAAGACAGAGCAATCTGCTCTGTCAGATGGAAGCTACCATGATTCATATCTTAAGGATATGAGACTTTGGAAATCCCATATTTGACTGTGTTGCTAGAACAAAATACATTCAGGGGAAATAATATATCTTGTCTCTAAAAATTCATTTGTCTTGACCTTAATATTGCCTATGCCGTGATGAAGCAGTATCAGCATAGAGTATCTTTCTGACCCAGATAGCCTGAATTTGAATCCAGGTTTACCACTAACTTGCAGCATGCCTTTTATTGTTAGTTAAACAGACTTTCCATGCCTCGATGTCCTCATACTTAAGATTGAGATCACATGATAACACCTGCCCTATTGGTTATTTTAAGGATAAAATGAGAAATGAGTACATATATCTAAAATACTTAAATAGGGGTGGTCCGTGTTAGATATTCAATAAATATTACCTCTTTTTATTTATCAGGGCAATAAGATAGAAATGAAGGGTTTGGTGGGGGAAACTCTTTGATCAAATAGATCATTTTTGCCTTGGACTTGTTTATTCTCCCGTACTCAAACTAGATACTTGGGTTGACAATTTTTCCCCCTTATATAAGAGAAGCAATTATAAGATGGCTCATTCTCTTGCCATACTTAGGGGGAGCTAATAGTTTATAATGTTCTTCTAGGATAGAAGGGGAGATAACACCTGAACCCATCTGACGTGTAACTTTCCCATATCACATATTTTAAAGTTTATCACTTTCCAATTGATCATTAAATTACGACATTGGCAAAAGAATCTATAAACCATGAATGAAATAATCTTGTTTTTAAGATCTGATCCTATCCCAGATTAGCAGGATGGTCTTGGGAAATGTCCTTACCATCTTTTAAAAATGATGGAGCCTCATAGACTGGAATAATCTGCATAAGACAATTGAACTGTCTTGGAAAGACCAAGAGCAAGCTGGTAAGTGGATGATTCTGGCAATGGTGTGAATATTCTGTAGTGAGTAGTATAATCACAAAGGGATATTTGAAGATGTGATTTATTCTTTTGGTTTCTTTGTGAGGAGAGGGAGGTGGATTGGTATTGAATTTTTAAAAATACAAAGAAGTTTTTGTGAAATTGAAATATAAATTAAGAGCTCACAATGTGAAATAATCTCACCTGGGAATCTGTGAAGAACTGAACCTTGCTGAGCTCTAAGCAGGGGCAGCGACTTTTACGAAGTACCCAGGAATGCTGCAGGGCCTGTGTTCAGGACCTTGGTGATTGTAGCATAATTTTGCTTGTGATGTGGTCATTCAATAGTATTTAATTCAATAAATATTTATAGAATGTCCACTGTTTTGGCCATTGTGTGATAGGGTGATAGATGGGGAAGACACTCTGGTTTATGACCTCACAAGTGACCATAAAATTCCATACACTTCCTAAATATCAGGCATTAGATATGTTAGGGCACCCCTGGAGGTCTTGACCATGACTGTAGGGCAAATAGGCCTTGACCAAAGTGTTAGTGGCTCTTAACTAGAACTCTGGAATTTATGACAATAAATTAAGACATTGGGTTATATGGAGGCTTGTCCAATTATGTGTCAGTGCTTGTACAATTGTGAGACTTTATTTTTGGATCTGGGCTAAATGCAGAACTTCTATTTGGTTGGGAGCAAAGGATTCCTCCAGGATGAGTATCCATGCTAGGAGATCTAGTTATGGATCTCTGCTAAGAAAACCAAAGAGCATTATCCGGATATACTCTATAGACCGACTGTCAGTTCTTACTGGGTGTCATGAATTTCAGTTTCCTTAACAGAACATGGAGTTTCTTGTTCTTTAAATCAAGTGCACGTGATATATAACTGTAGACTGAGTTGTAAGAAGATGGACCTTGTCTAGTCTTGCTCAGTACATTGACTGGTAAGTCCAGTTTCTCCTAAGGAAATGTGCATCCCTCCCAGGACACAGGATATCTAAAAGAATAGCCATGTTTTCTGTCAGATTTTCCTCTCACCTCTGAGAGTAGAACTTATTATACAAGGTTAGGCTCTCTACCAATGAACAATTAATCTATGTACTGATCATGACCCAAGACATTTCCTCGAGTAGAAAATTGAATAGGTTAATTAAGAATTATTGAAAAAAAAATGGGTCAATTGAATCCCCAGGTCATTCTAGTGTTCAGTCAAGATTGAGAACCACTGCTCTGGAAAGTAAGTCCCTCAAATCCAGGGCCTGAGGAAAATCATTGTCTACTTAGAGTTCCCAGGGACATTCACAGTGTAGCCTGGGTCTCATCTTGGGAAATGGATTTCTTGTAAGCTTGTGGACTGGTTTTGGAAGACCATTTCTATCATGTCCCAGCCTCCATCTCTCAAAGCAGGTTAGGAGCATTGGCAGCAGAGATTTTACCAAGAATTCTTTTAATTTTTTTGTTAACATAAAATGTATTATGCCCCAGGGGTACAGGTCTATGAATCATCAAGCTTACATGTTTCACAGCCCTCACTACAGCATATACCCTCCCCAGTGTCCATAACCCAACCATCCTCTCCTACTGCTCCCATACCCCAGCAACCCTCAGTTTGTTTCCTGAGGTTTGTCTCCCTCCCAATCCCATCTTGTTTCATTTTTTCCCTCCCTACCCCCCATGACCCCTCTCCCTGCCTCTCAAATTCCTCATATCAGAGAGATCATATGATAACGGTCTTTCTCTGATTGACTTAATTTGCTTAGCATAATACCCTCTAGTTCCATCCATGTCATTGCAAATGCCAAGATTTTGTTTCTTTTGATGGCTGCATAGTATTCCATTGTATATATGGACCACATCTTTATCCATTCTTCTATTGATGAACATTTAGGTTCTTTCCATAGTTTGGCTATTGTGGACATTGCTGCTATAAACATTTGAGTGCACGTGCCCCTATGGATCACTACATTTGTATCTTTGGGGTAAATACCCAGTAGTGTGATTACTGAGTCATAGGGTAGCTCCATTTTCAACTTTTTGAGGAACCTCCATACTGTTTTCTAGAGTGGCTGCACCAGCTTGCATTCCCACCAACAGTGTAGGAGGGTTCCCCTTTCTTTGCATCCTTGCCAACATCTGTTGTTTTCTGACTTGTTAATTTTAGTTATTCTGACTGGTGTGAGGTGGTATCTCATTGTGGTTTTGATTTGTATTTCCCTGATGCAGAGTAGTGCTGAGCACTTTCTCATGTGTCTGTTGGCCATTTGGATGTCTGCTTTGCAGAAATGTCTGTTCATATCTTCTGCCCATTTCTAGATTAGATTATTTGTTCCTTGGGTGTTGAGTTTGATAAGTTCTTTATAGATTTTGGATACCAGCCCTGTATCTGTTATGTCATTTGCAAATATCTTTTCCCATTCTGTCAGTCGTCTTTTGGTTTTGTTTACTGTTTCTTTTGCTGTGCAAAAGCTTTTTGTCTTGATGAAGTCCCAATAGTTCATTTTTGCCCTTGTTTCCCTTGCATTTGGCAATGTTTCTAGGAAGACATTGCTGTGGTTGAGGTTGAAGAGGTTGCTGCCTGTGTTCTTCTCAAGGATTTTGATGGATTCCTGTCTCACATTGAGGTTTCAGGAGAATAGGTTTTGATTGCAGATACTAGCCCTTTATCTGATATGCCATTGGCAAATATCTTCTCCCATTCTTTCAGTTGTCTTTTGGTATTGTTGACTGTTTCTTTAAATGTTGGGTAGAATTTTCCTGGGAAGCTGTCTGGCCCTGGCTCTTGTTTGTTGGGAGATTTTTTGATGACTGATTCAATCTCCTTACTGGTTATGGGTCTGTTCAGATTTTCTGTTTCTTCCTGGTTCAGTTTTGGTAGTTTATATGTCTCTAGGAATGCATCTATTTCCTCCATATTGTCAAATTTGCTGGTGTATAGTTGCTCATAATGTGTTCTTATAATTGTTTGCATTTCTTTGGTGTTGGTTATGATCTCTTATCTTTCATTCATGATTTTATTGATTTGGATCCTTTCTCTTTTCTTTTTGATATGTCTGGCTAGGGGTTTATCAATCCTATTAATTCTTTCAAAGAGCCAGCTCCTAGTTTTGTTGATTTGTTCTACTGTCCTTTTGGTTTCTATTTCATTGATTTCTACTCTGATCGTTATTATTTTCTTCTCCTGCTGGGTTTAGGCTTTCTTTACTGTCCTTTCTCCAGCTCCTTTATGTTATGTTATGTCCTTTATGTTATGTTGTGTACTTGAGACCTTCCTTGTTTCTTGGGCAAGGCTTGTATTGCTATATATTTTCCTCTCAGGACTGCCTTTGCCATGTGCCAAAGGTCTTGAACAGTTATGTTTTCATTTTCATTTGTTTCCATGAATTTTAAAAACTTTTCTTTAATTTCCTGGTTGACCCATTTATTCTTTAGAAGGATGCTCTTTAGCCTCCATGTATTTGAGTTCTTTCCAACTTTCCTCTTGTGATTGAGTTCTAGTTTCAGAGCATTGTGGTCTGAAAATATGAAGAGAATGATCCCAGTCTTTTGGTACCAGTGGAGAACTGATTTGTGACCCAGGATGTGATCTATTCTGGAGAATGTTCTATGTGCACTAGAGAAGAATGTGTATTCTGTTGCTTTGGGATGAAATGTTCTGAATATATCTGTGATGTCCATCTGGTCCAGTGTGTCATTTAAAGCCTTTATTTCCTTGTTGATCTTTTGCTTGGATAATCAGTCCATTTCAGTGAAGGGGATGTTAAAGTCCCCTACTATTATTATATTATTGTTGATGTGTTTCTTTGATTTTGTTATTAATTGGTTTATATAATTGGCTGCTCATGTTAGGAGCATAGATATTTAAAATTGTTAGATCTTCTGTTTGGACAAACCCTTTAAGTATGATATAGTGTCCTTCCTCATCTCTTACAGTCTTTGGCTTAAAATCCAATTTATCAGATATGAGGATTGCCAGCTTTCTTTTGATGTCCATTAGCATGGTAAATTGTTTTCCAAACCCTAGTTTTAAATCTGGAGGTGTCTTTTGGTTTAAAATGAGTCTCTTCTAGATAGTATATCAATGGGTCTTTTTTTTTTTTTAATCCATTCTGATACTCTGTGTCATTTTATTCAGGGATTTAGCACATTTACATTCTGGTAACTATTGAAAGATAAGAATTTAGTGCCATTGTATTGCCTGTAGGGTCACTGTTACTCTATATTGTATCTGTTCCTTTCTGGTCTGTTACTTTTAGGCTTTCTCTTTGCTAAGAGGGTGTCTTTCAATATTTCCTCTAAGACTGGTTTGCTGTTTACAAATTCTTTAAATTTTTGTTTGTCCTGGAAGATTTTCATCTCTCCTATTTTCCATGACAGCCTAGCTGGACATAATATTCTTGGATGCCTATTTTTCTCATTAAGTGCTCTAAATATATCATGCCAGTCCTTTCTGGCCTGCCAAGTCTCTGTGGATAGGTCTGCTGCCAATCTAATATTTCTACTGTTGAATATTATAGACCTCTTGTCCCAGGCTGCTTTCAGGATTTTCTTTTTGTCCCTGAGACTTGTAAGTTTTACTATTAGATGCCAGGGTGTAGACCTATTTTTATTGATTTTGAGGAGGGTTCATGGTGCCTCCTGGATTTCGATTCTTGTTCCCTTCTCCAGGTTAGGGAAATTCTCTACTATAATTTGCTCCAATATACCTTCTGCCCCACTCTCTCTTCTTCTTCTTCTGGGATCCCAATTATTCTAATATTGTTTTGTCTTATGGTATCAGTTATCTAATTCTCTTCTTGTGGCCCAGTACTTGTTTGGTTCTCTTTTTTTCAGCTTCTTTATTCTCCATCATTTGGTCTTCTATATCACTAATTCTCTCTTCTGCCTCATTTATCCTAGCAATAAGAGCCTCCATTTTTTATTGTACCTCATTAATAGCTTTTTAAATTTCAACTTGGTTAGATATTAGTTCTTTTATTTCTCCAGAAAGGGATTTTATTTCTCCAGAAAGGGATTTTCTAATATCTTCCATTTTTTTTTGAGCCCAGCCAGCACCTTGATAATCATCATTCTGAACTCTAGTTCTGACATATTATTAATGTTCATATTGATTAGATCCCTAGTCATTGGTACTGCCTTCTGTTCTTTTTTTTTTTTTTTTTTTGTGGTGAGTTTTTCTGCCTTGTCATTTTACCCAGATAAGAATAGATGAATGAGAGAATAAAATGCTTAAAGTGTAGCAACAACCCCAGAAAAAACATACACTAATCAAATCAGAAGAGACCGAAAACTGGGAGGAGAAGAAAGGAGGGAAAAGGGGAAAAATATATGTATATTAGACTGGTGAATAGAACAGAGCCATACACTTGATTTTGGGTGTATTTTGGTCTGTTAGGATAAACTGCCTCCCAAAATTTTAAAGAAAGAAAAACTTCTATGTATACAAAAATAAGGGTAAACACAATGAAAGGATGGAATATGACTATAGAGATGAAATTTCATAAAGATTCTAAAAAAGGAATTAATAAGATAAGAAGTTGGTTGAAAAAATAAAAGAGGAAAGAAAGTGATCAGGCTGGAAACTAGAACAAAGCCATGTGCTTGATTTAGGGTATATTTTGATCTATTAGAAGAAATTATATCCCAAAATTTAAAGAAAAAAAAATCCCTATATGTATACAAAAAGTGAGGTTAAATACAATGAAGGGATAGAATATGACTGTAACAATACAATTGAAAACAATTTTTAAAAAGGTATTGACAAAATAGTTTTAAAATGTTGAAATGGGAAAGAAGAAAAATTAAAAAATAAAATAAGAAAAAATAAATTTTAAAAAATTTAACTTTTAAAGACTAAGGAATCATGGGGGAAAAGCCATGGATTCCATGTGCTGTATTCCTGTAGTTCTGAAGTTTTGCAGATCTCATTGATCAGTGAACTTGGTCTTGGCTGGATGTTCTTGCTGATCTTCTGAGGGAGGGGCCTGTTGCCCTGATTCTCAAATGTCTTTGCCCGAAGCAGGATTGCACCGCCCTTGCCAGGGGACTGGTTAAGCAATCTGCTTGAGTTCGCTTTTGGAGCTTTTGTTCCCTGAATGCTTTCCATACAGCTTTGGAGGATGGGAATGAAGATGACAGCCTCCCAATCTCTGACCCCACTGTAGCCGAGGGCTTATGGCTCCAGTCCTCAGTGCACCTTCAGAGAAAAGCTATTAGTCCCTCCCATTTCCCTGGTCTCTGGCTGCGTTCCATCCTCACCCGGGCTCTGACCCAACATTTCTATTTTTTGGCATATGGCTCCATTTGGAGTCTCCAAACCCAGTAGATTCCTGCTGTGCACTTTCACACCTCTCCTCCTAGAAGAGGAAGGAGGGTGTCTCCCCAGATCTGCCACTTCTGGGGTTCCTGCTTGAAGAGCAGTGGCCTGACTGTGTCTCAGATCACAGGTCGAGGTACCCCGAGCTGAGCACTCACTGCTCAGCTCCATCTCTGCAGCCGGCTTCCCCAGTTTGATACCTGGGAGCTCTGCTGCACTCAGACATCCCTGGTCCTTCTGTGACCTTGAGGGACCTGAGACCACATTGTCCCTGTGAGGGCTCCACCCCCAATTTAGCCTCTGGAGCAACATCCCTCAGTGGAGCCGACTTCTAAAAGTTCTGATTTTGAGCTCACTGCTCCACTGCTTGCCGAAAGCGAGCCCCTCCCCCTGTGGTCTATCTTGGCAAATGTTGCCTCAGATTCACTTCTCCACACATCCTACCTTCCAGAAATTGGTCGATTTTCTGTTCCTAGAATTGCTGCTCTTCTCTTCTCTCTCCTGTGGAGTTTGTAGGTGTTTGGAATGGTTTGATAACTATCTAGCTGAACTCCTGGGACCTGATGTGATTTCAGTCTCCTACTCCTCTCCCACCTTGCTCCTCCCACCCCTGAACAATTCATTTTATAGTGAAATTTGTATAGTGGTATCTCTAGACAGAAAGATAGAGGTAGCAGGGTTTCTCTTGACTATATTTCCAACCCTATCAATGGAGGGTATGGTCCTAACATGTTTGTTTTTAACTGCCAATAACCTGAAAGCTTTAATTCTGGACCTTTAGGTCAAAGCACTTAGAGGTAATCTAGAACTCTAATTAAAGAAGCTGATAGTTTGTATTTTACTTAAGCCACTGATTAGTCATGAGAGCTTGGGAAGTAGGCTAAATGAAGCATATCTTAGTTTTCTAATCTGTATAATGGACAAAAGAGTACCTCCATCTTATGGTTAATTGGGAGAACTAATCATACATGAAGCATTTAGGTAGTGTCTGATGCAATGTTTTTGATAAATGAGACTGTTTACACTATTCATGATCAGGTAATTGACTGATATAGGCTTACCTAGGCTTGAGTTTTTAATAGATGAACATAAAAATTGCCCACTACACAATTTCTGTGGAGCTAAGTGATAATTTGGCATTTACTCTTTAAGCTGTTGTTATCTATAGGTTATGTCTATACAGTGCAATTAAATTGATCACTTTCCATTCAATTCTACATTTTGCTTTTTAACTGGGGTAATGAGCAATTGCAGAGTTACTGATGGAAGTTACTGAGCTTAAAGCAACGGAACAAACACATCTATCCATTGCTCCAGTGGAAACAGGCCTCCTGTAACTGCCAAGAAGCATTTGAATCTTTCCCACTAGAAAATTCTGACATCTCCCATTGTCCTCTAACCCTTAGCTCTCAACTCTTTTCTAATGAGCTGGAATCATCTGTATTGAATCACAGGTATTGAACCAAAAGGAGGAAGATGTATTAGTTATCAATTACTGTATAGTAGCCCACAAGAATAGTTATTGTACTTGTTCATGATCTTGTGGGTCAGCCATCTGTGTTAAGCACATCCAGGAGGTTCTTCTGCTGGTCTTACTTGAGGTTACTCTGTGGCTGCAGTCATCTGGAGGCTGGCAGTTCTAAGATGACCTCCCTCACATGTCTGCCAGGCCAGCTCAGGCTTCTCCACATGGCAGAAGCTTTCCAAAAGAGCAAGAGCAGACACTGAAAGATCGCTTGAGGCAAAAACTCAGAAGTAGCATGACATCAAAGCAAAAGAAAAGGCCAGCGCCCAGAGTCAAGTTGAGGGAGAACTGACTCCATCATTTAATGGGAACAGTTGCAAGGACCTGGTGGCAATTTTAATGTACCACAGAAGGGGAAAGGAAGAAAGAAAAAAAGTGAAGGAAAGAAACATTACTAAATACCAGCTCTGCACCACATCAAACACCTCTCAATGACAAGAGTTATCATTTTCTGAGGGCTTGCTCTGTGTTGGACACTGTCAAGACTCTAGATGCATATTTCATTACTGTTCCTAACAACCTGAGGAGGTCAATAACATTATTGTCCCCATTTCCCAGATGTGGGCTTGAATAGTTTAACATTTCTTTCGAGGTGATGTGATTTGTCACTAGCAGATAGGACATTGGATTTGAGGGTTATCTTACTCTGCAGAGCAAGTTCTTGATCCTTGTGCTCTTGCCCATTTGAAAATTTCCAGGAAACTTCACAGTCCTCCTTGTTTCTCTCTCCTTGTGTAAGAGGTTAATTGATTGCTAGCTAACAAAATGGCCATTCTCTGTTGGATAGACCACCAGGGAAAAGTATTTTTTCAAAGAACCCTCCAAAAGACCTGAGGTGGTCTCTGTATGATGTCTGCCAGTATTCTTTGGTAACATCCTGTTACACCAGGTCAGTATCACTTTCCTTTTGAAAATTTCTCAGCCTGGTAGACAGTGCCAGCCCATGCTGTAGGAGATCCTGGAATGATGGTGGTGGAGGGGGACGTACCCTATCAGAACAAGCTGTGCCAGGAATGTTCTTTCTTTATTTTAAAGTGCTGAGCCTCCCAGCCCTAAATATAACCAGGACTCTGAGGAAGTCAGCAGAGAGAGTGCTTTTCAGCCCATCATACACTTAGCCTCATACATATACATCATACATCATACATATAGCCTCTTGACCCCATTCCCTTGCTGCCGCTTCTCCCTGAAGCACACTAAATTCTCATTTTACCCCTTTTTCTAGACCACAGAGCTACCCTGATTACATCCTTCTGAGGGGAAAAGGACACCTTTGTTCTTCCACTGTTATTCACTCCTAAAAATAACTAGGAGACTTTCTGGCTTCTTTGAAATTAAAAAAAAAAAAATTAAGTATTCATGGACACATTTGCTCTAATATCTTATGATTTTTATTACCCTTTGGAATAGTTCTTAACATTTTTTGAGTCAAGGTTATTACAGAAGAGTCTGATGAAACCATCTTGCTAAGAAAATTGCACATGCCCAAATACCAAATTTTGGATACATTTCTAGCTTAGGTTAGAAAGACCTTCTTTAGAAGAATTTGAGTCCTTGATTCAGAGAAGGCAGTAGATCACAGCCAGAAAATGCGAGGGGTCCAGACCCGTGGTTCTTGACTCTGGTTGCTCATTAGAATTTTCTGAGGAGATTTAAAAAATTGGGATATCCAGGCAGCATCCTAGACCAGCTAAATCAGAACCTCTGAGGGCAGGTTCACGGGCATCCAAATTTTTAAATGGTCCCCAGGAGAGTTCAAATCCCCATCAAATTTGCCAGACCAATACCTTTCAAAACACAGCTGGCACAAATACTAGCTGCCTGACCTCAGTAATCATCAAATTCTGTCCTGGGCCTCAGTTTCTTACATTACAGAACACTGATGGTATTAGTACTGAACTCACAAGGTTATTTTAAGGAAAGAAGTGATTTACTACATTTATAGCTCTTGGAAGAGTCCATGTCATGTAGTATGCAAAGTCGTTACTATTTTTGTTAGAAAATGCAATGACTTGACCACCATCCTTCCAAACTTCATTCATTTACATCACTCAGAAGTTGCTACATTGCCATACCAAGGGCTCAGACCTTTATTTATTTTTTTAAGTAGCCTCCACACCCAACATAGGGGTTGAACCCATGACCTGGGGTCAAGAGTCACATATTGTACTGACTGAGACCACCATATGTGCTGGTCTTCCCCTCCACCCCAAAGGGGCTCATACTAGAATCCTGTTTTTACTTCTTTTTTTTACATGATCGGGGCCAGTGTGGGGGGAGGCGGGACAATGAGCAGAAGTGTCTGGTTCCTTGTGGGGTAAGTAAGTGTCAACACCTGACATTTCATGGGAGTGTTGAATCTTCTTCCTTAAACTTAGGGGTTCTGCTTTCCAGTTGTTCAGTGTTCTTGGTCAGAGTTGTCACCTTGAGCTCCAAAGTCAGATAACACTGGACTTAAATTCTCTTGGTTTTAAATGCTCCAGGTGTAAGAGTTCTCCTGCTCTCTGGGATATGTTTCATGAGCAGGGCTTCTTCTTTTCCCTTCCAAGGAAGCTCTGAGGTGTGGGAGGTTGCCTATGAGCCTCTATTGACAAAGGCATCTCATGCAGTAAATGCAGGGCTCAGTGATAAAGAGCTGGAATTGTCTGAACACAGACTGTACCACCAATTTCTCCATAAAGTAAATGTGACTGGCCCCTTTATCTGAGACACTTTGATGTTCTCTTCTGCCAAGCTTGTAACCATAAACCTCATGTACCATTCTAAGTGCACCTACCATAGTCCTAACAGAGATCATGATGGTGTGCTCCCTATAGTATCAATCATGCCTTGGAATTATAGGCTCTGTCCATGCTAGAAATTTTAGAGAAATAGCATAGGTACAAAATTTAGCCAGGCTCTGGTCTGCAGAGACAGATGATTGAAATTAAAGGCTTGGAAGAAAGCTGGATTTTTAATTATAAAATAAATTATGGTACCAGTTAATTCTTGCAAATGGCTTAGGCTTCTATGTCCAATTCTACTGGAGCCTTGCAAGTACAAAAAAATGTTGGTGTTTTAGAAATTTCTATACATGCTGTTCCTGAAACTTGGGGAAAGAGTACTTAGATGAAACCAGTGTTTCCTAAATGTGGTTGCCCATCAGATTTATGAGATTTTTAAAAAGATTTTATAATCATGTAGCATTTTTGTTTTTGAGATCTAAATGATACACAATAAAATATATCAGATAATAAGAGTTCAATTGATGGGTTTGAGTTATTCTATACAATTGCATTAACACTAGTCAAAATAAGATAAGGAACTTTTTGTCATTCCAGAAGGCTACCTTATACTTATTTCCAGTCAATTCTCTTCTCCCTGAAGATGACCATTTTTTGGCTTCTTTTGCAATAACAGCTGGTTCCCATACAGTGTGTGTTATCTTGGGCCTGGTTTCTTTTGCTCAACATAATGTTGATGAAATTCGCTTTTATTGTTGTGAGTAGTTCATTCCTTTTTTTTTTCTTTTTAAATTTCTGACTGATATTCCACTGCATGAATACCACAATTTCTTTATCTGTTCCCCTGTTGATAGACATTTGGATTACTTACAATGTGGAGTTATTTGTCCTAAGACTTTTAAGAATATTCTTGTACAAGTCTTTTTGTGGACACATTCCTTCATTGCTCTTCAATGAACAATAGGATAGCTATATATTGTTTAATTTTGGACCATAGGATAGCTATATATTGTTTAATTTTATAAGAAGTCACCAAAAAGTGTACCATTTTATACGCCAGCCAGAAATGTATGTACTTTATGAGTAGCTTTTTAAAATTAGAGCTGCCTGCCCTCCCATTCCACTCAGACATATTGTTTATTGCTTTAAGCCTCTGTAGATAGCATTTTGAATGCTCATGGTCTATTCAGACAAATATTTAATTAGCAATCTCAAAAATGATCCTAATACTAGGAATAAGCACAATGATTTATTTGTGTGACCGTGTTTTTCTCATTTTCAAGATTCTTTCTCATTTATTGGTTCATGAATCATTTTTTTAAATTGAGCTGTAATTTATATACCATAAAATTTATCCATTTAAATGTGCTCAGTGGGGTGGTTTTCAGTATAATACTGAAGTTGTGCGACCTTCATGACTACCTAATTCCAGTACGTTTTCATCATTTGAAAGACCCTGTATCCATGAACAGTCACTTCCCATCCTTCTTTTCTTCTAGCCCCTGGAAACCACTTATCTATTTTATGTCTCTATGGATTTGCCTATCTTGGGTATTTCGTGTAAATGGAATCATATGATATGTAGCCTTTTGTGTCAGACTTGCTTCACTTTGCATAATGTTTTCAAGTTTCATTCAGGTTGTAGAATGTCTCAGCACTTTATTCATTCAAATGGCTCAATGATATGCTATTGTCTGAATATCCCAAGTTTTGTTTATCCATTCATCAACTGATAGACATTTAGGTTGTTTCCACTTTTTGCCTATTATGAATAATGCTGTTTTCTACAAATGTTTGTGATTTTTTGTGGGTGTATGTTTTCAGTACTCTTGGGTATATAGCTAGAAGTGGAATTGTTAGGTTGTATGGTAGCTCCATCTTTAACCATTTGAGGAACTGCCAGTCTTTCATAGCAGATGTATCATTTTGCCTTCCCACCAGTAGTGCATGAATGTTCCAATTTCTTTACATTCTTTCCAACACTTGTTACCTGTCTTTTCCATGATAGCAATAATAGTGGGTACAAAGTTGTATCTCATTGTGGCATTTATTTTTGTGTCCCCAGTGACTAGTCATGTTGAGAATCATCTCATGTGCTTGTTGGCCATTTATACATATGCCTCTTCAAATCCCTTATCCCTTAAAAAAATTTTTTTTATTATTGAGTTGGAAGAGTACTTTATATATTATCAATACAAGTTCTTTCTCAGATAGATTATTTGTAAATATATTCTCCCAGTCTGTGGGTTGTCTTTTCACTTTTTTGATAATGTCCTTGGAAGGACAAACATTTTAATTTTGATGAAGCTCAGTTTATCTGTTGTTCCCTTTGTGGTCTGTGCTTTTGGTGTCATCTACACTATTGCCTAAACCAAGGTCATGAGATGTATGCTTAAGGTTTCTTTCAAGAGTTTTTGCTCTTGGACCCATTTAATTTTTTGACTTACTTTTTGAGTTTTTTAAAAATAATTTTTTGTAATATGAGGTAGGGATCCAAATTTATTCTTTTGCATGTGAATATCCAATTTTCTCAATATTAACTTGTTGAAAAGACTGGTCTTTCTTCATTAAATTACATTGGCAGCCTTGATGAAAATCAGTTAACTATAAATATAACAAATTATTTTTGGAATCTCACTTCTATTCCATTGGTCTGTATGTCTACCTATGCTAGTACCACACAGTCTTGATTACTGTAACTTTATAGTATGATTTGAAATTGGGAAAGTGTGAATTCTTCAACTTTGCTCTTTTTCAAGTTAGTTTTAATTATTCTGGATATTTAACATTTCCATAAGAATTTTAGGATGAGTTTGTTAATTTTTGCAAAAATCCAGCTAGGAGTTTGATAGAGATTAGTTGGGAGAGTTTTGTAACCTACCAGAATCTCAGCTTTTTCTTCTGTTAAATGAAGCTCCATTACAGGATATATGTAAATGTTAAATGATGCATAAGATTGCAATATAAACTCTATGAGCTTTGCACATACAAAGATATTTCTTTTTTTTAACCCTATACTTGAAGGGGCAGTTCAGTAATACCAGTATGCGTTGATCTTTTTTTCTTCTAGGTCTCAAGACCTGAATATCTAATCACTTCTTGATCTCCATAGCCCCCAAAGTTGAGATTTCTTTTTTGTTCTCTGTGATGAACAGATTTTAAGGTGATTCCCTTATTTCCATCCCCACCCCCCCACCCCCCAGTATTCATGCCTTTGTATAAACTCACTTTGAATGTGGGTGGAACCAATGACCTTTTTCTAATCAATAGTATATGGCAAAGTGATAGGATTCACTGCCATGGTGTTACATTATATAAAACTCTCTTGCCACTAGACTTGCTCTTTTTCTCCTTTGCTGATTTTGAAGAAGCAAGCTTCCACGTGGTGTGACATGACCCGTAGAAAGGGTCACATGGCAAGGTACTGCAAGAGGCTTCTGGAAGCTGAGGGTGGCTTTTGGCCCACAGTTTCGCTTTATGGCTGCACAAAAATGAATTCTGCCACCAACATGAGTGAATTTGAAAACAGATCCATCACTAGGCAGCGACAGAAGGAGATCTTTACTTAGAGAAAAAAGAATCAAAATAAAAACCTTCTGAGATCGCAAGATGTGAGATTCCTGTTGCTCAGCTCTGAGGAAGGTATTAGAAAACAGTAAGGAATCTAGGTTGTCTTCCTGCTGGGAAAACAGCAAGAAGATAAGAGAGTGTCTTGTCCTTTACAGAAGGATCACAAAGCCTCGTCTGCCCTCTCCCTGCACTTGGGCAGCAATGTGTCTGATTCCCGGCCCTTCCACGGCTCGTCATGCAAGTCCTCAGCCAGATGCCATCAAGGCTTGGCTGCAAGTGGTCTCATCCCCATGTGATTCCCCGCAGTGCCAAGGAACATCAGATGTCTATCTCCCGGCAGCGTGCGCACCTGCTCACACCTTCCCCAAGCGGGGCATGGAGAGTCTGTGCACCCTCACCAAGGAATAGATCACTACACCTGTCTGGTGGAGATTGGGCCTCTCCAGCTGTCTAGCACATGACTGCCCCTTGTTCTCTCAAACAGTGTACCTCTGGGGAGGCCAGCTGTACTCCAGCAAATGACAAACAGTCCCCAAAGGTGGTAGAGATGAATGGATTTGGGGAACCATTATCCCCACTGCTTTCATCTCAGTGTTGCCGCTTTAGGCTCTAATTCTGCATCTCCACACCCAAAGGCACGGCTCCAGGCGGAGGACTGGCTCCATCCCACAGCAGGTGCCATTCAGTGCTTTCCCCGAAGTACCCCCTGGATCCTGTCACCTGGCAAGTTTGTGCTGAAGCTGGTACACTTAGCTGTCTGTTTGCCAACAGGTTGGCAGGGGTCCCCTCAGGGCTGTTGATTGTTGCCTGTGGGGGGGTTAGTTGTGCACCAGCCCTGAGCATTCTTGGGGCTTTGGAGCCAGCACAGGGCCTGCCATGCCCATGTAATGCTATAACAGCAAGAACTAGTTCCCACTATGGGCTTAAGGGACAAGCCTGACTCCCCTATTATTTTGTTTCAAAGTCTGTGCATGTGACTGCCTTATTTTCCTGGTGAGGACATCGATGGCTTGTGTGATATTCTCTAATAGTTACTGAGGTTTTTTCCAGGTGCTGTGCTTAGCACTTAACTTACATTAATACCATTTAATTCTTTTAATGAACCACTAGGTAGGTGTTATTATTACATCAATTTTGTAGATGAAGACATTGAGGGATGGAGATGGGAAGTTACTCATTTAAGGTCACACGTTGAAGATATAGGAGAACAAGGACTCATGAGAGTCTCTGCGACGGAAGCAAGGTTGCAGAACCATGGGGGAATGAGCCCATTTGGAAAAGGGCATGACTTCTCCCTTCCTGTTAGCTCAAGATATGGTTCTCAGTCACAAGGTGGCTGTATCTGTTTCTGTCCACCAGTGTGACACAGGACATGATCTTTATGAATGACTAGCTCTAGGATGTATTTCTATATTTTTAAATATACAATTTAATGCTTCCTTAATGCTTAGTGCAATAAAATACATAAACTGATGAAATGTTTCATAGATAAATGTGCATAGAACCATTACTTAGATCATGGTACAGAATAGAAATCAGCATGCTTTTTCTGTAGAGGGCCCAATGGTAAATAATCTAGGCTTTGCATCTCATACTGTCTTCATGGCAACGTTCAACTCTGCCATTGTGGTCCAAAAGCAACTTTGACCATATGTAGATAAATGGGTGTGGCTATGTTCCAAGAAAACTTTATTTACAAAAATCAGACAGTGGGCCAGATTTGACTCATGGCTGTACCCTATTTTGTCTTGATAGAGAATATTCGCAGCACTTCAAAATGTTCCCCGCACCCTTTTGTAATCAATAGTAACCATCCCTACCCACCCAGAGGAAACTACTATTCCAACATCTGTTACAATATATTTGTTTTTTCAAGTGTTCCTGGATTTTAGGTAAATGGAATCAAACACTATGTACACTACATATGGATAAATTCCTCCTCCTCCTCCTTCTTCTTTTTTTTTACTCAACGCAAGGAATGTGCGGTTCATCCTTGTGGCTGTGTCTAGCAATAATTCCTTTATATTATTGTTGCTTTCTATTGTATTATTGCTTCCACTGGGGGAGTCTACTATAATTTAGCTGTTCTTCTATTCTTGTAAATTTGGATTGTTTTCAGATTGGAGCTATTATGAATATCCCTGGGGGTGAAAAAAAAATTCTTTAGTTCTTTTTGAGGCATCTATAAAGATGCCAATGAAAGCCTGGATAGTATCTTGATGGGTCACTATGCTTATTAAGTTAGTCAATTGCCCTAGTCCACACTATGGAAATGTGCATCTGCAGAGATGCAGGGTTTAAGTCTGCTTATATTATGGACCCTTTCACCTTCCTGTACTCTTGTTTGAAAAGGATAAAGACACATTTTCTGTGGCTGTTTAATGAGGGTCTGTTGGGTACAAGGCAATACACTCAGAACCCAGAGGTCCAGATCTACCACCAGGGAGATCAGTGCCTTTGGCTATGACAGGGAACTTCTCTGATTTCTTTCTTCACCTGTGAAATGGTGGGGGGAAATATGTGATAATAAAAATGCTTGTGAACTGTGTTACCATTCACATATGAGGTGATAGCATTATTATACAAAGATAGATAGATCATGGTTCCTGTCCTCCAGAAGTACCCAATATAGTGAAAATCGACACCCAAAGTATAGTATGTGATCATGTCAAATAATGAACACTGAGGAGCTTTTGTGCTTGGACCATCCACAGTGTGATGGGAAAAGGCTGACCCACCCAGTAAAGCTAACAGGGTTTGCAGATGGACTGACTATAGGGAGTGAGAGAGGGAAAAAAAAAGGGTGATTCTGGGTGTTTGACCTGAACCATGAGACCAATAAAGTTGCCACTGAGTGGTGTAGATTAGAAGGAGGTTTTGTTCTGTGCTGGATTATGCGAGTGGACAGGATTTCCCTGATAGGAAGATATAGGGAATTCTAAATGGAAGTCCAAATCATATAAAGGGGAACTGGGGAGACCTGTGGAGGGTCATTTGGTTAAAGCTGAGGCTATAGGGAAAATGAACAAAACTACATGATACATGGTGACAGATGGGCCATGCTTGAACGTGATGGTTGGCTTCTGTGCACATGAAGACAACTGGAAGTTTTCAAGCCAGGACTTTAGAGACTTGGAAAAAAGTCTGTGAGACCCTAACCACTTCTTACTGAATCTCTTCTTCAGGTCATTCTGCTCAGTGATTTGTTCTTTGAGAGATATCCAAATGTGTTATTCAAACTACTTAAAAATAGAAGTAAGTAGCTGCTACTGTATCTGTTCTCCTATATCCTATGTTGGCCTCATAAGCCACAGCAGGAATTGTTTTTGGAGGGTCTTATTTGTGGCTGCAAGAACTAGGAGGCAGATGACGCCATATTTTGATTTACAGAAACACACCTTTCCTCCCATTATTCAAGAATCAAGTCCATCTAAGGAACACCAACCACAAGAGAACATTTAAAGAAAAATAAAACATGATGCTGAAAGCCCTAACTGTAGTTCTTATCCAAGCCACCTGATCACTGAGTTATCTTGGGCAAGTTACCCACTGAGCTTATTGAGGTTAGTGCCCTCATGTGCAAAAACAGGTGGTTGTCCCTTCCTGACCTTCCTTCCGGGGCTGTAATAAAAGTATAATAAGATGCTGTAAGTCAAACCCCTTATATGCTGCAATGTGCTAATCAAAGTCTCCTTGTCAGTGCAGTGAATTAGGGCAGCAAATGTATTTAGCTTCTAGTCCCTACTCCTTTTCCAAAGGTCAAGCTAGTCTGGTTTTCTTTCTTTCTTTCTTTCTTTCTTTCTTTTAATATTTTATTTATTTATTTGACAGAGAGAGAGAGAGAGAGAGAGATATCACGAGTAGGCAGAGAGGCAGGAGGAGAGAGCGGGGGATGTAGGCTCTCTGCTGAGCAGAGAGCCCCATGCGGGGCTTGATCCCAGGACCCTAAGATCATGACCTGAGCCGAAGGTAGAGGCTTAACCACTGAGCCACCCAGGCGCCCCTAGTCTGGTTTTCTAAAACTTTTCTTAGAAATCAATGGCTTGTGATTCTGCTAGCCACTGTCTTCAGGGGTTCTCATCCCAGAGCCTACATGGTCCCAGGGCTCCTTTATCTTCCAAGCTCTTTGCCAATCATGGCAATTTTCAAAAGCCCTCTGTGAGGTAGGGAGAATTCAAGAGACCGGCTTTGACATCTTGGCAAGTGAGAAAATGACTCTTTTCTCTTTTCTGTTTTCAGACTGCCCTGTCATACCCTCAGGCAGGCCCAGAGCAGCCCTGAGTGCCATGAGGACTCCCAGCTGCTCTGGCCTTCATAGCTCCTAGGCACTCACCTGCCTAATTTCAGAAGAGGCCCGAGGGCAGAGGTAGGCCTTTAAAAAAAAAAAAAAAAAGATTTTATTTATTTATTTGACAGACAGAGATCACAAGTAGGCAGAGAATCAGGCAGAGAGAAAGGAGGAAGGGGGCTCCTTGCTAAGCAGAGAGCCCAATGTGGGGCTCAATCCCAGGACCCTGGGATCATGACCTGAGCCTAAGGCAGAGGCTTTAACCCACTGAGCCACCAAGGCTCCCCGAGCTAGGACTTTTTATTGTCTTCACTGTTGAGCTTCCCTCACCCTTGAGAAAGAACCTTCTGGAAGCAGACACATCTGCCCGTGGCAATGTATGCATAGTAATTACCAGGCCCTTTAACAAAGTATCTGATACTTCATAATTGAAAAGGAATCTATTAAATCATTTTTTAAAACATTTGGTGGCTTATAGGAAGGTGTGGTTATATAATACCTTGTTAAGAGTCTGAAATTTGGCCTCCGATGAAATTGGGTTCAAATCTTGGTTCTGCCATTAGTGGAATAGAGGCAACCTTGGACTAGTCACTTCACTGTCTTAGCTTTATTTCTCTCATCTGTGAAGTGGAGACAATAATAGCTATCCTATAGGATTACTGTATGTATCATGTAACACATAATAAATGATTCCAATCATGCTTGCTTACTATGTAGTAGACAATCAAGAGGTGGTATTTTGTAAGTAGGAACTCAAGTCTACTCCCACAAAATCAGCTGAAAGAAGGAAGCATGGGTAGATTTAAACTATGCTAGAGACTCAAGATCATCAACTTCAGTTTGTGGTTGAGTAATTCACATTACTTTGTATGCATGTCTATGGGTAATATCCTCCCACAGTGACTCTGGGTTTGGCCATGTGACTTGCTTTGGTTAATGGAACAGAAGAAAACACGATATAAACCAAGACTTGGAGAGTGCTTTGTGCATTCTTTTGGGGCTCTTGGAGCCTTCTTGAACTGCTATGTCAGCAAGTTGAGGCCAGCTCTGCTGGAGGATGAGACATGTGAAGAGATAAGCTATCTCAGCAGAGGTCATCCTCAATCAACCAACTCACAGATGACCTGCCTATGACTTCATATTCATGAATGAGCTCAGCTGAGACCAGCAGAAGAGCCAGCCAGCTGAGCCCAGCCCAAATGGGAACCCACAGAATCATGAGTTAAGTTTCAGTGGCTTATTACATAGCTATTGATAATGTATACAACAACTTCCCAGAGACTGAGAATTTTAGTGAAACTTGAGAAGGGACTAACTTGAGATATCAACATTAGCTACCTGAGACTGAATTTAGCCTCTCAAAGGTAAACTTGGGAATGCTGAAAGGGCAGTGAGAGGAACTGGAGAATGAGCCAAGATTGGGTCACCTCTGCTTGCCCTCAGGAGTTTGGTGGTCAGTTTTCCTCCTTGGGTACAGGAATACAAGAAATCTTTGTGTTTGTAGACCAGAATTTTGTTGACTTAGCAACTGGACCTCACTGGGTTACAGAGGAATATATCAAAACCTCTGCCAGGACTTAGTAAGCTTCCCATCTACAATCTGAGCATTCATACACATCTGTGAAGCATGAAGCCTTGCTCATCAGCTCCAGACTGCAGCAGAAGTCCTAGATAGAATGATTGATTAGTACTGAGCTGGGTGTAATCAATAAAGAACTACTCATAGGAGATCATCATTTTAGACTCAACTAGAGGTGGCTTGGCTGTTACACAGAGGCTATTAGGAGGCAGTAATGAGTTCAGTTTGATTTTTTATTTCCAGGGGTGCCTGGGTGGCTCAGTGTGTTAAGCTGCTGCCTTCGGCTCAGGTCATGATCTCAGGGTCCTGGGATCGAGTCCTGCATCGGGCTCTCTGCTCAGCAGGGGGCCTGCTTCTCTCTCTCTCTCTGCCTACCTCTCCGTCTACTTGTGATCTCTCTCTCTGTCAAATAAATAAATAAAATCTTTAAAAAAAATTAAAAAAAAAAAGTGTGATTTTTTATTTCCAGCCTAGAAAGCTGGCCTCTGTTCTTTTTCACTTCCAGAGTTGGAGAAGAGATTTCGAGATTAGCTACCTGAGACTGAATTTAGCCTCTCAAAGGTAAACTTGGGGATGCTGAAAGGGCAGTGAGAGGAACTGGAGAATGAGCCAAGATTGGGTCGCCTCTGCTTGCCCTCAGGCGTTTGGTGGTCAGAAATTAACCAGGACTCCTCACCTGGCAGCAAGAGCTCTCATCTGCACAATTCTTACAGGACAGAGGGGAGAACTTTGCATGTACTAAGTCCAGTCAACTGTTTCTTTCCCAGGCTCGACAAGAGGCTAACGAACAATGGCATTTTATTGTTATAGTTTTAATAAACAGTATTAATAACCACCACCACTAATTATTGAACAGTTTCTATTAATCAGGCAGGGACTTTATGAGTATATTTAATCATTAGAGTGTGGTAAGTGTTATTTTTATTTCCCACCCACAGAAGGGGAAACCTGCTGCCAGGGATGTTAAAAAACTCAAGTGTACTCAACCAGTTGATATTCAAACCCAGGAAGCTCCTGCCCCTTTTGCTATGCCCTTCCTGCCTCTTACAATAAACCAAGCAGGTGTAATGCTTCCAAAGGTCATGAGGTCTGGCTACTGCCTCTGGGTAAGGCTAAGCATTATTGTCATAAGGTGCACCATTCTGCATCTGATGAGCAGAGAAAATTTAGATATTCAGAACTCAGCCTCCCCATCCTTCCCCCACCCCCACCCTGGAAAGCCAATCTTTATTTACCAGAAACCAATGAGAATAGTCCAGATGACACTCATGGTGCAAGCTTTGATAGTGTCTTGGTTTTTTTTTTTTTTTTTGGAATGCAAGCACCTGACTTAAGCTTTGATTGTCAAGGCATCCATTTCAAAGAGGCACCCACTTCCCAGATGGCTGCGCAACCTGGCAAAGCACCAGGCTACCTCCCAGGACTGTGGCTCCCTCAATTTAGACATATTGGTTGATTTTGATGACTGACCATTTTGGCCCCTTGTCTTTTCTCTTTCTTGTGCTTTCAATTTTTGCTCTTATGTTTTAACCTCCCCAATAAAGAGTTGAGTCTGTGAAGCTCTAGGCCCCCAATCTCAACCCCAAAAAGGCAGAACTGGCTTGCATGTTCCCTCTCTCTACCCATGATATTGCTGTGTGGTCAGACATGTTGTATGATTTCCAGATCTTGTAAGTAATATACCTCTATTTTTTTTTTTTTTTCCGAAGCTTCCTGATAACGGTTGCTGAAGGGCATCTTGCCCTCATGGGCCAATCCAACAACAACGCTTTCTCTCTCTGTCTATCAAATGAATACAATCTTAATAAAAAGAATTTCCTAGTGCTCCATAACTCCTTGGGAAATGTCAAGCAGGTTTTGCTCAAGAATACGTCAAACTTGGAGGGGCCCTTTGGCTAGGCCATTTGGGGGATCCTTTGATCACAATACAATGCACATTAAAGACTTTAAGAGACTGTCAAAAGTTCGCACATGCACTGTCAAATATAAAGCCAAAGAACATAGGTGTATTCGCTATACTACCTCCAGCCCATCGTTTATCTGAATTCTCCTGAGCCCTAGGGAGTGTTGATCCCTGAGTGTCTGAGACTGAGAAGAGAAGACCCTTATACATAGTCTGCCGCCAAGTCTGTGGGTGGGGAGGACCAAGCTGAAAATATGTCTCTCTCTGGCTCCCTCCAACACTCTCTCTCTCTTCTACCCCAGGGACTAGAAATCACAGGCTCACAGTGAAATGCAATTATATCTTACCTTTGGCTTATTTGAGATGAAAAAGGGTAAAGATTCCTGTAACAATCTGTGAAAAGATCCATATAAAAAAGAATAAGTCAGGGGGAGGAGTCAAGATGGCGGAGAAGTAGCAAGCTGAGACTGCTTCAGCTAGCCGGAGATCAGCTAGATACCTTATCTAAAGATTGCAAACACCTGAAAATCCATCGGCAGATCGAAGAGAAGAAAAACAGCAATTCTGGAAACAGAAAAACAACCACTTTCTGAAAGGTAGGACCGGCGGAGAAGTGAATCCAAAGCGACGGGAAGTTAGACCCCGGGGGGAAGGGCCGGCTCCCGGCAAGCGGCGGAGCAACCGTGCACAAAATCAGGACTTTTAAAAGTCTGTTCCGCTGAGGGACATCGCTCCAGAGGCTAAACCGGGGCGAAGCCCACGCGGGGTCAGCGTGGCCTCAGGTCCCGCAGGGTCACAGAAGGATCGGGGGTGTCTGAGTGTCGCAGAGCTTGCGGGTATTGGAACGGGAAAGCTGGCTGCAGAGACAGAGCCGACAGTGAGCTCACAGCTCCGTGTTACCTTGAACCGGTCGCAGGCTCAGTGAGCTCGGAGCGCGGCCGGAGGTCAGGCAGACGGGAGTAACTGGGCGCTATTCTCTGAGGGTGCACTGAGGAGTGCGGCCCTGGGCTCTCGGCTCCTCCGGGCCGGAGACCAGGAGGCCGCCATTTGTATTCCCGTCCTCTGGAACTCTACGGAAAGCGCTCAGGGAACAAAAGCTCCTGAAAGCAAACCCGAGCAGATTACTCACCCCGGCCCTGGGTAAGGGCGGTGTAATTCCGCCTGGGGCAAAGACACTTGAGAATCACTACAACAGGCCCCTCCCCCAGAAGATCAACAGAAATCCAGCCAAGACCAAGTTCACCTACCAAGGAGTGCGGTTTCAATACCAAGGAGAGCAGCAGAATTCCAGAGGAGGAGAAAGCCAAGCACGGAACTCATGGCTTTTTTCCTGTGATTTTTTTTTAGTCTTGCAGTTAATTTAATTTTTTCTTTTTCATTTTTTTTTTCTCGCCTTCGGGTAAAAATTTTTTTTAACTGTTACCTTTTTCTTTTTTAACGATTTTATACTAGTTTATCTAATATATATATTTTTTCTTTTTTACATTTTTCTT
>NC_081563.1:99739095-99968689 GCF_022355385.1 Mustela nigripes
TTTTTTTTTTTTTTTCTTTCTTTCTTCCTTTTTGAACCTCTTTTTATCCCCTTTCTCCCCACTCACGATTTTGGATCTCTTCTAATTTGGTTAAAGCATATTTTCCTGGGGTTGTTGCCACCCTTTTAGTATTTTACTTGCCCCTTCATTTACTCTTATCTGGACAAAATGACAAGACGTAAAAATTCAACACAAAAAAAAGAACAAGAGGCAGTACCGAAGGCTAGGGACCTAATCAATACAGACATCGGTAATATGTCAGATCTAGAGTTCAGAATGACAATTCTCAAGGTTCTAGCCGGGCTCGAAAAAGGCATGGAAGATATTAGAGAAACCCTCTCGAGAGATATAAAAGCCCTTTCTGGAGAAATAAAAGAACTAAAATCTAAACAAGGTGAAATCAAAAAAGCTATTAATGAGGTGCAATCAAAAATGGAGGCTCTAACTGCTAGGATAAATGAGGCAGAAGAAAGAATTAGTGATATAGAAGACCAAATGACAGAGAATAAAGAAGCTGAGCAAAAGAGGGACAAACAGCTACTGGACCACGAGGGGAGAATTCGAGAGATAAGTGACACCATAAGACAAAACAACATTAGAATAATTGGGATTCCAGAAGAAGAAGAAAGTGAGAGGGGAGCAGAAGGTATACTGGAGAGAATTATTGGGGAGAATTTCCCCAATATGGCAAAGGGAACGACCATCAAAATACAGGAGGTTCAGAGAATGCCCCTCAAAATCAATAAGAATAGGCCCACACCCCGTCACCTAATAGTAAAATTTACAAGTCTCAATGACAAAGAGAAAATCCTGAAAGCAGCCCGAGAAAAGAAGTCTGTAACATACAATGGTAAAAATATTAGATTGGCAGTTGACTTATCCACAGAGACCTGGCAGGCCAGAAAGAGCTGGCATGATATTTTCAGAGCACTAAACGAGAAAAACATGCAGCCAAGAATACTATATCCAGCTAGGCTATCATTGAAAATAGAAGGAGAGATTAAAAGCTTCCAGGACAAACAACAACTGAAAGAATTTGCAAATACCAAACCAGCTCTACAGGAAATACTGAAAGGGGTCCTCTAAGCAAAGAGAGAGCCTACAAGTGGTAGATCAGAAAGGAACAGAGACCATATACAGTAACAGTCACCTTACAGGCAATACAATGGCACTAAATTCATATCTCTCAATAGTTACCCTGAATGTTAATGGGCTAAATGCCCCTGTCAAAAGACACAGGGTATCAGAATGGATAAAAAACCAAAACCCATCTATATGTTGCCTCCAAGAAACACATTTTAAGCCCGAAGACACCTCCAGATTTAAAGTGAGGGGGTGGAAAAGAATTTACCATGCTAATGGACATCAGAAGAAAGCAGGAGTGGCAATCCTTATATCAGATCAATTAGATTTTAAGCCAAAGACTATAATAAGAGATGAGGAAGGACACTATATCATACTCAAAGGGTCTGTCCAACAAGAAGATTTAACAATTTTAAATATCTATGCCCCCAATGTGGGAGCAGCCAACTATATAAGCCAATTAATAACAAAATCAAAGAAACACATCAACAATAATACAATAATAGTAGGGGACTTTAACACTCCCCTCACTGAAATGGACAGGTCATCCAAGCAAAAGATCAGCAAGGAAATAAAGGCCTTAAACGACACACTGGACCAGATGGACATCACAGATATATTCAGAATATTTCATCCCAAAGCAACAGAATACACATTCTTCTCTAGTGCACATGGAACATTCTCCAGAATAGATCACATCCTCGGTCCTAAATCAGGACTCAACCGGTATCAAAAGATTGGGATCATTCCCTGCATATTTTCAGACCACAATGCTCTAAAGCTAGAACTCAACCACAAAAGGAAGTTTGAAAAGAACCCAAATACATGGAGACTAAACAGTATCCTTCTAAAGAATGAATGGGTCAACCGGGAAATTAAAGAAGAATTGAAAAAAATCATGGAAACAAATGATAATGAAAATACAACGGTTCAAAATCTGTGGGACACAACAAAGGCAGTCCTGAGAGGAAAATATATAGCGGTACAAGCCTTTCTCAAGAAACAAGAAAGGTCTCAGGTACACAACCTAACCCTACACCTAAAGGAGCTGGAGAAAGAACAAGAAAGAAACCCTAAGCCCAGCAGGAGAAGAGAAATCATAAAGATCAGAGCAGAAATCAATGAAATAGAAACCAAAAAAAAAAACAATAGAACAAATCAACGAAACTAGGAGCTGGTTCTTTGAAAGAATTAATAAAATTGATAAACCCCTGGCCCGACTTATCAAAAAGAAAAGAGAAAGGACCCAAATAAATAAAATCATGAATGAAAGAGGAGAGATCACAACTAACACCAAAGAAATACAAACTATTATAAGAACATACTATGAGCAACTCTACGGCAATAAATTTGACAATCTGGAAGAAATGGATGCATTCCTAGAAACATATAAACTACCACAACTGAGCCAGGAAGAAATAGAAAGCCTGAACAGACCCATAACCAGTAAGGAGATTGAAACAGTCATTAAAAATCTCCAAACAAACAAAAGCCCAGGGCCAGACGGCTTCCCGGGGGAATTCTACCAAACATTTAAAGAAGAACTAATTCCTATTCTCCTAAAACTGTTCCAAAAAATAGAAATGGAAGGAAAACTTCCAAACTCATTTTATGAGGCCAGCATCACCTTGATCCCAAAACCAGACAAGGATCCCACCAAAAAAGAGAGCTATAGACTGATATCCTTGATGAACACAGATGCGAAAATACTCAACAAAATACTAGCCAATAGGATTCAACAGTACATTAAAAGGATTATTCACCACGACCAAGTGGGATTTATTCCAGGGCTGCAAGGTTGGTTCAACATCCGCAAATCAGTCAATGTGATACAACACATCAATAAAAGAAAGAACAAGAACCATATGATACTCTCAATAGATGCTGAAAAAGCATTTGACAAAGTACAACATCCCTTCCTGATCAAAACTCTTCAAAGTGTAGGGATAGAGGGCACATACCTCAATATCATCAAAGCCATCTATGAAAAACCCACCGCAAATATCATTCTCAATGGAGAAAAACTGAAAGCTTTTCTGCTAAGGTCAGGAACACGGCAGGGATGTCCATTATCACCACTGCTATTCAACATCGTACTAGAGGTCCTAGCCTCAGCAATCAGACAACAAAAGGAAATTAAAGGCATCCAAATCGGCAAAGAAGAAGTCAAATTATCACTCTTCGCAGATGATATGATACTATATGTGGAAAACCCAAAAGACTCCACTCCAAAACTGCTAGAACTTGTAGAGGAATTCAGTAAAGTGTCAGGATATAAAATCAATGCACAGAAATCAGTTGCATTTCTCTACACCAACAGCAAGACAGAAGAAAGAGATATTAAGGAGTCAATCCCATTTACAATTGCATCCAAAACCATAAGATACCTAGGAATAAACCTAACCAAAGAGACACAGAATCTATACTCAGAAAACTATAAAGTACTCATGAAAGAAATTGAGGAAGACACAAAGAAATGGAAAAATGTTCCATGCTCCTGGATTGGAAGAATAAATATTGTGAAAATGTCTATGCTACCTAAAGCAATCTACACATTTAATGCAATTCCTATCAAAGTACCATCCATCTTTTTCAAAGAAATGGAACAAATAATGCTAAAATTTATATGGAACCAGAAAAGACCTCGAATAGCCAAAGGGATATTGAAAAAGAAAGCCAACGTTGGTGGCATCACAATTCCGGACTTCGGGCTCTATTACAAAGCTGTCATCATCAAGACAGCATGGTACTGGCACAAAAACAGACACATAGATCAATGGAACAGAATAGAGAGCCCAGAAATAGACCCTCAAATCTATGGTCAACTAATCTTCGACAAAGCAGGAAAGAATGTCCAATGGATAAAAGACAGCCTTTTCAATAAATGGTGCTGGGAAAATTGGACAGCCACATGCAGAAAAATGAAATTGGACCATTCCCTTACACCACACACAAAAATAGACTCAAAATGGATGAAGGACCTCAATGTGAGAAAGGAATCCATCAAAATCCTTGAGGAGAACACGGGCAGCAACCTCTTCGACCTCTGCCGCAGCAACATCTTCCTAGGAACAACGCAAAAGGCAAGGGAAGCAAGGGCAAAAATGAACTACTGGGATTTCATCAAGATCAAAAGCTTTTGCACAGCAAAGGAAACAGTTAACAAAATCAAAAGAGAACTGACAGAATGGGAGAAGATATTTGCAAACGACATATCAGATAAAGGACTAGTGTCCAGAATCTATAAAGAACTTAGGAAACTCAACACCCAAAGAATAAATAATCCAATCAAGAAATGGGCAGAGGACATGAACAGACATTTCTGCAAAGAAGACATCCAGATGGCGAACAGACACATGAAAAAGTGCTCCATATCACTCGGCATCAGGGAAATACAAATCAAAACCACAATGAGATATCACCTCACACCAGTCAGAATGGCTAAAATCAACAAGTCAGGAAATGACAGATGCTGGCGAGGATGCGGAGAAAGGGGAACCCTCCTACACTGTTGGTGGGAATGCAAGCTGGTGCAGCCACTCTGGAAAACAGCATGGAGGTTCCTCAAAATGTTGAAAATAGAACTGCCCTATGACCCAGCAATTGCACTATTGGGTATTTACCCTAAAGATACAAACGTAGTGATCCAAAGGGGCACATGCACCTGAATGTTTATAGCAGCAATGTCCACAATAGCCAAACTATGGAAAGAACCTAGATGTCCATCAAGAGATGAATGGATCAAGAAGATGTGGTATATATACACAATGGAATACTATGCAGCCATCAAAAGAAATGAAATCTTGCCATTTGCAACAACGTGGATGGAACTAGAGCGTATCATGCTTAGCGAAATAAGTCAAGCAGAGAAAGACAACTATCATATGATCTCCCTGATATGAGGAAGTGGTGATACAACATGGAGGCTTAAGTGGGTAGAAGAAGAATAAATGAAACAAGATGGGATTGGGAGGGAGACAAACCATAAGTGACTCTTAATCTCACAAAACAAACTGAGGGTTGCCGGGGGGAGGGGGTTTGGGAGAAGGGGGTGGGATTATGGACATTGGGGAGGGTATGTGATTTGGTGAGTGCTGTGAAGTGTGTAAACCTGGTGATTCACAGACCTGTACCCCTGGGGATAAAAATATATGTTTATCAAAAATAAAAAATTAAAAAAAAAAAAAGAATAAGTCAGTTTCTTATATATGTGTTTTTCGGGGTATTTGCAGTTGTGCTTATTTTTCCTCAGGACGACTGTAATCACAATGTTAGAGAACAATTATTGAGCACTTAGAATATACCTAAGTCACTGCACATATTAATGAATATGATTTATGTTAGGCAATAGATAATCTGTCCAAATTTCATTCAAGGATGTGGCATCTTTGCCTAAGAAAAACTGTTTCTAAAACAAACAAACAAACCATTGCTGGAGTTAGCAAGATCATTTGGTGATTTTCCTCTTGGGTCTTCTATGTGGGCATCATGTGGTCTCTCAGCTTCTGCTGGTGAGGTTTCCCTCATTAAAGCAACTTTGGTCGGTGGTGTCTTAACCAGAACCGCCATCTGCTGGGTCCACTGATTAAATCTCCTTCTTTACTTCATATCTGTCTCCAGTAGGCTACAGCTATTAGCTGGCACCCTTTAAGAGTCTTTGAGAATTCTATCAGTGAAGTCTGTTCCCCTTGCTGTAGGATGCTAGTCCTCCCTTGGGGAGTCTGTTCTTCAATGCCGACATCACTGTGTGCATGTGTTGGTGGCCCAGCCCTGAACACAACAATCAAGACCTTGGCAGCCAGCCACTCCCTTATACTCCACTTTTTTTTTTTTTTGGAAATGCCAGAGGGTCTGTGTCACTCTCTCAGACTCAAGGCATCTTCAGTTCACCCCAAGCCTGTATTTTCCAGTCTCCCTACAGTTGCATCCCTTCTCCTCCAAAAAGTGGCCCCTTTGGTCTGGGAGAAGAAGATGGCAGTTGACACATCCGTGTAACAGTCAGGTCCATGGTGACCTTTCCAGAGGTAACCCACTTTGTTTGAGGACATTCCTGACTCTTGAAAATGGCGAAGTTCCTGTTTCTTCTGCCCATGGATTCTAGGTCCATCCTTTGAAGCTCTGCAGAAGCAGCATTATGTACTCTCCCCACCAGAGTCATGCACACACAGAACATAGCCATTCTGCCCCCAGGTGGTACAGCTTGCTTCCCAAGGGAAGCTGTATTTTCAGCGATAACCTGTAGTGAGTATTGTCTATGAAAACCGAGTAGAAGAACTGATGTTGGGAAATGGGAACACCTCAGAATTTTCCCCTAGCCTCACTCTCCTGAGGGACCTTTGGGTACTCCATGGGTCAGACCACCTGATTTCCTAGGAACCTGCATAGACACCTGTCCTGCACTCCTCCATTGTCCAGCTAATTGTTTGGGGTCCTTCTAATGTCTCTTTTTCATGTCTTATTTGCCCAAATTATTTTATAACCTTGATTGGGGAGCTTGATTGTTTCTGTAGTATGTTGGATTTAAGTCAGCTTAGGATCCTTAAATGGGATGAAGCCTTGAAGTCTGGGATGGAGGGCCAAAACTGGAGGTGCCATTTGCCAAAAGGATTATAAAGAATATAGAGCTCTGAGGAAGATGATACAGAACATCTCTGCAGGTTGGGGAGAAGAGGTTTCTGTGATATATAAACCTTCATCAACACCGCACTTCTTTATGACTCAAACAGGTGCCCTTCTTTCTCCTACGATGTCTCTTGATTCCAAGCAGATATTTTTCAAGTTATTACAAACTTTGTCGGTTTTTTTTGAAGGCGGTTGCCTTGTACATTTAAATATATTTAGCCTTAAGTAGTTTCGATTAATCAATTAAGCAGTTACAATTTCAAAATGTTACAGGATTCTAAAAGTTGTATAATGCAGGCATTTAGGGCTTTTGCAATAATCACATGGATGACATGGGCTCCTAGTGACAAGTTGGAGAATCAAGGAATATAGAGTTAAAAAGGTAACTAAAAATGATTATTGCCAAGGGATTAGAGCATAAAGGTACTAAAAGGAGGTCAGAGGAGTTAATAGCTCTTTTTGGACTGAGCAGGGAAAGCTTTCTGAAGGAAATGACACCCGGGGTACTGACAGGTTTGCTTGAAGCAATGGATGGAGAGTAGTTGTTAGGGATTCAGAAGACAGGAACCAAGGGGACAAAATCAAAAGGAGAGTGTGGAAGGCATAATGATGGCCCCACAAATCCTGGTCCTAATTTGAGGATTAAGTTTCTAACCCTAAGAACCTGTGAAAGTGTTACGTTACAAGGCAAAAGGGACTTGGCTGATGTGCTTAAAGTTAAGTGTCTTAAGATGGGGAGATTATCCTAGATTGTTCAGGTAGACCCAATCTAGACACATGATTCCTTAAAAGCAGAGGAGCCTTCCCAGTTGTGGTCATAAAGAAATGTGATGACAGAGGAAGGGTCAGAGGCAGTGTTGCTAATTTTGAAGGTGGAGGGAGGGCCCATAAGCCAAGGAATGTGGGTTGCTTTTAGAAATTGGAAAAGGCAAGGAAATGGATTTTCCTCTGGATCTTACAGAAGGGAAGACAACCCTGTCAACCCCTTGATTTTAGCCCTGTGAGACCCATGTTGGACTTCTGACCCACAAGATAAACAGATAATAACTGTGTGTTGTTTTAAGTCTCTAAGTTCATGGTAACTTGGTATGATAGCAATAGAGAGCTAAGACAATTGATATTAAAATTGTGTGAGTGGATGTCCCTGGCCAGAATTTAGGGAACATGAAGATAAAGAATTGGAATGGAGGTCTGATAAGAAAGATGGGAAGGTTTTGGTGTCTTTTGTAATATTCTTATAGAACCAATTAGCAATTCTGAACCATTGATTAACATGGATTCTGAAATATACATGTATTAGAGCTTCTCAGAAACTATCTTTCATATTTTGTAACTCAACCAACTATTCATGAACAAAGAAAGCAAAATCCTCATTAAAACAAAATCTTAACATATAACACCTAGACTTGGCCAGATGCTATATGTTGCAACCTCCCATACAACAAAATTTTATGGTAAAGGATTTGGAACCGCTTGGCATCTGATGAAAGACTTAAGACATAGAATCTGTTCAACACTACTAGTGTGTTCAACACACTACCTCTGCTAATTGTCTAGATTAGGTTAGTATGTATATTTCAGACATGGATATATTTGACTTGCTATTCTGCATTTGAAAATTGTCTCTGTCCTTTCTCAACTGCCTAGGGAAATCAGTGAAATGGCAAAGAAGATGGACCCAGTGCTGTTAGGTGACTTGCCTCAGAAAACCTTTAAGTGAGAGCTGGTTCTTGGACTCCAGTTATTTTCCAGGAGTACTGTCAGGTTCCAGGGAGGACACTGGCTGTTCTTTGGGCTATAGGAATAGTAACTCTCAGCCAAATCGCTAGGTCTTCTGCTGCCATCCTCTGTGAGATATGGCCAGTGGGACAGGAGACATTCCTTTCTAGCTGGTGTTCACAGGCAGGCAGCACTATGGCCTCTTTCCATGATACCAGAACCCATCTGAAGGCCCTTCCCACCCAGATGTAAAAGAGAAGCTTTGTGGGATCTTATGAGGAAACAGCAATTCCCAATATTCTTTGTAGTGATACCTTGAGGAATGAATAAATTCGCAGTATGGCTTCTACCGTATGATATGTTGCCTAGATGTGTCCCATTCCCAAACCATACTTCTTCTTTCCCCTTTATAATATAATGGGTTCCTTTGGCACAGAGTATCTGGTGGTTGCTGGGAGGCTGGGGAGGAAAGAGATGGTATGCTGTCTGTGTTCAAGGGTCAGAGTTTTGTTGAATGGGTTCAAGTTGTGATTCCATACACCTCTTTGTCCCTTTCTTCTCACAGGTAAGAAGACTGTTTTTAAAGTGAGCAAAAAGAGAGGCTTTTTTTAATATATGAAGCTGAGATTTACAACATGAAGTGTCGTCCTTTTGAAGGGAAAGTACTGTTTGTTGGGGGGACATCGTTATCACATTTGCTTAGACCCTACTAAAAATAAATCTGTTGGTATATGAAACATAGTAAGGACATATTGTCACATAGCAAGGATCTGGGTGCTACTGGCTATGAGGTTGAGGCTCCTAGATATATAAAGGGAGAAACTCTTTCCTATTGTCTTTGTAATACAGGTGTACTGAGTATTTTATTATTATTTATTATTTATTATTATTTCTTTTCTGTTTAGACTCTACATGTGTTTTGATTTGCTTTGGCTGTGTAACAAACTACCTCTGAACTTAGCGGCCTAAAAACAATTTTATTTAGGTCATGATTCTTTGGCTTGTCTGAATGGTTTCATCAGTATTTGCTGGGATGTTTTATGTATTTGTGGCTGGCATGGAGGTAGATGGTTGAGGATGGCCTCACTTATGTGCCTGGAGATCAACAGGCTTGTCTGTCTTAGAATTCAGATGGCACACCTCACCTCTATTCCATGGCTTCTATTCTGGGATTCTTCACACAGTGGCTTAGTTCTAAAGGCATCTAGAGGGCAAGACTCCAGCCAGCACGTCCATCACAAGTCTCTCTTGTGTCTTGTGCACCGATGGCCATTGGTTAAGCCAGGTCATTTGGCCAAGTTCAGATTCAAGAGGAAGGGAGACGGACCCCATATCTTGATGTGAGGAGTTTCAAGGTCACATTGCAGACAAACATGGAAATAAGAGTGGAGAGAATGTGTGGCCGTCTCTGCAATCCACCGCAGCATGCAATATTGCCATAAGATGAGGAATCTCATTTCACAAGAAAGATTGTGTTAGTCAATACTCCCTTCTTCTCATTAAATTTGCTTTCCGTATCTGAGATCTTAACCTAAAGGTGATTAATTTAGTATTGTATATAAGAATCATTAAAATATTCAAAACCTGCCCCAGAAATTCTCTTCTTAAACTCTTCTTAAATATTTCTAAATATGGAAAAAGCTGAATGCATGATGAGATTCCTCAAGTTTATTTATAGGAATGCAAATTGTAAATAATTTAATCACCAACAGAAGAGGAGTGGTTAATAGTATATCCACTTGAGGGAATATTATAAAAAGTAAAATTATGTTTATGTGTATAATAATAGTAAGAATTCTATTATAATGATAATTTTAAAATGGAATACTAAATACTGACAGAAAACAAAACAAAAAAACCAGACATGTATAAAAAAGCTTAATGCATGTGTTATTATTTTAGGGATAATGGAATTATCAGTGAGTGGCTTTTACTTCTGCCATTTTCTTTCCCTTTTTAAAAATAATCATGCTTGCTTTTATAAGTGGAAATAGCATTTTTATTAAAAATGTTTTAAAAATAGGATGAATAAAACTCTCTGGAATTATTCTTTATTCTTTTACTCTGGAAAAATCACTAGCAGTGTTATATGCCTTTTCTGGTGTGGTTACATATTGACTGATGGTTTTGTCATCTTCTTGTTGGTTGGTTAGGATGCAGTTTCTTTCCTTCTGGGCCAAGGATTGTGCTACCATGTGACCAAGAACTCAAACAAGATGATCTTTCTTTCTATGTTAGCTTTGTTGTTTTCTCCCTTTGTGAATTGCCTGCTCATTCCAGAACATACCAAGTATTTAAAGTGTCTGAGGAGCTCTGGAAATGCAATGGAAGGAGGAATCCCTATTTAATTCATCTGACTTTGACAAACAGCCACAAAGAATTTCCTATAGGCCAGGCTCAGCCTTGACTAAGTCTGTACAAGGATGGTTTCCAGGGGTCAACATGTAGTCAGGAGGCACATGTGTTGACTCCTGGCTCTGTGGCAAGGCAGAGAGTGAGCACCATAGGAGAGGGAGAGGCGAGTTTTAGTTAAGGGTTGGGGAAATGGAAAATCCTTCTAGAAGGTAAAGCACAGAACTAATCCCAAGATCAATCCAACACTAGTAGATGGCCAGGCATGTGGGAAACTGGCAGAGGCTAAGACCACAATGGAGAAGGTCTTAAGTGGCAGTTGGGGAGTCTGCACTTTATTTACAGGTGCTAGAGAATGATTTTTGGAGCAGTGATGAACAAAGTTATATCTTCTCTTTGGAAGTAAACTAGAGTAGAGATTACAGACTGGTGACCCACAGATGGGATAGGGCCAGCCTCAGGAAGGGTTGGTTTGGTTTGAAGATATTTTGTTTTTAAATGATATTTAAATGATATTTAAATATTTTTAATGATATTTTAAAAATGATAGATAACATTATAAAAATTATTCAGACTTTGAAATATTCTTTAAGAGACAAAGAGGGGGCGCCTGGGTGGCTCAGTGGGTTAAGCCACTGCCTTCGGCTCAGGTCATGATCTCAGAGTCCTGGGATCGAGTCCCGCATCGGGCTCTCTGCTCAGCGGAGAGCCTGCTTCTCTCTCTCTCTCTCTCTGGCTGCCTCTCCGTCTACTTGTGATTTCTCTCTGTCAAATTAATAAATAAAATCTTTAAAAAAAAAAAAAAAAAAGAGACAAAGAGGAGAAGAAGAGATGCATGGGTGCTAGGCCACAATATTCTAGTTTTCTACAACTTTGCTCCTTCCTTTTGTGCATTTTGTCACTTCCGTCACCCCTGGAGCCCTGTGGCTGATGACACTAGCTGGGGGAGCTGTGGAGGGTCTATGACTGTGCCATCCATTATGGTAGCCTTGGACACAGGCAGCTATTTATATTTAAATTAAATCAATAAAACTCAATTTGCTGTCCTAGGAGCCACATTCCTAGTTCTCCCTCCTCACGTGTGGCTTGGTTTCATGTTGGATGGCACAGACAGAGAATGTTTCCAACATTCTGGGACATTCTACTGGACAGCACTGCTCTTGAGGTCCATTCCCAGGCTGCTGCAGTGGGCCAGAGAAGAAAAAAGAAAGCCCCTAATCTGGAACTGGAGTGTGTCCTCTTTCCTCTTTAGAGCATGATTTGCATTGGCTTTTCACATGATAAGAATGAAGTCTGGTGTTGAAGTCTCATTTTGATGAGTGAAAGTATATTTTTGCTGTTTGTAGGACCATGTTTAGCAAGTGTTTCAGGAGTATGTACCTGTGTATTTAATGATACTGTTAATTTTCACCCTAAGGTGGTTTCTTGGAAATGCTTATTCTTTGATGTCTGAGAAACCTGAAGAGCTAGGTGCTATCACAGGTCATGAAAACACCAAGTGGGAAACATTTTGAGTGCCCTAGAGGAATGGTCCTCCAGATATGTGAAGCATTGTTTTTTACAAAAACATACCCATTTGTGGTCTCCATCTGTGATGACTGTGGGCAAAGAGAACTTGCTGGGAATGACAAGAGTGGTTCTGCTCGATTTTTCACCCCAGGTCCTGATTCCTCACAGCAGGCTTCTGTGAAACTCAAGGTCTTGAGAAGACAGGATTCATGGCCATATGGATGGGGTCCTCAATTCTCACAGACATATCAGTCCTGGCAGAAGTACGAAGCTGTGTGCTGGATGTTAGATGGACAGAGGGATGCCTTTGAGAAACACTGACTTCTAAGGAGAGCTAGCAATTAATTATGGTTCTTCTAGGGGATTTAAAAGTCATCCATCCATTCAACTCTTTGCAAGTCCAGTGGTATCCTCATATGAACCTTTCTAAAGAAAAATATACAAGGAGTCAGTCACCTTTCTAAGTCTTTTTTGTTAGAGAATAATGAACTCCATTCTTTGGCCCAGTGAACCTTCTTTCAGTGGATAAAATAATTATTGTCTTTGCACAAATAATAACCATCACAAAAGCTTGCAAATCTTTACTCCTTTTGAAGAAAATAACTCTATTTTCCCAACTGTTTTGCACATCTTGTCCTTTCTTCATTAGAAAAAGGTCCTTAGAGACATTGTCTTCTTATGGATTATTGATTCTCCTTCACTCTTAAATCCATTTGGAGACATGGTACTTAACAACATAATTTTAAAATGTTTAATAATAAATGTTTTATTGAAATATAATATGATTACAGCAAAGTGCACATATGCTAAATATTTGGCATAATTAATCATTATAAAATGATGACACTTGAGAATATATGACACCCAGGTCCAGACATAGAACATTATCAGCACTGCAGAGGCCCTCTCATACCCTGTCCCATCACTTTCTCTTCCTTCTTTCTCCCAGAAGGTAACTTCTATCCAGAATTATAACATCACAGTTAGTTTTCCCTGTTTGATCACATATCATATATCATACAGTATATGCTCTTTTGTGTTGGCTTTTTTTGGTATACATTATGTTTGTGAGAGTCATGCTATTGATTTAGGTCATTTTAATTGCTACATGGTATTTTATTACATGAATATATCATTATTACATATCCATTTCGCTGCTAACAGACATTTGCATCGTTATCAGGTTGGTGCTATTACAAATAATGCTGCTGTGAATACTCTTTATATTTTTTAGGCACATGGAATTGCTGGGTCATAGGGTAAATATACATTCAACTTTAATGGGTACTTCTAATAATCTTCCAAAGTGGGTGTTCCAGTTTATTCTCTCACTGATTTTTGTTGCTCTATATCCTTCCCAACACTTGGTATTATCAGTCTTTAAATTTTTCATCATTCTGGGGATGCCTGCGTGGTTCAGCCAGTTAAGCGTCTGCTTTTGGCTCAGATCATGATCCCAGGTCCTGGGACCAAGTCCCGCTTTGGGCTCCTTACTCAGCAGGGAGCCTGTTTCTTCCTCTGCTTGCCTCTCCCACTGCTTGTATGCTTTTTCTCTCTCTCTGACAGATCAATAAAATCTTTAAAATTTTTTTTTAACCATTCTGGAATGTGTTTAATGATACCGTTTTGTGGTTTTGGTTTGCAGTCTCTTGGTTAATGAGGTTAACGTGTATTTACTGATTTTTTGCATATTCTCATAAATGCATACTCAGACATTTTGCCCATTTTCCCATTGAGTTTTCTGTTTTTTACTTAATGATTTGTAGGAGCTCTTTACATAGTTCGAATACAAGTTCCTTATCATTTCTGTTTGTCCAAAATATCTTCTTCCAGTCTGTGATTTTCACTCTCTTAATTATGTCTCTGATAAACAGAAGTTCCTAATTTTAATATAGTCAACTTGACAATTTTTCCTCTTATGATTAGTGCTTTTTGTGCATCCTTAAAACAATTTTGGCTGGGACGCCTGGGTGGCTCAGTTGGTTAAGCCGCTGCCTTCAGCTCAGGTCATGATCCCAGGGTCCTGGGATCGAGTCCCACATCGGGCTCCTTGCTAGGCAGGGAGCCTGCTTCTCTCGCTGCCTCTGCCTGCCACTCTGTCTGCTTGTGTGTACTCTCCCTCTTTAAATAAAATCTTTAAAAACAAACAAACAAACAAAAAACAATTTTGGCCTACTCTAGGGTTGTAAAGATATTCTTTATGTGTTTTTGAGAAGTTTTATTACTTTACTTTTCTCATTTAGATCTGCAATCCATGTGGCATTGATTAATTGGTTCACTGTTTCCATATAGACAAAAATATTTCATCTAAAAGCCTTATTTTCTGCCATGTGGATAACTGGTTGATCCAGTCTCATTTAATGAAAAGACCATTGTTTTTCAGTGCTTTGTGCTGCAAATTTTGTCATAAATCAAGTGTCAATCTATGTATGGACATACCTGTATTCCACTCCATTGTTCAATCTACTCTTGTTTACTTATTTACTGTAAGCTCATAATAATTTTTGATATCTGGGAGACTAAACCATCCTACATTATTCCTCTTGTTTAATATTGGTTTGGCTTTTGGGTCCTTTATATTTATTTATAATTATAATTATTTATAATTTTATATAATTATATTGATACAATTATTTAATTGTAATTATATATTATATAATTTTTTCTGTAAAATTGCCCTATATGGAAACTAGGGTAGATATAAAGATCCAATGAAATTAAAATGATGTTAAAAGAGCAAATGTGCCAGACTATTATACATATCCTCCTGTCATAAGAAATCTCTTTAGTCTTTCTCTAACCCTTTGTATGAGAATACTAGACATTTATTTTTGAAAGAACTCTGGGTTTTTCAGGGGCTATTCCCAGAGTCTTCTCAGGACAATCTTTAGACCTTCCATGGCTCTATAGCAGAGAAGTCTTTTACTCTCTCCTTCCAGCCCTGGGACATTATTTATTATATAAATTTATTTATTATTAAAATTTATTAAATTTATTATTATTAAATTTGTTTATTATATAAATTATTTATTTATTATGTCAATTTTAAAATCAGGTTGTAAATTTGGGTACACATACAGGCAGTTGGAATTGTTTGATGTTACGTTAAATTGTTTGACATTAAATTGTCTGACGTTACATTAAACCTATTGATTAACTTAGAATTTACATCTTTACAATATTGCCTTACGAACCCATTTATTTGTGTATTCTTCAATTTTCTCAATAAAATTTCATGCTTTGTTTCTAATGTCTTTTATCAGCCTTTTGTTTCTGAGGAGTTTCCATTTCCAGAGAAAGCATTCATCATTTCACCAACAAGGACAATGTGTTGGATGGCTTTTGATATGCTTTTGCTTTGTTATTAAATATCCTTTATCAGGGGCCCCTGACAGGTTCAGTTCCCAGAGCATGGGATTCTTGATCCTAGGGCTGTAAGCTCCAGGTCCATGTTGGGTGTAGAGATTACTTAAAAAGAAAAATCTTTAAAAATAAATAAAGTAAATAAATATCCCTTATCAGATTGAGGCATGAGCATTTTGACATCATGCCATGTTGGTTTTGACTCTAGGTATTTTTAAAGGACCTGAAGTAAGCACTTAGGGTTTTAGTGATAGCAAGGTTAAGAACACAGCCTGTTGCATTCAGCCTCTGAGCTTCAGCCCATCTCTTGCTCTGTCCCTGGGCTGGAAGGAGAGAGGAAAAGACCTCTCTGCTATAGAGCCATGGAAGGTCTAAAGATTGTCCTGAGAAGACTCTGGGAATAGCCCCTGAAAAACCCAGAGTTCTTTCAAAAATAAATGTCTAGTATTCTCATACAAAGAGCTAGAGAAAGACTAAAGAGATTTCTTATGACAGGAGGACACATATAATAATAGTCTGGCATATTTGCTCTTTTAACATCAAACCTTTTATTTCATTGGATCTTTATAACCACCCTAGTTTCTGTATAGTGCAATTTTATAGAAAAATATGAAGATCAATTGTCTAATGTAACAGAACTAGAAGAGCCTGAGCTGGAACTAGAAATAAGTTCCCCTAGATCCTTGGTCCGGGCGCTTCTGATGAGAACCTAGGAACACATGAAAAATCCCAAACACAGAAGTTATACCAGGTCCCTCTAAAAGGAGACTTATATTAGAATGCACAACATATATAAATACAATTTTATAAAAGAAGTTTCCTTATGAAAACATGGGTCATCCTCAGAAGGAAGTGAGTTCATTTTGTCCTTGTCTCTCTTTCTTAGCTGCTTTTCCCTGTGTGACTTATTTTGGCCAATGATATGTGAACAAAAGTGACACCTGTTGCTTCCAGATGAAAGCATTCTATTGCCAGTGTGTGGCTTTCCAGCCCCTTCCTCCTGTCATGGAGGTCATGAGAGCCTGGCTTAGTGTGGAGGGGTCGGAAGATGGGAAACCAACTTGGAATTCTGAAAAATCCCTGGAGATTCCTCCATAGCCACAGCAGGTTTTATGTGAGTAGGAAGGAAACATTTGTTTCTTAAGCCACCGAGACTCTTGGGTTGTCTGTTACTGCAGCACAACCAACTTTATCCTGACTGATACAGCAAACCAAATAAGATTTTCTCCTGGCAGTCCTAGCCAAGGCTCAGAATTCTTGTTTCTATATTCTCTTGTTAGGACCTTGGATAAGACAGGATGTCCCTGTGCTAAAGACACAGCTCTCCTCAATTCAGTTGGTGAAGGAGAAGGGAGAAAGAGGTATAGAGACCCATTTAGTCTTGTGTCCAGCCATGGTCTCCAATACCACGTTAGCACTAATCCTCACCGAGGTTCTTTGATCTGTTTCTAAAACTGCTTAGGCTTTTGTTACATGGAAAAGCAGCATCAGCACCACCTGAGAGCTTGCTGGAAATGCAGAATCTTAGGGCTCACCCCGCCCCTCCTTCTCTATTACAATCTACATTTCAAAAGCAGCCTGGAGTGATTGGTATAGGAATTCCCATTTGAGAAGCAGTGCCTTAAATTTGGCAGTGAGGAAAGAGGGTGTTTGGGTTTCCCACCACTTCCAGATCCCCCATGGTGGATGAAGGTCTGAATCCCTTGCCCTGACCTCCTGACACACCATTCCCTCTTTAGACCACTGTGCAGATTCAGGCTGCAGCTCCTATAATAAATGTACAGTGAACCCTGGCATCTCTGATCTTTGATTATTTGGTTCTCCCTTGCATCATGGGACAAGCCAGAAGTGAGCCCAAACGTAAGGAAAGAGTATCCAACATGTTCCTTCTTCTAGGTATGATCACCTGTCACATACAGGGCAAGGGCAGCCTGGAGGGTTTTTTCCTATTTTCCTATTCCCTGCCTCCTGTCTTGCTGCTGACCTTGCTCAGGCCTCATGTAAACAGATGAACTTGGCAAGTGCCGGGGCTATGGCTACACCCTCCTAATCTGCCTTCCCATCTCCTCCCTGGCCCCAGTCCCTGCTTCTGCCCTTCCTCTACCATTCCTACGTAAATGTGCCAGGGAAAAGGCAAAACTGCCCCCTGGCCCTGCTCCCAAATGACAAGGAGCCAAAAGCTGAGTCAGGGAGAGTGCTAAGCTGAAACCAGGCTGATGCCATGTGGAGCCCAGGCTGTGTCTGCTGGGGCTAGGTTATCGGATGACAAGGCATAGGCTTGTCTTTGCTGCTCCAGTCCCCTGCCCTGGGTTGGCCTTGCTCTTGGCATCTCCTTCCTCACTTTCTACGTGCTGTTGGCAGTCTGATAATGCTGGGGATTTGCCAATGGGAGGCCACTGTCTGCTGCTCTGAGCTGCTTCCTCCCTGCTGTTTGTGAAAGCAGTTCTTCCTGGGAGCACGGCCTGATGCCTTCCACAAAGAATGACTTTCATCAAGGCTGTGGCATGGGGCTTTGCAGTGGGAGCTGCTGGACAGAGGGCTAGGCGGGAGGGGAAGTGATTCGGCTACAGCGGCAGATGGAAGCTGGCCCAGGGCGGATGTCGAGTGCCTTCTTCAATATGCCTTTTCCCTTTTAATCTTCTCTTGAGCAGAGATGATCAATTAGAGCTGTAATTATTTTAATCTTCTTCTTTGCTATCCCTGTCTGCCTGCCTGCCACTGCCCATCGACCCTTTCGGCTAACCAGCACTCGAGGTGGGAGCTTCTCGAGGCCACTTCAGGCCACCTGTCTTCGTAACAGGCCAAACAGCGATGCAAGATGGCCCGGCCGGGGACCATCACCTTCCCTTCTTGCACGACCTCTGGCAAAGCTCTCACCTTGCTCCTTCTTTTGCGAAGTGAGTCAGCTCCCTGGGTGGGCGAGAGAAACAAGATTTCAAGAAACGATAGCTCTACAGTATTTGTACCGTGTTTCAGCATCACTGGGGTTTTGAGAGCCTCATGTTGGATTCGGAAAGTTGTGGTTCTTCCACCTCTTCGTGGATCATTTCATCTCTGTGTCTCTGAGTCCTCCTCTAACGGCATCCTAAGAACCTCTCTGAGCATTATAAGGACTGGACAAAGTAAGGCGTATATAACTCAGAGCTCAGTGCTAGACCCCAATAATGGCTGGAGAAGGGTGAGCTACTTTTTAATTGTTAGTTATGGTTCTGCGACTAAAGGAAACAGGTGTTTGGAGAAAGGAATTAAATGGGCAACCCTGGATTTGTGACATGTCCTTATGGATAAAACAGAGCCACTCCTTGTCCCATCATGGGTGGTAAAATGAGGAAAATAATGCAAACAAGATAGCTTTGGAATATTTGAATAAAATGATTTTTTCCCTCCAGGAGCTCTTATGAAGTGAAAGATCCATAGGTAGTTTATTGTTTTCAAGACAAAGGCTTCCAAGTTCTGATGGGTCCTGGGCCAGAGAAACATCAATACATTGGGATCTTGTGAGTTTGGTGAGTGGGGATGATTTCGAGGGGAGATTCTAGGCTCCAGCCTGTGAATAATACAAACCATTGCTGGCCAGCCTCCCCACCTCACTCCCCACACTCCTCATACTCTAGTATTCCATTTTGTTCAGCTCAGAGCAATAAACATGGAAACAAGGGCCTTGAAATACAAAGATAGTTGGGACATGGATTATGCCCTTGAAGATTTCATGGTCAGAGGCAATGGCAGGTAGAGAAGCTTTACTGGAAATTATAGTGGCAAGTCTTATCTTAGGTAGATCTAAACACTGATTCTTTAGGAGAACATGTAAGAGGTTATCAACTAGCAACTGAGGCTATATGGGGGGAGGGATGTCCAGGGAAGATGCTGCAGAAGAAAGCAACATTTCTGAGGTGATTTCTCTTTCTGGGTAATCTTTAGATATGATCAAGACAATCTTTAGTGTAATCATTGTGTCAGTTAGCTTTTGCTGCATAACAAACAACTCATACATTAGTGGCTCCAAATAATAGTTATGTAGTTCACAATCTCAAGAATCAGATGAGTGATCCTTGTGTTTGGGACAGAGGAGCTAATCTCTGCTGGGCTTGCTCTCTGGCCCTTTGGCAGGTTAACTGGTTGGATGGTCTCACGCACAGCTGGAGTGCATTAGTCCTCCTCTATATGGCTTTTCATTCTCAAGCTGCTACCTTGGACTCATTTATTTGGAGGTTTCAGCAAACAAGCAAGCTCCAAAGTTCAAGTGCTATTTAAGTCTCTGCGGACATTGTGGTGTCTAAAGTCTCATTAGCCAAAGCAATTCACAAGGTTAACCCAGATTCAAGAGGTGATAAAATAGACTCTATCTCTTGAGGGAAGGGGAAGAAGTTTTGGCCATTTTGTCAGTCTATCATATTGTTTATATTTAGGATTCAGAGTGCAAAGGGGATAGAGACATGAAATCTGGAGCACAGGGAACTTGATGCCGAAGAAACAGTTAATCATCTAAATGATATAATCTATTTCCCAAGTGAGGGTCAACGCCCAATATTCCATCTTTGAAGACACATTCTGCTGTGTTAGACATTGCCTATCCCAGTTGTCTTTTTTGGAATGAATGTACCCATGAGAGGTGGTGACACATTCAAGTGTAATTAGCCACTTCCTTTGAGCTATCCTGCAGGGCAGGAATAACTTAACCACAATGAACTCCACGAGAGAACTTTGTTGGGGAATTGGTGAAGGTGGGATAGAACCTGGACGAAGGGGACTAGGAAAGGCCAAGGGGGAGACCCAATCTTGGTTTAGCTACATCGTAGCTTTTCCTGAAGCTCAACCTCCCTCTGAGTGTGCAGGGGTAAGACTCATTACAAAGTCATTTGCAGACCTTATCTTCCAGAGCTTTGAAGCCAGATGTCCTGGAAAGGATGTCAGCAGCATGCCATGGTCCCTCACTAACAATGTGACCCAATGGTCTCCTTCCTTTTCCCTCCACCACCCCCGCTACTTAGTGAGCATTTGCTGTATCCAGCTTGCAGGGAGTCTGGCCTCAATTTCTGCTCCTAGATGATTATTGCTCCAACTTCCAAGGTGGCCATTTGGCAGGAAGCCAAGAGCTTAGAGTGGTAGTTCTCAAACCTTAGCAAACCTCAAATTTACTTAACTTACTGAGTTTGTTAAAACAGATTGGTGGACTCCACCCAGGGTTCCTGAATCTGTAGGTCTGCAAGGGGGACTCAGCATTTCTAAGGAGTTGGCTAAGGAGATGTTAATACAGTTGATCCAGAACCACATTCCAAGAACCCCTGACCTAGTGCTTTGAATACCTTGTAATTGTATATAGGGTTCCCCTTATTGCGAAGGTCCTCAAACTTGTCTGCACCTAAGGAGCCACTTTAAAAACTTTCATTCCTAGACTTCACCTGCACAGAGGCTGATTTAATTGGTCTGTGTGAGTCCGGTATTTATAATTTTTCAAAGTTCTTGGGTGACTCTGATACACACCAAGGGTTGAGAACCACTGTCTCATTGTAGTGGTTCTCAAAGAGTGGTCCCCAGACACACAGCAGCAGCAACAACAGTGTCACCTGGGACCTTGTTAGAAATGCAAACTCCCAGGCCCTCCCCTGGATCTACTGAGTCAGATACTCTGAGGGATGACACCCAGCAGTTTGTTTTAACAAATCCTCTATGTGAACATGATGTACACAGAAGTCCTGTGAGAACCATGTTGGAAGACTTCCCTTAAGACCTAATTCTTTGGAAGATGAGCTCTGGAGTGTGACATGCAGTTTGCAGGCTGTGGGGTTCTGGATATTTTATCAAAAGTCTTTGAAATAAAATCTTAACCCAAAACATGCATAACAGATCTAAGGAGATTTCTTAGGCTAGACTGGAGGAAGGACTTTCCATACCTCTCTTGCTCGGATTCACTCCTCAGCACTGAACGAGAATCGGGAAACTGCCCTAGCTCTAGACTCAAGTTAATTTTGTGACCTCTTGGTGTCTTTGTTTCCTTATTCTAAATGTATGACATGATTTGCATCGACTGAATCATCTACCTTACAGTTCTAAGTAGGTCAAATGAGATTTCACAGGTATGGTTTCAGAGTGTTTTATGATCCTTGCTCAGGAGGAAGAATATTAATGAAAGGCTTGTTCTTGTCTCCTGTACATGCAGCTGGCATGACTACTTTGCCCAGCTTGGGAAAAACAAAGTTAAAAATCATATGCTTTTGATTTTATAAATTGTTTTGAATCCCCCACATGCCAGGGTAGCAAGGGATAGAAAGGAATGTATGAATTTCTCACTGGGGCCTCCACCACCCCGGAGCATCTGAGATCTCCCAAGATTTTCTCCTAGGGAGCCAAAGCTATCAGACATGCCTTTAGATGTTGCTCAGAGAGAACACTGGAGCATGATCAGTGAGGACCGTGGCTTCTTCTGCCTCTTCTACTTTACAGATACAACTGGGCGGCCCATGGGACACTCCTTATTGCTTGGTGATGCTCTTGACTATCTTGAAAAGTTCTAGAATTGCCTTATTTTGGGGCTTCAAAGACACTATACTTTCACAGGTGTACACACACACACACACACACACACACACACACAATTCTCACACACTTTCAACCTAGTCTTCAAGCTACAAGTTTACAGAATTTGGAGGGGGTTTCAGCCTTGGCCTTGACCTAGAGCCAGCCCTCTCCACGAACCTGCAGGACAAGCACACTCTTTCAGGTGCCTTCTGGGAGTTGTCAGGACAAATAAGTGAGAGAAGCAAAGCTGGGAACTATGGCAAAAGCTATACCTAGTTCCACTGTACTAGATACCTGTTTCCAAAATCCAGTCTATTTCCTTGGCAAGCTTAAGAAGAAGGCTTGGAACCCAAGAGCTTCCATGAAGTCTTAGGAGCAGGAAGATTCTCTTTCCAGTGGATGCCTGTGTCCTCACCCTGAACTTATGAATCAGGAATTCTGGGGGTGTAGCCCTGCTATCTGTGTCTTATCAAATCTGCTGGATGGGTCTGAGGCATGCTAATTTCGGGAACCACTGCTTCAAGTCAATGGATTTCAACCTTGACTGCACATTAGAATCACCTAGACAGATTTAAAAACTCTCCATGCCCAAGACATACCTTAGATCAATTAAGTTAAAATCTCTGGAAGTGAGATCTGGGCATCAGTATTTTAAAAAAAGTTCTCTATATGATTCCAGTGTGAGCCAAGGTGGAGAGCCATTGCTTTAAAATACTACAAATTACCAAATTAAATCAGCTGCACAAGGGGTATTTTCCATTGCAACTGTTACTGATGGCAGAAAATAAAGACCACAGCAAAACCAAATTGACCTAAAAAGTCTTCAAAAACAGACTGAGTCTCACAGGCAAGGTGTAGCAGGGACTCAGGTATTTACTCACAAATTCTATCACCATAGACGTTCCCACTGATAATTCAGACTATTTTCTCCTTTATTCTCTTATAATTTCTTGGTGTGGAGAATCATTTACTGGTGCAGGACAGAGAAAAAGGGCAGGATCTCATGAGGAACAAATGCCATGATAGATGTGATGTGAGTCTGTTTTAATATAGAGGCTTAGTCTGAGATGGGATTTTGTTTTTTTAGGAGCCAAATTCAGAAAAGGCAGTTTTTACTCATAAAGGCCTTTGCCTATTAAAGTGCCTCAGTCCGTTTAGCACCATTGAATTTAATCAAAAGGCTTATAAAGCAACCCCGCCCCTTCAGCTTTTATTACATTGCTCAGTGAGATCATCCTGCTGGTTTCCTCCAGCTGCCTTCTCTCTCTGGGGTTCTGAGGATGAAGCAATGAGCCTGACCCTTTGACACTGTCAGGCTCAACTTTAGCGACGTTCTGTCTCTATAGCGACTCCAACCTTAAGAGCTGTGCCAGGTGATTTAACTTCAAGTTGGAAAATCAAGCCCTCTGATTTGGATGGCTGCCCTGATGGGCAATTCACCTGTGTGATTGATTTCACAAATCTGTTCTGTTGCCTCTTGGTGTTATGAACCTGGAAGCAGCAGAAGTGAAAGAGAGAGAGAGAGAGAGATTGGGCGGGAGAGGGAAATGGAAGAAAAGAGGGTTCAGAGGGAGAGGGAGAGAGGGTAGGAAGGAGAAAGAGAGAGAGAGAGGGAAAGAGAGACAGACTAAAGTCTTGGAGGCAGCTGGCTGGAGGACAAGCAGGTGGCTTCTAATCTAACTCTGAGAGCTGCCTTTAATGAGAGTAACAATCTCTCTTAATTGCCTTAGCAGTGTGCACCCTGAGGTCATCGGCTCTCGCTGTCCACAGTGCTGTTTCTGTGTTCTCTGGGTACAGATCTCATTACACCGTTGAGTTTCCCTAAAGGATCTATTCTCACAAAAGCAGCAGTGGCCTAATAGATTTTGTTAAATAATTTATATCAGAATGTTGTGGGGGTGGGCTGGGGTTGGGGGAGGTAGGGTGTGTATTCTGTTGTATACTCCACAGCAAATAACTTAAAACCCTGATGGAAATTTCTGTTCTCCAAGGTTTCTCTTTAGCTATGCCATCATAGAATGGCAGTTTTGATCTATTTTCCTCCCTAATATTTGTCCTTCGGAATTTCAAGATCTTTCATGTCTTAATTGGTTTTCCCCGGAATGATGGGTGTGGGGGAAGATGAAAAGTATATGAAAAGAAAAGAGGCTCTGTGCAGGGGGCTGGAGTGTGGCTCGTCCCACCCATTCCTTTGCTCTTCACGCTTTCTCCTTTGGTCCCTTGACATTCTTGACTTTGGCTACCAACCAAAGGCTCTTGGCAACTGACATTGACTTTGTCTCTCAACTGAATTTGGTGAGCACTGCTTCCTCTCTGGAAGAGACCTCTACCTGACCTTTGCTGTGGCTCACTCCTCACCTGGTCCAGACCATTTACTTGCTGAATTTTGCACAACATATAGCCTCAACCCTTGTAGTCACAGTTGAAGTTCTTTCTCCTTTGTTTTGTCCTTGGCTGGGGAGAATGCCCACTTTGACAATAACTCATCTTTCTAGATTGACAAAGGGAGGCTCTCATTTGCATTTGAAGAAGCTGGTTCTCATCTGTCTTCTTGGAGATAAAGGATAGCCGGAGATCTTGGGATCACATGGAAGAGATGGCATCTTAGTTCTTGTAACATTTGTCACCTTATCAAAGGTACCAGGTGAATATCTCCAAGTTGTGTTGACTGAAACTATATATCATCACGAAAGAGAAACCAAAAATAAACTATGTGGGATGTCTTTAAATGCTGCCTCTTGACTTTGCCTTTTATGCTGGAAGTATAAAAGGAGTGAAGCAGGAATATAGCTTAGCCTGTATCCATGCATAAGAAAATTAGCTTTTAAAAAAATAGGAGTGGCACATAGCACAGTTTTTGAAATGCATAAATTCCATGGTAGCCAGAAACAAAAACTCTTCTCCTTCAGTTAGGATAAATAGGAAAGTTATTGCAACAGTCGGGCCATTTTTTTTTTTTTTTTTTTAAAAGACTTCAGAGCTAATAGGAAAAAAACACGAACTAACAAACTCTATCTTGGTTTTGAGAGAAGATAAATGTAAAGGACCTTTCCCCTACAGCCGGGACTGTTTATGTGCACTGTTCAAATCAATCTTTTGTAAACACATGCCTTCTGTCCCATTCATAATGGTCTGATTCCTTGCTCATTTCCCCTGCTCATTTCTGCTTCTCTTCGTGCTAAATTGCTTTTTCTGCAGGTTAGGATTATAGCTAGATTTTTAAAAAAAAAAATTGCTTTAAATCTTGTAATTAGATCTTTCTTTTCACCCAAATAGGTACAAAAAGGAGCTTGGCTTAAAATACATTTCTAGCCAGCTTGTGAGCTGTCCGTTCACTGAGTGAGAGGGAGGCTGGCTCTCCAGTGCAACGTTACAGACAGGGGCGCTAGGGCAAGGCTGGCTTTTCCAGTGACTCCCGTTTCTTCCATGTTCACTTAGTTGGAGACCCCCCCTGGCTAAGCCAGTACTTGGAGGATTAGAAGACAAATCTAGGCATCATGAGGAGACGTGCATCTTCTGGGGTGTTGTACATTGGTGTATTTTCCCAGGTAATGTCGCCAATTCTGCTGTTGGCCAGAGAAGCACCTAATGGAGAAGCAGGAGCTGGGCTTTGGCAGCATTATTGGAAAGGAATGGACTCTCTTGTTCCTGTGATCTGTACATGAACATCTCCTATCACTTAGGGAAGTGTCTTCCAAAATGCCAAATATCAGTGTTCTCAAACATTTTGGGCCCTGCAGCTTTTGTACTCCTAGAAAGTAAAACAGATGCTGAAAATCTTCTATTTATATGGGTTAAATCTACCAATATGTGCCGTATCAGAAATGAAAACTGACAAAAATTAGATACCGTATTTATTAATTCAATAAAAAACAAAAAAAACATGTGTACATAAATAACTTATTAAAATAACTGCTGGAGTGGAGGGGGAGGAAGGATGGCGTGGCTGGGTGATGGGACATTGGGGAAGGTCTGTGCTATGGTGAGCACTGTGATTGTGTAAGACTGATGAATCATAGACCTGTACCCCTGAAACAAATAATACATTATATGTTAAGTAAAAATAAAATAAAATCATCACTTTATAGATGAGAAAACAGAAACAAGAAAGATTTGAATGGCATACTTTAAGTCACAGAGTTAATAAATTATTTACTTATTCTTTAAAAAAATGACCTGTATTTTCTTAATAAGAAGTTTAGTGAAAAGAGCAGCATCATTTCACATTTTTGCAAATCTCTTTAATGGGGAAGGGGAAGAAGAAAATTTTCTTTCTCCAAGGTTTTCCCAACTGCACTAAGAATAAAATTGACATGACACAGATTAACAGGAGGAAAAAAGCCAAACAAACAAGTTTTATTAGGTGTACACGGAGACCCAATAACGAGATTGAGGATACAAACAAATAATCAAGGCAGTAGTTTTTATATATTTTAGACAAAGAGATGATAAATTTGTGAAGAATTGTTAGGTTAACACAGACGGATGTTTGGGAGCTTGAAAAAGTAAGGTATTCAAAGTGGTATTAGGGGTTGGGATGGGGTTGCTGACTCGTAGAAAATGGCAAGCTTTGTTTCTATAGGTTTCATATATAGTCAAGCAGAGAAAGACAACTATCATATGATCTCCCTGATATGAGGAAGTGGTGATGCAACATGGGGGCTTAAGTGGGTAGGAGAAGAATCAATGAAACAAGATGGGATTGGGAGGGAGACAAACCATAAGTGACTCTTAATCTTACAAAACAAACTGAGGGTTGCTGGGGGGGGGGGGTTTGGGAGAAGGGGGTAGGATTATGGACATTGGGGAGTGTATGTGCTTTGGTGAGTGCTGTGAAGTGTGTAGACCTGGTGATTCACAGACCTGTACCCCTGGGGATAAAAATATATGTTTATTAAAAAAAATAGGTTTACTCAGTGTTTTTTTTTTTTTTTTTAATAAAATGTTCTTATCCACTTTCATGTTTTGAAGTTTCAGTATAGGCAATGTTAGGAAAAATATCAAGACACAATAGTGGGGTGTGAATGGGATGGGCATAAGGGATTTTTTAGGTGACGGTAATGTTCTATGTCTTGATAGAGGTTTGGGTCAAAATTCATTATATAGTACCCTTATAATTTTGCATTTCATTTTGTATATATTTTATATGACACACTGTAAAAGGCATTTAACTTGAGTCAATGATATGCATATTGAAATAGTAAGGGAAAAGTATACTGATGTCTGCAACTCACTTATAGATGCATTAAAAAAAGGTGAATTGATGGAAGGACAGAAGGATTTGATAAAGCCAATATAATAAAATGTTGATAGGAATCTAGGTGATAGGTATACAGATAGTATCAAAAAATTCTTTCAACTTTCCCTTATTATGCAAATTTTCATAATAAAACATTGGGGGAAAGTGAGTAGATAGGGAGAAAAATGTGAAATAAGAGTGGCGGTACATGATGGGGCAAACATTGTGATACCTGAGTGACTCAAGGCAGGGAGGAAAGGACTTGGAACAGCAAGTTGAGGTGCTTCTCCTCACTCCACACCCCACCTCTGATCAAATGCTCCCGCCAACAGTTCATACTGGAGGCTTAGCGGGTGGCAGGCACTGTGATGGGTGTCGCTGCAAGAAATTCAATGGAATGCAACATTTGCGATGGGGACAGAGAGATGAGCTGAAAAATAGCTACTTTGTTGTGAGCGCCCAGTCTAATTTTAAACTTTCAAGCTGTTTTGTTTGTTTGTTTGTTTGTTTTGTTTTATCACTGCTGAGCATAGATGGAGAAAGTAAGGCTCAGAAGAGCTTGTCAATAATGGCCACATAGTAAATAAAGATGGGAGTTGGATTTGAACTTATGATTGTATGGCTCCTCATGTAACTATTTAATGAATGAATTAGAGTATAAGGCAGCATTAGATAGAAGCTGAAGAGTGATAGAAGGGAGCTGGTATAGAAGAGCAGAGGAAAGAGATGTCGATTCTGACTTCATAAGAGAAGACTTACAGGAGCAGAGCCTTGAAGAATCAGTGGCATTTTGACACAAAGAGAAAGGGATGTAGGGAGAGGACTGTCTAGAAAAGCACGAGTTATGGCAGACACTGGCCTCTGAAGATGACCTACCTGGTATGAATCTCAGCTTCACCCCTTGCCAACTGTGTGACCTTTGGAATACACCCATGCTTTAGTTTCCTCATCCGTAAATGCTGGTAATAACAATAAGACTTCCAATGGTTTATGAGAAGTCAGTGAATTGATGCATGAAAAGTGTTTAATTCAATGCTCTTGAATGAATATGAGCTATTATTATTTCAGCTATAGACAAGAAAGAGCACCTCATGTTGTGTTCTTTTTCCTGTTACATTATGTAGCCCACTTGGGTGCCCAGGACAATAGGCAGAGCTGCTTGCCTTGGGTTCTGTGGGAGATGCCTGGATCAGGAGCCTCACAGGGATATTGGAGGACGTAGCTTTTGTCTCTGTGTTCCCACACCTGTGGTGACCAGCACAATGCTGGTTTTAATAGAGGCTCGAAAATATTTATCAAATTGTATTTTGAATTCCAATGTTATCTATCAGCCTGGGGTCAAACTCTCCAAAACAAGAGTTATTTTCAGGCTCTCTTTATCCTCACTCATTGTGCTCCTGCTGTTCCTCTTCTCACAGGCACTTGCTTCCTCCACCTTCATGAAATATCCACCACTTTTCTGTATCTCTGCCTCCTACTGAATCAACTGAAGTGTTCTACTCATGAATTGGTTCTTTCTTGAAGCTAGTCACCTTTTATATATGACCCCTCTTGCTTTCTTCCTCACTCCTAACCCCTGCCATCTATCAAGGCCAAAATGAACCTGGGGAGGAGAATAAGTGTGGAAGAGTTCATGGCTGGCAAGGGGGCTCATTCAAAGGAATAATGGATGGAGAAGGCTAAGAAAACAGCTAAAATATTCAGTGGGCTCCTGGAGCCAGATGTTTAGTTAGGGTATGAAAGAAGAATCTAGGTACCTGAGAAATGGAAGCAGATTGGTAAAAAAAAAAATGGGGACAAACATATGCTAGGGCAGAGTTTGGAGGCCATCCAGTCTATTTACCCCTTCTCAGTCATTTAGTGAGTGAGCTGCGTCAACTGTGGATAGTGGGCTGAGGGAAAAACTGAGCAGCTGTCAGTCAACATCTCTGTTCTCATGGAGATTATATCATAGGTGGAGTGAACAGTATACACAATACACAAAGAAAACATAGTGTGGAAGCAATTACCACAGAGAGGTAAGAGAAGAGAAAGAGAGAAGTGCATAAGAGAGACTTCAGGGATCGTGGGCATCTGAAGAACAGGAAAGAACCAACCATATTAAAATGCCCTCCCTGAAAGGAGGACAAAATTGGCATTTTCTTTCTTTTTTTTTTTTTTAATTTATTTAAACTAAAAAAACAAAACAAAACAAAAACCCACAACAGTTTACCCATTTCTCCTACCCTGCATCCCTTACCTCTGGCAACCACCAATCTGTTCTCTATATCTATGATCTTGTTTCCATTGTTGTTGTTGTTTGGATTCCACATATAAGAGAGATGGTACAGTATTTGTCTTTCCTTTTCTGCCTTATTTCACTTAACATAATGTCCTTGAGGTGCATCCAAGATTCCATTCTTTTTTATGGCTGAAATAACATTCCATTGATGGTCATTTCAGTTGTTTCCATATCTTAGCTACTGTAAATAATGCTTCAGTGAGCATTGGGGGTGCATATATCTTTTCAAATAAGTGTTTTCATTTTCTTTGGATAATTACCCAGAATTGGTATCATATGGTAGTTCTAGTTTTAATTTTTTTTTTTTTTTTGAGGAACCCCCAGACTGTTTTCCATAGTGGCTGTATCAATTTATATTCCCACCAACAGTGCACAAAAGTTCCCTTCTCTCCACATGTTTACCAACTACTGTTATTTCTTGTCTTTTTGATAATAACCATTCTAACAGGTGTGAGATGATATCTCACTGTGGTTTTGATTTGCGTTTCCCTAATGATTAATTATGTTGAGCATCTTTTCATGTACCTATTGGCCATCTGTATGTCTTCTTTGGGAAAATATCTATTCAGATCTGCCCATATTTAAATTGGACTGTTTTTTGCTGTTGAGTTGTATGAATTCCTTATATATTGAGATATGGGCACCTTATCAGATATATGATATGCAAATATTTTCTCATATTCAGTAGGTTGTCTTTTTAGTTTATTGATGGTTTCCTTTGTTCTATAGAACCTTTTAAGTTTGATGTAGTCCCAATAGTTTATTTTTGTTTTTGTTGCTTTGCTTTTGGTGTCAGATTTGAAAAATCATCACCAAGACCTATGTCAAAGAACTTACTGGCTATGTTTCTGCCCCCCTCCCAAGAATTTTAGATTTAAGATCTTATATACAACATACAAGTATTTAATCCATTTTAGGTTTGTTTTTGTGTATGGTATAAGATAAGAGTTGAGTTTCATTCTTTTCCTTTGACTGTCCAGTTTTTCCTACACCATTTATTAAAGAGATTGTCCTTTCCCTATATCATATTCTTGGTGTAAATTAATTGACCACATATTTGTGGGTTTATTTCTGGGGTCTTTATTCTGTTCCATCTGTCTCTGTGTCCACTTTTATGCCATTACCATACTGTTGTAATTACTTTAGCTTTGTAATACAGTTTGAAATCGGGGAGCAAAATGCCTCCAGATTAGCTCTTTTTTGAGATAATTTTGACTATTGTGCTCCCATACAAATTTTAGAAATTCTTTTGTTCTATCTGTGGAAAATGCCATTTGATTTTGATAGGGATTGCACTGAATATCTAAATTGCTTTGGGTAGTATGGAGATCTTAACAATATTAATTTTTTTCAGTCCATGAACATGGAATATCTTTCCATTTATCTATGTCTTCTTTAGCTTCTTTCTTAATATAATTTTATAATTATAATGTAATTTTCAGTATTTCAATCTTTTACCTCCTTGGTTAAATTTATCCCTAGATAATTTAATCTTTTTTAATGCAATTATAAATGGGAATTTTTTTTTTGTTTTGTTCATCTCTTAACTTGTATTTTGAAGAGAGATGAAGATGGTATTATGTATAGATGTATGTCATATGTCATATATACATGTTATTTTTAGCTTTCCTGCTCTAAGCCCATTTTTTGATTTGAGGGAAAATTTTCCATTGACAAGAGGCTGAGTCCACTTTTCACTAAGAAAGAGGAAATATGGATAATGTTTTCTCTCTTAGGATCTTAGCAACAAGAGCTAAGCATATGGCTTAGGGCCATCCAGCCAACTGGATGCTCCTGATGGGCCTTTACCCATTTCTCTGAGTGAGTTCCACCCCGGGCATAGCCCCAACTCTTTCACTACTTATCCTCTTCCCCATCTCATCTCACTGCTGAGAAATAGCAGGGGACTGGGGTTAAGAGGACAAGAGGGGTCCTCTGGATAAAAATGTGGTTAGCTTTGGGGGAGCCTGGATGGCTCAGTCAGCTAAGTGTCTGACTTCTGCCCATGTCATGGTCCCAGAGTCCTGGAACTGAGCCCCACCTCAGGCTCCCTGCTCCCTGCTCAGGGAACCTGCTTCTCCTTTTCCCTTTGTACTCTCTCTCTCATGATCTCTGAAATAAGTAAATAAATTCTTTTAAAAAATGTGACTAACTTTGAGAAAGGACAAATTTGTAAGTAGGACAATTTTTTTTTAATATTTTTATTTATTTATTTGATAGACAGAGATCACAAGTAGGCAGAGAGGCAGGCAGAGAGAGAGGGGGAAGCAGGCTCCCCGCTGAGCGGAGAGCCCGATGTGGGGCTCGATCCCAGGACCCTGAGATCATGACCTGAGTTGAAGGCAGAGGCTTAAACCACTGAGCCACCCAGGCGCCCCTGTAAGGGGTGTAGGGGGTGGAGTCTTGGGACTCTTCCTTGAGCAAGTTGTTCAAGAAGAGTCAGGATGATTAGGACCTATTTACCGTGTAGTTAGTGAACACACCTGTAGTTGGTGATGAATACTACTGCTTTGCAAACTTCTATCTTTAAGGAACAAAGCAGGAAGGCCAGACAACTGTTGCTAGGCCAGATTTCTCCCTCAAGTCAGACCTTGCAGGGAAGAGTTGCATCATCTAATACAGAAAATCTACTCTCACTAAGCCATCCCTTGTCTTCAGATTGGATGAAGATAGCGGTCTTCACCTCTGAAACCACCTGGTCAAGAGTCTCTATCGTAGCTGCCCTTCCCCTCGGCATGCCAGGGGCATGCTATGGTTCAATATTGTTGTACACATTGTGGCAAGTGTAAGGTAGAGGAAAGCATAAGTATTTTCCTTGCAAGAAAGGGGGTCTTGTCATAATCACAATTCTGCTTCCTTTTTGTCTACTGCTTTTTAAAATTGCTATCTTACAACTTATTCGGGAGTGCCAAAATTTGGTACTAAGGTCAAGGCTTAGTTCTTATGTTTATGGACTGACAGTTCTTCCATTAAAAGATATAATAATCTCTCTGGCAATTCACTCTTTTGGTGCCTGTGGTTTCATTCTTGGGCGCCTAAGATATAAATATTTAAATATATGTAAAGAAATTGTTTTACAAATAAGTAAATGTAAATAGAAGATAATAGGCGCGCCTGGGTGGCTCAGTGGGCTAAGGCCTCTGCCTTTGCCTCGGGTCATGATCCCAGGGTCCTGGGATTGAGCCCCACATTGGGCTCTCTGCTCAGCGGGGAGCCTGCTTCCCCCCATCTCTCTGCCTGCCTCTCTGCCCACTTGTGATCTCTGTCTGTCAAATAAATAAATAAAATCTTAAAAAAAAAAAAAAGCAAAAAGAAAAGGCAATGTAGTATCTGATTCCTGCTACGTGACATCCTGGAAAAAGGTAAACTATGGAGACAGTAAAAAGGTAAACTATGGAGACAATGGTTGTGGAGGTGCTGGTGGAGGGAGGGAACCCATATAATGCACAACATCAAGAGTGAAATCTAAGGGCACCTGGGTGGCTCAGTGGGTTAAGCCTCTGCCTTCAGCTCAGGTCATGACCCCAGGGTCCTGGGATAGAGCCCTGCATCCAGCTCTCTGCTCAGCAGGTTTCCACCCTCTCTCTGGTGCCTCTCTGCCTACTTGTGATCTCTCTCTCTGTCAAATAAATAAAATCTTAAAAGAAAAAAAAGAGTGAACCCTAGTGCTAAGCATTGTGATGAATGGAAGTGTTGATCACTACATTGTACACGTAAACTATTATTACACTGTATGTTAACTGACTGGAATTTAAATAAAAAAAAAAAAAAAAGAGTGAACCCTAAACTATGGACTCTGAGTAGTAATGACTGTAACAAATGTATCATTCTGATGTGAGATGTTGATAGTAGGGTAAGGCAAAAAAGAATTATACAGGCTCTATAAAATTTGCCTTTTTAACCTTGCCTTTTTATTTCTAAAAGAATAAAACCTTTACATAACACTAAAAATTTTTCTGAAAATAAAAAAGATTTAAATTGGGACACCTGGGTGGCTTAGTCAGTTAAGCATCTGTCTTGGGCTAGGATCGTGATCCCAAGGTCCTAGGATGGAGTCCTGCATTGGGCTCCTTGCTCAGCAGGGAGCCTGCTTCTCAACCTCTGCCTCTGCCTGCTTCTCCCCCGGCTTGTGCTTTCTCTCTCTCTGACAAATAAATAAATAAAATCTTTTAAAAAGTAATAAATCAATAAACGGAAGTAAAAATACTAGAAAAAATATAAGACTCTGATTCTATTTTAGGTTTTGGGATTGTCAAGCATCACCCCAAATACCTGATGTCTGGTTGTCATGAATACACATCAGGAGCCCCAGAATGGGCAAGGTGGACCCTGAGCTTAGAGGGGTCCTTCCGCAGACCACATACGAGATTTCACTTGTTCTACCTTGGTAAACAGAGGCTGCAGAGGCAACATTTTATTTTAACAGTTGCTGTGCAAAGAAGCATCTCTCCCCATATAATCTGTTTACTATTGCTTTTGAATTTGGAAGGCCATCTCTTCATTGTAATAAAACAGCAGCTCAGCAAGAGATAGACAATATCATTTCAAATTGCAACCACATTTAGTGTGTTTAATGAAAACTGCCCTCCACATTTGACCTTAACCTAGCATTCTTATCAACGCCAGAAACCTGGCTCATTAATTAAAGCTGCCCTTGGACTGAGCTGCATCTAAAATGATGATTGGCTAGAGAAAAACAAACCAAAAAAAAAAAAAAAAAAAAAAAGGCCTGGCAAGGAGGAAAAAGGACTTGAAAGGGCTTCTAGGGAAAATCACAACAGTGAGTCTGGTCCATAGAGAATTCTGGGTGCCGAAAGTCTCAGATCCTCCACTTCATGTAGGGCCTTTAATTATCCTATCCTGATGTCTGACAATCTCTCGTGCACACAGGAGAGATTCCATACCTCTCAGGCAGAGCAAATGTGAAAGCCTCACTGTACGGCAAAATCATAAGAATATTTCAAATTCAGAGAGCATTTTGTGGTTGGGAAATGATGGAGTATCTGGGCCTGGAGATCTAAGTCATACAACTAATATGTTATGAAAGCACAATTTGAACCCAAGTCTGTGTGACTTGATAATGTGTTATTATCCACTCAGCACAAGGCTGATATTTAGTAAGTGCTCAAAAAAATAGTATCTATTGATGATTAGTACAGTAAAAGATCACTGGAATTCCAAACAGTTTCTGGCTAGAAGGTGATGGCAAACGGAAATGAACCCACAATACCCTCTGCTGCAAGTTTAAAAGAGAAAAATATAAATTATATTTGACTACTCAGCACTTAGTATTTATTTTGTTTGTTTTTTGTTTTTTGTTTTTTTTTTTTTTTTCCATGAATGAGTTTATAAGAGCTTTATTCTCAGGCTTATCCTCATCTTGTATTCCCCACGAAACACTTTTCTTCAAAAGGTTCTAAGTTGCTCAGGGCAAGTTCTCCTTACTTGGGGCATTTTAGAAACTTGATACTTACCATTGGACAAGGTTTAATATTTAGATGAAGGAAAATGGGGAAGGCCTCAGCATCCAACAGCATTTGGTAACACTTTTCGGAGAGACTGAGTTGAAGCACATCTCCAAAGTGATTTTTTCCCCCCTCAAATATCATCAGCAGGTTATTTCCGCCTTTTGGAAGGCTATAATTGCATTTTTCTATGGAAATGTCAAATCAGGCTATGAATACAGTATAATTACGGTGCAGGAAGGAAGCTAGGCAGGTGACTACTGGTGTCAGAGAAAGAGCCTGAAAGAACTGGAAGGAGTGGCTTTCCCCAGAGAGGTGGGTGGGCCAGGCAGGTCGTGGACCAGGGGACCCAAGGCCGGTGGGAGCAGGGAGCTCGACAGAGGAGGAGGTCAGAGACAGCCGCACCTAGCGCATGTCGGTGGGAAGGAAGCAATGCAGACACAAGGGTTAGCAGTTTCACGGAGCTGCCCTGATATAAAGCAGGCCGACTAAAAATAAACAAGTTGGGTATAAGAATTGAGAGTCTGGACTTCTGTGTCAGGGCTGAACTCTGCACATACAGCCTGGATCAATTCTTGCTATTGAAGACTGCAACCAACATGGCCCTGGTTAGATTTTTCTCAAATAGTGCCTTTCAGCTCTGAAATGAAAAGTTCCTAAGATCCAAACTGTGGTGACAGCCTCATACCATTGATTTTATCTATATGGGTTTTAAATGATCTGGGTCAACAAAATTCTTAGGGAATACAGGAAACAGAAAAGCTTGTCTTTTCTTTAAAAGAAAGAGCCACAGGTTTATTGAAATGTAGTTTGTATACCATACAATTCACTCATTTAAAGACTGCAATGCAGTGATTTTTAGTGTATTCACAACATTGTGCAAACTTCACCATTTTCTAATTCCAGAACATTCAATCATTCTGAAAAGACAACTTGTACCCTTAGAAGTTATTCCCCATTTCCCTCCAACACACCCCACACTGCTGTGGGCAATCACAAATTTGCTTTCTGTTTCTATAAACTTGCCTATGTGGACAATTCATATAAATCAAATCATGTGATAATTGGCTTTTGCATCTGCCCCCTTTCATTTAGCATTATCCTTTCAAGGTTAATTTATGTTGCATTATGTATTACTACTTCATTCCTTTCTATTGTGGAATAATATTTCATTGAATGGATACACAATATATGATGCATTTCTCAGTTGATGGACATTTGGTTTGTTCCTTTTCTTTGGCTATTATGAATAACGTTGCTAAGAACACTTGTGTGCAGGTTTTCTGTGGATATAGGTTTTCATTTCTCTTGGATATATATCCAGGAGTGGAAATGCTGAGTCCTGTGATTACTCTATATTTAACCCTTTTGAGGAATGGCTGGATTGTTTTTCACAATAGCTGCACCATTGTACATTCTTGCTAGTGATATGTGATGCCTCTGATTTATCCATATTCTTGTCAACACTTGTTATTATCTACCTTCTTGATTATGGCTATCTAATTGTCAAGTGGTATCTCATTGTGATTTTTGCGTGCATTTGCAACTGGTTGCATTTGATTCGCATTTCACGACTGATCAGCATCTTCTCATCCATTTATAAATCTGTTGTATATCTTCTTGGGAGAATGTTTATTCAAATCGTTTGCTCATTTCTTATTGGAGTAACTTGTCTTTTAACATTGAGTTATAAGAGCTCTTTATATTTTCTGGTTACAATTTCTTATCATAAATGACTTGAAAATGTTTTCTTTCATTTTATAGGTTTTCTTTACGTTTGCTTCATGGTGCCGGCTGAAGCACAAATGTTTTTAAATTTAATGAAATCTAGTTATCTACTTTTGTTTGGTTTATTTGTACTTTTGGGTTCATAGCTAAGAAAATATTCCTTAACCCAAGGTCCTGAAGATTTATACTTGTGTTTTCTTCTAGGATTTTTATACTTTTAGTTCTTACAGGTAGACTTGGATACATTTTGAGTTGATTTTTTGATGCGGTATGAGGTAAGGTTACTACAGTTTTATTCTTTGGCACGTGGATATCTTAGTACCATTTGTAGAAAAGACCACTCATTACCTCATGGAAAGTGTCTTGGCACCCTTGTAGAAAATCAAGTGATTATAGATGCATGGGTTTCTTTCTGGATTCTCAGTTGCACGTCACTCACCTATATGTCCATCCTTATGCCAGTACCAGATTGCTTTGACTACTATTGTAGCTTTCTAGTGGCTTTTGAAATCAGAAAGTGTGAGTACTCCAAGTCTTTTTTCCCCCAAGATTATTAGGCTCTTCTTGAATTTGCAGATGAATTTTAGGAATAGTTTACCAATTTCTTCAAAGAAACCAATTGGGATTTTTATAGGGATTGAGTTGAATTTGTAAATCAGTTTGGGGTATATTACCATCTTAATAATACTATCTTTCAATCCATGAACATGGGACATTCTTCTTCTTATTTGAGTCTTTCACTTCTTAAACAATGTTTTGTAGTTTTCAGAGTATACATTTTTGTACCTCTTTTGCTAAATGTTTTTTAAGTGTTTTATTTTTTTGATATTATAAATAACATTGTTAATATCATTTCAGTCTGTTATTACTATTGTATAGATTCCTTAAGATTCAGCATATGGGAAATCATGTCATCTGCAAATATAGTTTTACTTCTTCCTTTCCAATCCAGATGGCTCTTATCAAATTTTCTGGCTAGAAACTCCAGTACAGTCTTGAATAGAAGTGGCTGGAGCAGACCTCCTTATCTTGTTCTTGATCTTAAGGGGAAAGTATTTGGTCTTTTTTTATGTAACACCATTCTCTAATGTAACACCATTAGGCATGATGTTAGCTGTGAGTTTTTGTAGATGCCCTTTATCAGGCTGAGAAAGTTCCCTTCTGTTCCCAGTTTTCTTTTCTTTTCTTTTTTTTTTTTTTAAATCATAAAGGGTGTTGGATTTTGTCAAACACTTTTTCTGCAACTATTGATCATCATGTGATTGTAGTTTTTTATTCATTGATGTGTATTACATTAATTAATTTTTGGGTGTATCCTTTTCTACATTAATGAAATGCAAGTATCACAGAAGAATCAATGGTGGCTCATTAATGGCATTTTTTTAAAAAAGATTTTATTTATTTATTTGACAGAGAGAGAGATCACAAGTAGACAGAGAGGCAGGCAGAGAGAGAGGAAGAGAAACAGGCTCCCTGCTGAGCAGAGAGCCCCATGCGGGGCTCCATCACAGGACCGGATCAGGACCTGAGCTGAAGGCAGAGGCTTTAACCCAGTGAGCCACCCAGGCACCCCTTTTAATGGCATTTTTAAATCATTAGCTACTATAGATATCATCTCCTAGAAAATCATTGCTGAGGAAATATTGTGAAATCCATGCAAAGTTTAAGAAAACATTACTTTAAAAAGAATACATACTATACGGAGAAGGCTCTTTTCTTTGGGGACTCTTTTCTAGTTAGGTCACCCAAGGTAACCAGAGCTTGAATTTAATTTAGTTAGGCAATGCTCTGGCTCCCTTATCAGACTTTCCCTTTTATCTTTACCAAGGTTTAAAAAAAATTAAGGTGGTGTTGACATGGATCTGGGCAGATATCTGAACAATGTGTTTCCCTCAAAGGATACAGATGTCAACACAAAAAAGCTAGTTTGAGCTTTCTTAGAGCATGTATATCCATTCATTTCTTTTGCTTTGTCATTTAATCACCCATTATTCATCAAACAACAACGTTTGTCAAAGTCCCCCTGTGTGGACATTTAGGAATGCTTTCCATGTCTAATTACAATTTCCACTTCCTGCTACTAAAGTACTTAACACACCGTATTAAAACTGTTTGTAAAACTGCTCATCTACAAAATAGACAGTAATCTCACCTAAAGTAAGAACCGTCAGAATCTTTATACACCAGATTTTAATAGAGTCTGATGTAGTCTGACACATAATAGGCGCTGAAAGGTATTTCTGAGAGTGAATGAACAAGTGAATGGGTAAATTAGAAAATGCAAAGCAATAGGCATGATCCTGTGTGATATTCAAAGACATTCTTCACAGGCTCAAAAGGATTTGACTTCATTATGAGAAATGGGACGTTAAGTATAATGTCTGACACTGCTTTTTGCCTACTCATCAGCTACCTCCCTGCACTTTTAAAAATTTTTAATTTTTTTTTTTTTTACTGCTACTAGAATTCCAGTTTTATCTTTAGGTAGTGAGTGGAAATCCCTTGATTTCCAGGAAGGCTGGTCTGTCCCTGGGAATGAGTCATGATTGGTCTAATCCAATAATGACAACTCCATTTCTCTTTGCTGGTGATTGGTTTGGAAGCAAACCTGTGATGCAGTTTGAGCCAATAATGCATGAAGAAAGTCTTTTGGGAGGTTAACTCTTTCCACAGACAGTATAAGATACAACTGAAGATAAAACCTTTTGACTCACTTCTTTTTCCCTATTGCTTAGAAGGTCTACCATGTCCTAGGCATTATTCTTATTTTTTAAAAGATTTTATTTATTTATTTGACAGAGATCACAAGTAGGCAGAGAGGCAGGCAGAAAGAGAGGGGAGGGGGAAGCAGCCTCCTGCCAAGCAGAAGATGGATGTGGGGCTTGATCCCAGGACCTTGGAATCATGACCTGAGCCAAAAGCAGAAGCTTAACCCACTGAGCCACCAGGCACCCCTCCAGGCGTTATTCTGAGGTCTTGTGAATAGTGGTGAAAGAGACTCAAGGTCTTAGTCCTCATAGGGAGTCTATTCTAGTAGCAAAGACAGAACATACATACAGTATGTACAGTAAGAACATACATACATATATGTACAGTAAGTACATACATACATAAGTCATATACCATGAGGTGTAATAAATTAAGCTATTTGATATAGAGAGAGGTAATTTATTAAGCCAAGACCAGAAAATAACTGGGAGACAGTGCTCCAATAAGTGAAGAGGTCATTTTAGAAACCTAGGAGAGTGGTAGACAATGGACGGTGGTAGGAAGGTGGTTGGGAATGAGGTAAGAAAATGGGCAAGATCATAAGGTGTATGGTGTTAAAGGCCATTGCAAAGAATCTGTGATGGGAGTCACTGGAGTTTTTTAACCTGACAACTTAATTTCTGGAAAAATGTGAATGTAAGCTAAGCTTTTGATTAATTACCAAGAAACTTAAAGGCCTTGAGTTGAAAGAGATTAAGTAGGAAAGACCTAATTTACCAGCAATCATTGTTCCAGGTTGCTTGTTTATTTATTTATGTATATACTTAATGGCAATTTCTATTAATCTTATTTGGTAATTTGGGTATTTAAAAATGTTTGGTTTTATTTTTCATTGTGATGTGTAAGAGGAATAGATTTAACAGATATTTTTCCCTAGAGTTATCAGGTTTTGGCAACTTACTGGATGCAGTGAATAAAGTTGAAAGTAATGTAAAGACCACACTATGTTTTCAAGTCTTCCCTGTTTTAGAATTCTCCAGTTTTGCTGCTATCAAACTTTTCTCACAATTTTTGTCCACAAAACTAGACAGTGAGTTCTTTTGGGCAAAGCTCTATGCCTTTCTAGTATTCCCTTAAAGCTCAGCATGGTGCCTCATAAAAATAAAATGCCCATAAATTTGGTTGATTGATTGAATTAAGAGTATACTGTTGGAGTACTTAAACCATGCAATTGTGTTTCCATGCCTGTCTTTCTTTCTCTTTCTTTGGCCTCTGCTTCTCTTTGCATGCCCAATTAATTAGCAAGCTTTGCATACCCAATCAATTACCAAGCTAGCATTCCCAAGATAATGGAAGCATGACTACCAAGAGCTCCTGGACAGAGATTTACTGAGCATCTGTCTTTAAATTCCAAGTTTTAAAGGCTGGGAAGAGCTCTGAGAACTTTATTTGGGCTGGATGCCCACCATTGGGTCAATCATCTTAGTCGGTAAGTCTGACTCACCTTGTGTCATGTGGTCCCCTCTACCAAGGAGAAGTATGTGTTACTGAATGCTGATAAAATCCCACTTTGAACCAGCAGGTTGGAGTCATGAGTTTACTGTTTTGAGCTGAACAGATATTAGCTGTCCATCTTCACTATCTTCTGAGTTCCTCACCTGGGTATGTGACTGCTACTCAGTATCTCCCTGCAATGTTTCACAGGCATTCAAACTCAACATCCTTTCCTCACACTATCCCCAATCTGATCTTTCACAGCATAAGGCCCGCCATATATCTAGTCGTTCAAACCAGATACCTATGAATTATCCCTAACTCTTTCCTTTCTCACCTCTTATACCTTTATATTATCTGAGTGAAGCATAATATTTTGCATCATTTCCTCTTGCCACCATCTCATTTAAACCAACATAATTTTTCTCCTGAAGTAGTTACTCTACTGGTATCCTTCTATCCACTTTTGTCTGTCACCTTCAATCCTTTTTGTACACCTGCATTATCTAATAGAGTAGCCACTGGCTATATGTGGCAAATTTAACTTATGGTTAAGATTAAATACATTAAACAATTTAGTTCCTCATTTGTACTAGTCATATTTTAAGTGCTCAGTCAAAACCACATGTGGGGGGTGCCTGGGTGGCTCAGTGGGTTAAACCTCTGCCTTCGGCTCAGGTCATAGTCTCAGGGTCCTGGGATCGAGCCCCGCATTGGGCTCTCTGCTTGGTGGAGAGCCTGCTTCCTCCTCTCTCTCTGCCTGCCTCTCTGCCTACTTGTGATCTCTCTCTCTTTCTCTGTCAAATAAACAAATAAAATCTTAAAAACAACAAAAAAACAACAAAAAACCATGTGGTAGGGTCTACCATATTGAAGCTTCCATGAAATATTCACATTCACCCAAAATGTTTAGCCAGGGAAGTCTCAACTGCAGGTTCGGTGCCTAGAAATATAACTCCCTATCAATTTTGCTTACTTAAGTTTCAGGACACTCTTTAAGACTCTTTTGTGCATTCTCCCAGTCTCATTGGCTCCCTCCCTTTCTACAACATTGCTATTTTTCTTTCCTCAAGGACTTCGGAAACCCTTGGCCTATTCTTCATCCTTCTACCACTGTTTTTACTAGGTGACCAACCAGCCCAGGTGAAGCACTTAAAGTCTCACATTCCAGAAAACCCCTCAGTCCCAGGCCAACTAGAACATTTGGCCTACCTACTTTTAACTTAGCCACCTATCACTTACCCTTCAGGTCTCACTGTCTTTCAGGGCCCTGCTACTCAAAGGGTGGTTCTTGGACTAACACCCAAGTCCTACTTCACCACCTCCATGGTTTAACACAATCTTGAGGTGATTCAGATGAACTTCCAAGTTTGAAAAGCCTTAGGGAAGCTGTCCTGACCTCCTCAGACCACATCATATGCACATGTCTTCTCCATTAGACTACAAACTTCATGAGGTAAGGGGCATGTCTGTTTTGGTTTCAACATGTCCTGAGCCCTGAGTTGTGCACCTGACAAAGTAGAGAGGTTTAATAAATATTCATGTAGATAAATGAATTAATCCCCCTCCCCCAGATTACATGAGATAAAAACAGGTAGACTATAGTAGATGCTGTTGATGTCCCATCCCATGGCCCCACAGCCCAGTGGAGTTCACCTGAAGGTGCAGGAGATACTTCTTGGGACAGTCTCAGCTTCCCATCTCAGTCCTGGGCTCTCTTCTTTTCTGTCCATGGGATTTCTCCAAAAGAGGGGTTCTCAATATTTACTGGGCATCAGAATCTCCTGGAAGGCTTGTTAAAACACACATTGCTACTCTTAAATACTCTGATTCAATAGATCTCAAATGGAACCTAAGAATTTATATTTCTAACAGGGTTCCAGGTGGTACTATGGTCTGGGAACCATAGAGTAGAGCTCAGTTGTTTGACTGTAGATCAGCTATTCAAAGGAACAACCTGGAAATGTAGGAAAGTAATGTTCTCTGGGAAGGTTAATGTTCCCTTGGAGAATTAGATGCACTGGATAGATGCTCCAGCTTCCTGAAATTTCCATGGGGTAATTCTAATGTACAACATGGTTTCCCAGAGGCTTCCCCAGTGGGATTGGGACTCTACTCCTCACTGACATTCCCTTTATTGACTCCCCTTTTTCCTTCCCCACTCTCTCACTGTGTTTTGTGAAATTTCCTCACACTTAAGCTATCTCTACCTAAGTCTTTGTCTCAGGGTCTGCTTTGAGGGGAACCCAAACTACGTCAAAGTCTTATATCCACGTCATTTTAGTTTCCTTGACTCCAATTACTGATTTTCCTGGTATATTCTCATCCCACCTGAGAGGGAACTCAGATAAAACCCATTTAATGGAGACAAAAGAAAGTGAATGCAATGTTCAATAATACTTACTTCCCTTTTGTGGAATTCATTAAAATCATAATTTTATTTAGTTACTTAGGTAATTCTATGTTTAATATATTTTTCCCACTACACTTTGGAGGTTGGGTCTTTCTTGATAACTATAATCTCTTTCACACTTAAAAATGGACTTGGCAAATAGTAGGCATTCCCTGAACATTTGGGAATGAATGACCTAATGAACTAATTATTTATGTATCAGTTAACATTAATACCTCATATTCATAAAGCTGTTTACCAAGTACTTTGCCATAAATTCTCATTTTATTCTTCAAAACCATGAGAAATTGACATTTTTACTGATATTTTTCTAGATTTATCAAATGGCTATTATGTTCCAAGCTTTTTGCTAGGAGATAGAATGTACAGATGTGTAAGATAGTGTTACTCAAACTTCAATGTGCATTCAAGTCACCAGGCATCTAGTTAAACTGAAGATTCTTATTCAGTGTGTCTGGGGTGGATTCTGCAATTCTATGTTTCTAACAAGTTCTCAGGTGATGCTTACACTGCTGATCTGGATCTAGTGTAGAAGAAGGGATCTAGTGTAGTGGTGTTCAACCTTGATTGCATATTTGAATCCCCTGGGGAGCATTAAAATATTGATACCTGGTCCCATGCCCAGAGACTCTGATTTAATGGTGCTGGGAATTTTGAAAACTTCCCAGGTGATTCTACTACTTATCCACCTGGTACAGGACAGTGGTTCTGAAACCTCGGCGTGCACCAGACTCCCCTGGAGGGCTTTTAAAAACACATATGGCTAGGGGCACCTGGCTGGCTCAGCTGTGAGAGCATGTGACTCCGGATCACGAGGTTATGAGTTTGAGCCCCATGTTGGATGGGAAAATTATGTAATTAAAACAAAACAAAACAAACAAACAAACAAAAAAACACATATGGCTAGGCCCAACCCAAGGTATCTGATTCAGTAAGTATGAGGTAGGGCCTGAGGAGATGCATTTCTAAAAATTGCCTAGGTGTTGCTAATGCCATTGGTCTGGGGACCAACCCACATTGAAAACCATGGGTCTAGAAGGAAGACAGAAATTTGAATAGATGAGTTGCAGTAAAATATGAGAAGTTCAACAGTAGAACCATATGAGGAGTTAGAGAAGGAATGGGAACTGTGTTACAACAGGCTCGATGGAAGAAGTGGTGTTTGAGTTGGGATTAGAAGGGCAAAGATGATGGGGAAGAGTGGTGAAAAAACAATTTCAGCAGAGAGAACGTGTACAAAGGTACACAGAGACAGAGGGCAGAGTGGGGACTCTGGGGACTCTGTAAAGTTTGATATGGTGAGAGTGTAAACTCAGAACAAGATAGCTACAATGGATATAAGATTTGATCAGTTGGCTGGGACCAGGCCATGAGGGGCAATCTGTGCTATTCTTAGACTTAATTCTCAAAGCAATGGGAAGCCAGGGAAGAGGAGGGCTAAGGATACCTTAGTAAGAGCCTGGAGGGTAATGATGAGTGAAGAAATAAAAGATGCACCCAGAGGTAATTGGGACAACTCGGGATGGAGACACTGAGGCCATCAATCTGGGCACTGGCAGCCCATGAGCATGCAGAGGGATGGACAGAAACCAGAGATGTTCAAGGGAACTCTGTTGATGGCATCATCAACCTGATGTTGGAGTTGGGATCAAGGAATAGTGCCTTAATGAACCAAATTGACAGTGGCACTATACAAGCAAGGAGAAAGGTATTTAGAGGTGGGGTAGAGATGGGGACAAAGGAGGAGTTAAAGATTTGTATATATTGGGGATATTTGGTAAGCAGTTAGATATATAGCTCTGTAGCTCAGAAGGGAAGTCCAAGCCAATGGTAATTTAAATACAGAAAGTGATCACAGTATGCAGAGAGGGTGTATGGAGTGGAAAGAAGAGTCAAGGAGTAATTAAACCCGGGTTTCAGGGGCATCTGGATGGCTCAGTCAGTTAAGTATCTATCTTCAGCTCAGGTCATGATCTCATGGTCCTGGGATCCGGCCCCACATTGGGCTCTCTGCTCAGTGGGAAGCCTGCTTCTCTCCCTCTGCCTGCTGTACCCCCTGCTTGTGTTCTGTCAAACAAATAAAATTTAGAAAAACAAAACAAAACAAAACAAAACCTACATTCCATATACTATTGGTGAATTAAAAAAAAAAAAATAGCCCCCAACTTTGAGGCTTAAAGGAACAACAATCATTTATTTTGCTCACAGCTCTGTCATATGGACCCGGGTCAGTGGTGATGGCTCATCTGTTCCACATACTTTCAGGTGGGGCAAACAGACCCGAGGGAGAGGGTCAGAGATAAATCTGGGGAGGTTTTTGAATTTTAAAAAGATTTTATTTATTTATTTATTTGGGAGAGAGTTGAGAGGGAGAAAGAGAAAGCATGAGAGGCGGAAGGGTCAGAAGGAGAAGCAGACTCCCCGTTGAGAAGAGAGCCCAGTGCAGGATCCTGACCCCAGCAGAAAAGAGTTGCTTGACTAAGCCACCCAGGTGCTCCTAATCAAGGGAGTTCTGAAGCACAGCTTACTTTTATGGCCGGCAAGTGGGTTCTGGGTGTCAGCTGGGATCTCAGTCACGGTCCTGAATTCTCCTTCATGGGGGGCTCTTCATGGATGCCTGGGCTTCTTCCCAGGATGAAGGCTGGGTTCCAAGAGCAAGCATCCCAAAGGAACAAGGAGGAAACTATTGCTCTTTCTGCAGATCCCTCAGATGTCACTGCGTCACTTCCTGGGCAGATACAAGCCCCGCCTACTTGAGGGGGGCGGGAACACAGGCCCCGCCTCTCAATGGTAAGAGAATTGAAGTGACACCGTAAGGAGAGCGTGTTGACGGGAGTTATCTTGGGGTCGTCTTTGGAAAATCGATCCGCGTTTAAGAGATAAGTCTAAGGGAGAGAGAAATAGCCTGACTCTGAGTCTGGTGCTCTTTCCTCTGTGCTGGGGCTACTGAAACGGGGGTCCGTGGAGCAGCAGCAGCAGCACCTACCACTTGGCCGCAGCACGGAATCCCAGCCCAGCCTTGGGCGGCGTGGTCGGCGGTCAGGTACGGGACACGCCTCTGCGCAGGCGCGTTGAGAAGTATGTCTGCTCACCACGCGGGCTCCTCTGGCTGCCGGTGCCCAGGGCATCGTCCTAGCTCTCGGGCACTGTGTGGATTTCCCCTCATGCCTCCTGTCTGAGTCTACAGCACATGATGTGTCAAGACTGTGGTCTGTAGGGACACTTTAGGGGCAGGTGCAAGGGTTTATGAAGCAGGGTGAACGCGCTTTCTCTCACACGCTAATCACCGGCAGGGCTTTCAGAGAGAGCATTTTTCTAGGGCATGGCAGACCTCCTCCAACAACAGGCTGCTCCCAGCTGACTGGCAGACAGGCGCTTGCAAAGAGAGAACTGCTCAGTTTATTACCTTTCTGTGCAATGGCACAGCCGGGCTTATGGGAAAATGGAACATACTCGAAGCCTCTTCAGAAGTCCCATTTCCCCTATGGGCCAAGACACGGGCCCTTAGGCCTTCTGCTCCCAGTAACAGATGAAAAATTCACTTGGGTTGCCACGTGTCAGCGTTCTGTTCATGCAATGGATGTGCAAACAGCTCTTTTGGAAAAACTCCATAGCCCTTCTGCAGATGACCTAGGAAGGTCGGTCAGTTAGGGACATTCACGACCTTAAGGCTGATGCCACTGAACTGAGCCTCTGTCATCTAGGGTGTTGGACTCTGATGTTGTGCCAGGCACTGGGGAGGCAGAGGGGAACAGGCTCCCCTCCTGCATGGGCCAGGGAGTTGTAAGCATCGAGAGCCACTTGGGAGGGTTATGAGTCAGTTTAGTCCATCAGCCTACTCCAGGCCCACGTTCTTCAGGCTCAGGGCACTTGCCCAGAACCTGCAGGTGTACTGTTTGCAAATGGCAAGGCTGGCCAGCCCTTCCCGCCTCATCATGACTGATGATGGATAGGTAAGTACCTGCCAAAGGGACAGTTCTCTGCTGGCCAGAGGCCAGAGCTGGCATTATCTGTCACATATTGACAATTCACATTTTGTACCTTTCAAGGTCCTTATCCAGGCAAACACCCTGGAACAGCTTTATAGACAAAGCAGTTGGTGCTCCAAGACTCGGTCCAGCTCTCTGGGTTCCCAGGGCTGGTCAGCGGTCAACACCATTCACCCGATGCCTGCTATAATGACTTGCCTCTGCTCTGGCCATTTTGGGACCTTGTCACAGAACAGACTCCAGTGTTGGGGTGTTCTGGTGTAGGACTGGAGATCTGACATTTCTAACAAGCTCCCATGGGATGTCCATACTATTGGCCCAAGGGACCATCCTTTGGATGAGAGTCTAGAGCTGGAGCTGCAACTACTGTTTTTGTAAATAAAGTTTATTTATTACACCCAGCCACGCCCACTGATTTACCCTCTATGGCTGCTTTTACGCCACACAAGGGCAGAGGTGAGTAGCTGGGACAGACACTGTATGGGCCACAAAGCCTCAAATACTCACCATCTGGCCCGTCATATCAAGTTTGGTGAATTCCTCATCTGGAGGAGACCCCTGTTACTCAGTCAAGGCTCTCTGTTCAAATCACCTGGGAAATTCTCAAACACACCCATGCCTGTGCGTGACCCCCCGGGAGCCTGATTTAATTGCTGTGGGGTGCAGCCTGGGCACTGAGACGCCTAAAGTCTCCTGGGCAATGCATTTGGGCTGCGGGCCCCAGTGGGTTAATTGCGACACCATTTGGTGCCCTTGCCTCCTTCTTTTCTTTGCCTCTTCCCCAGTTTGGCCACGTGACTTTCATTTTTAGATTCGGAATTTGCAGCTGATTTCTGCAGCTGCTTTGGGAACAGATTTTGAGCAGAAAGTTAGAATGCAGAGCAGAGTACTGTGGTTCCCCACCCCCAGCACATTTATATGCAAATAGCCAACAGCCTTGTTTTTGCAGCCACTGAAACTGAATCAGAATTTGGAGGTCTTTTTTGCAGCTTAACCTTCCCTGATTTTTTCCCTTTGTGTTTCTAGGCCCATTTCTACCAGTTTTTTTGTGTTTCCTCTTGCATCCTCCAGGCTGTGGTCAGCATGTCAGCTGTTTCTTTATTCATCAAAGCAGATTAAGCCTCATTTTCTCATAGGTGCCTTTGCTGGGAGAGGTTGGTATTTAGCATTTGTCAGTTTCCATAGCGCAGGACATATCCTACTATGTAGCAATAAAACAAAGTTGTTTGGAAAAGGACCATCTCCAAAGCTGACAGTGGAGGTTAATGCTTGTCCCAGGCTGGAGATGAGCTGATCCTTTTACCAGTGGGCAGGGAGGGTTTTTGGAACTATAGCTACCTTTCTTAGTGCGAATGTCTTCCAAGAGGAAGACAGATTCTTTTAAAGGTCCTTCAGAGCCTCACAGGATGCTTCTCTTGTGACTAAGTGATCACATTCCCTTGATTCCAACAGCGTCTTTGATTCTGTCCAGAAGAGGTTCTCTTTGCACCAAGGGGACAGTAAACAGAGTCTATGAGAGGAGTCTATGACTTCAGAAAGAAGAGGCCTGTTTCTGCCCCTTGGACAGATGAAAACTTTAAAGCAAAGCTCCATAAAGACTTAAAATCCAAGGTGACGATCCTCAAACCTGGTTGTATTTTAGGATCATTTAGAGAGATTTTAAGAAATGTGCCCATGGTCAGGCCCTTGTGCCCAAGATGCTGATGTATGGGGCTAGGGTACAGTCTGGGCAACATAGTTTGTTCACATTTTATTTTGAAATACTTTAGACTTTTCAAAAAAGTCGTGAGGATAGTACAAAGGATTACTGTGTATCCTTCACCCTGCTTTCCCAAGTGGCCATATTTATGTAACTATGGCATTATAATCAAACCCAGGAAACTAACACGGACACTGTTCTACAGACCTTGCTCAGCTTTTGCTAAGTACCCCACTGAAGTCCTTTGTCAGGATCCCATAAGGCATTCCCATATTTGTGTCTGATGTGAGAAACAAAGGTAGAAGAAAAATTATTTAATTTTCTTACTATCTATATAGTCCATCCACAAGTCCTTGAAGCAGAGTGGCATTCCTCTAGGGACTCAACTGCTTCCATGTTAATACTTTGCAAAGGGCAACAGGCAATCTTAGCCCAACCTGCAGGATCCTGTAAGTCGACTTTAACATATAAAAATTCCTTTAGAAATTTCCCTTATCTCTAAATTCCCCAAGCTACATGTTGGCAATCATTGCCCAAGCATATGGCCCATGGATATACATCTGAAGGGTCTTATGACTAAGGTTTTACTAGGTGATAATAAATGACCTTTTCCCAACAATAGCTAAGTCCCCTCAAGGTCCTAGAAACCTTGCTTCCAAAATTCCTTAGAGACTTACCCTACCCCTGACCCCTGACCAACTTGAAAGTATATAATGGGCCACTCCTCATGACCCCAGTGGAGCTCTTTCTGCCCACGGGTCCTGTCCCCGTGCTTTAATAAAGTCACTTTTTTGCCCCAAAGATGTCTCAAGAATTATTTCTTGACTCTCAGCTTTAAACCCTAACATCTTTCCTATATCAATGCCTTCTTAGTTTCCTTTATCTGGAATAGTTCCTCTCTCCTTCTTTGTCTTTCTTGACCTTGGCACCTTGGAAGAGTTCTGGCTGGTTATTTTGTAGAATATCCCTAAATTTGGTTTTTAGCAGAACATGTTGAAAAAAAGTTCCCTGGAGGATCCAAATGTGCCTCAGAGTGAGGACACTGATCCAAGGTGGCTGGGGACGAGATCATTATACTTAGAAAATTACCTCTTGGGGTCATGAGAAGGTTGTGGGGTGAGGTTTGGAGGAGAGAGTAAGGGCCAACAGAATCTGGATCCACCTTTGATTTGATCTCTATCCAGATCTTTACCCTGAACCTCTGTCCTTTGATCTCTTTTTCTGTCTTCCGTCTCTCATACCCACTTCCAAATTAGAGAATTCAGCTCAAACTGAGCTGCACAATGTTGCACTGAGAGTGGTTCCTTTCAAAGTTGGGTCATGTCCTCTCCTCTGCTTAAAAGCCTGTGAATGTCCTCCCATCTTCCTATGAGGCCTTCCCGGTGGGACTTGGCCTTTTGTCCCACTCCAGCTCCTACCTCCCCTCCTGCACTCACTCCCACTGGCATGAGCCAGCCTCCAGGCCTTTGCACTTGCTGTTCCTTCTATTAGATGCTCTTCTGGCAGATGGCCATGAGGCTAGTGTCCTCATTTCTTTCAGGTCATTACTCTCTGGTCTTGTCCACTTTCCCACAGTCTCTGAATCTCCCTCCCCTGCTCCATGTGAAGGGCCTCTTTGCCTGTTTTGTTCACTTTTATATTTCCAGAAGCTATAGTGTGGTTGATACATAGCAGGGGCTCAATATGTATTTGTTTGAATAGATAAATGGAATAATAATTAGAGAACTTAAAAAAACCCTCTAATTATTAACTGAGAGGGAACCCATTTATAGTACTAAGTAAAATTTTTCAAGATGTCTCTGTTTTTCTGGACCAGTTACCCAGACTCCCATCATAGAGATTGTCCCACACTTTCTGGAACCTTGCATTTCTCTAGTTCACCTTTGTCTTCTGAACAAGGAAAGATGGCCCTTGAAAAGAGTCAGACAATAATTCCCTCTCTTTACAACAGGGGTGGGGGTGGGGTAGCAGGTTGTCAAAAACACATACTCTCTTTATTACCCTTGTCACAGTTATAAGCTGTAAGGAAAGTTTGGGTGCCCCGTGTAAGCCTAGCAAATCTGACTTCAGTGGCTTCTCAAAGTTAAATTCCTCTGCTGGTATCTGAGAGGAAGAAAGGACACGGACTCTGCTTATAAAGTAAATAACCACCCTTATTTCTATGTGTCAGGCAATACATATGCAGGGGTGTGTGTGTGTGTGTATGTATACATGGATGAAATTTGCTTTTATTAAAATCCCAAGTGGTAAATAATTATTGTCCCTATTTTGTGGGTATGACAATGGAGGCTTAGGTTAAGTGTGCGGATGAATGACAGGACTGAGATTTAAACCCAGGTGTTTGGATGCCCCAACCGGTGTTCTTAGTACTCTAATACTTGGATAGCTGCCTACCACTGAACATAATAGGAAGAAAGTGGCACCTTGCAGGCAATGCCAGCTTTGGATTGCCTTAGGAACTGGAACATAGATATTCTGATTTTAGAAACTGAGAATGAGCGGCCTGGCTTAATCATTCCCCACGTCTATTTAATCTTTTCTCACCTGCACAGGCATGCACCTGCCAATCATTTCTTTGTAGTGCAGTGCAGTGGTTCTCAAAGTAGGGCTCCTTGGGCCACAGGAGCAGCAGTTGGGAATTAATAGCTATGTAAAATCCTGGCTTCCTGCCCCTGACTTCATAAGTAGGAAACTCTGAAATTGGGGTCCAGGGATCTGTCGTTTATCAAGCCACCTGGTGATTCTGATGCTTCGGCAACTTTGAGAATCTCTGGTACTTTGGTTTGGTTAGTAACCTCTGGCTCCAGACTTCCTGTGTTCAAATCACAGGCCTGCTGCTCACTGGCTATCTGGCCCTGTGCCAAATACTTAGTCTCTTGGTGCCTCTTTGCACATCTGTAAAGTGGGGGGATCATAGTAGCAGCTATCTAATTGTCAAGATTCAATGAGTTAACATATATAAAGGGAGTAGAATGATTAATGTTATTTAACATTAATTACCTATTTACTCTCTTTCCATATTTATTGTGCTTTCTATTTGTCAAGCAAACTGTTTCTCCTCCCCTGCGCTGGCCTGGATCCTTTAAAGAGGGCCCAGGAGGCTTAATGCAGTCCTGTTTTGTCAAGCGAGGTTGCTAATGAGTCTCAGCTGAGCTGGACAGTGCCAGCACCAGGTATCAGGTGATATGGAACCCCAAAGCCAAGGGATTGCATTCCAGTTTGCTGCAGGAAGAACTCATTCCCAAGCAGCAGCAGCTGGAACGTTTAGTAACCAAATGCTGTATTCCTGTATCTTCGGGGTTCTGTGGCTCGAGTCCTGTTGACTAGCTTCGTTGAGCCCTCAAGCACTTGTTTGCAAAGCAGATAATGATTACCCAAGACCCAGTGATATTTACCTAGCTTTTGCCTCTCAACTCACTAGGCAGAACCGGATGACTCAGATAGAATTGAAGAGACCGGAAGCCAAGCCAAGCAGGAAAAGGCTGCAGAGCAGAATATTCAGGGACCGATTGTTATTCAGACTGCAACCCCAGCCTCCACTGACCAAAGGCTGGGGATGAACAGCAGTGTTGTTCTTCCCTGGAACATTTCAGGAAGCTGCATTTATAACAGATGCCCTCTTCCCTTACTGTCTGAACTAAGCATGAGCCGACTAAACTGACTGGCTTATACATTTTTCTGGGGATATTGAGAGAGAGAGAGGAATGGAAGCAGAAAGACTGAATGAGAGAAATATGACAAAGCTATTTTAAGGTTTATTTAGAACACTGAACAATGAGCAATGGCCAAGAACATTTGAAAATGAAGAAGGGAGGAGGCATCGAATTTGTCTTAATAGACATCAGCTCATATTATAAAACTACACTAATTAAAACAGAGTGATACTAGAGAGAGCAAAGGAAGACATAGCCAAGAAATTAGTTCCTTATATAAACAGAAATAAAGGTATGTTAAAGAAATGAATTCAAGGCAATGGGATCCCGATATAGTCTTTAATATTTGGTGCTGGGAATACTTTTAAAGATACTTGACCAAATTAATTCCCATAAATACCAAAATAAATGGAAGGCACACTAAGATATAGATAGAAGTGGGATCACACACATGCACAGATGAACAAAAACAGGAAAGAAAATATAAGTAAACATCTGGACCAATTCTTTATCTTTAGACAGGGAAAGATGATTGAAGTTCAAAAGCTGTACATTTTAGGACCTCAAAAAAAAAAAATCAGACATATACACCTCCCCTGGACCAGGTCTTCTTGTGATTTTCTCAATAACAAATGAACAAAAACAGAAAACCAGTTCCAGGACAAGTTATAGAGGTCAGGCAAAGCCTTATTATACTTAGGTTGTTAAGTTTTTTTCCAAGACAATGCAGAACCACATTCAGATTTTTTCCCTCCCATTGTGTAGTCCTCTGCCCACCATGGGATAGTTTTGATCACTTAAGATGTCCAGATGACGATGTCTCTCTAAACCAGTGTGACTCATTTGGTCTTGAGGAGTGGAAATAGAGGGCTTATTATTAGCACACAGCAAAGTCTCAAAGCAGAGACAAGGCAGAAGCAATGCTAGGTAATCATCAAACACATTTCATTTTTCTGCTGGATATTTGGCCAACCTACATTTTTCTAGCAGAGTGGGTGACTGAGTGTGGCCATGAAATGTGGGCAGCAGTTGTACAATCCCTCCTGTGTTTGGATCCTAATAGTTATCTTTTCTTGTTCCATGGTGACCTGGGAGAAAACTTGCCCAAGGTGAGAGCCACAGGATAGAGGAAACACGGGTCCAGGTGTCACTGTAGGAGAGCTGCCCAACTCACAACGGGCCATGAGGCAAGTGAGAAGTCAACCATCATTGTGTTCAGCCATTGACATGGCATTGTTTGCCCAGGGTAGCCTACCTGATTGTACCTAAACAGCCCCACCATTGCTTACTCTGGAATAAAGAGAAGGACCAGGGAAACTTTAAAATACAACCTTGCTTTGAGCTAGGATCAATCAACTGATTACCTGTACCTATTTCTGCCTTCAGTGGGGAGTAGATATGGTTTTTGAACAAGAGTTCTCACAATAATTTTCTGACCATTATTAGCACTCTTATTGTTCTGATACTTGTCTTCTAGGACAGGGTGTAGAGCTTCCTGTTCACTTGTATGCTAGTTTAATTTCATCTCTTCTCTGTACTTTTCCCCAAAAAGAGAGAAAAAGGGGGAAAAAAAACCCCAGTCAGTAGGCCACAGGTCTCATAGGAGGGAATTCACAAAGGGCTTTCCAGAACAAATGTATAATGAACACTTACCACATGCCAGGTACTTCTCTGGTGCTTGGGGTTCTTTAGTGAGCAAAGCGGATACATCTCTGTTGTCATCAAGCCTATCTTTTCCTTGTGGAGTAGAGGGAGATTTTCAATAATATTTTTTTAATGGACTTAATGAAAAGGTAAATTATATGGTATATTAGAAAGTGATAAGTAGCATGGAAAAGGGGAAAAAAGTAGAGCCCATAAGGAAGGCCAATGCTGGGTGTCTTTTGCAGCATTTGAGAGGGTGGTTATGATCAGCCTTGCTGGGAAAGCTTTGAACAGACTCTAAGGTGAGCAATGTAGCCATCTACACATTGGAGGAAGAGAATTCTAGAAAGGCTCGCATAAAGCTTTAAGGTGAGAAACACGCCCAGTACCTCTGAGGAGGCCAGTAGTGTGGCTGGAGCTATGAAGACCATGTTGGAGAATAGGAAGAGAGAGTTTGCAGAAGTAACAATCAGTGTGTGCTTGTATGTGAGACATCACATGGAACCCTCAGGACATTTTAAGTTTTTACTCTTAATCAGAGTGAATTTGAGAGCCACTCAGTTACAAGAGCCAGAAACCTAACTCAGACTCTCTTAAAAAGGGAATTTATTGGCTTACATAACTAAGTCAGGAAGAATAACTGCCCAAATCTCCAGGTTTCCATGTTCACTATAATTTGTGATTTTTTTTTTCTCTTCCAGTAATCACATAAAAAGTCTTAGGGAAGTCACCAGTTGGTCCAGTTTAGGTCACATGGCTTCTAAACCAATCACTGAGCACAGGCAGGTAAAATACTATGATTGGCCAGCCTAGATCCCATGTCTGCCACCTGTAGAGAGTAAGGTGGAAGGTGAGCTTCAGAAAATACACAAAAGGAGTTTTCCGCTAGGCTTAAAAGCTTTATCACTTCCTGAAGTATCAGGAATCAATACACAGCAGGCAGAAATAATAAATGTGAACTACAAAAGTAATGTAAGCCAGTACAAAGGGAAAGAGTCAGGGCATAGAAACATAGAAGTCTCTATGTCAGACAGTATCACAATCAAAATTCTAATAAAAAGCAGAAGTAGAAAATAATATTCAGGAAATAACAATGAAAAGATAATGCTCTCAATATATGAACAGTTCATAATATCAATGAAAAAATAGAAATCACAAATGATAGATGATCAAAGGACACAGATTAATTTCCCAGTCCAGAAACATAGAAAGCTGACAAATCTGCTTGGCCTCTGTGGGAAACGAAGAAACACTAGTGAACTTATACCAGTGATAAACCATTTTTCAGACTGATACCTTTTGGGTGTGTATTTGGATGCTTAGGACAGTGAGGATTCTACAAAATGGAAATTCTCACTTTCTAACCACTGGAAACCCTGGAAGTCCTCTGCAAACATACCCCGATGAAGATAAAAATTTGCGACCAACAGTGTTAATTTAAGTTTTATTTAAAGTAGGGAAAATTGCAAAGTAAACTAAATGTCATAGGATAGGGAAGTGATAACATAAATTTCAGCCATATGATAAAATATTTTAAAATAACTTAGGAAAATTCTTGCTTGACAAGAAGAGGCTGTGGTACCACCGAGTGAAAGAGCCATGTACTGGATGATTCCATTATGAAAACACTATGAAATCAAAACAAATTGAGAATATTGCCTATGAGTATTCTTAGGTTTTTGACAATCTGTACATATTATTTGGGTAGGAAGATAGATAAATAGGCATACCTGGTTGGCTTGGGAGGCTTTTTGAGATCTTTTCTCATTTCTGCCATGAATTTGTTTATGTGGGTTTTCTACTTCATGTTATATCAATATCGGTAATTTTTATTTAAAAGAAAATCTCCATTTCCTTTGACTGTTATTTGTTCTATAATTATGCATAAAATTTAATTTCACTGTAATTAAAATTTACTCATTGCTATCCTTTTAAAATTATTCAAAAAGTTGCTGAAGATTTATTTAATGGATTGTCAATCAGTAGATTTAACATTATTTAAAAATTTCTTAGCTCATTTTATATATGCATCCATTTTATATATATTATATATAGTAGTCTTTATATATTATATATATTTGTCTTTATTTTCTTTGGATCTTTTTCTCTTTCTAAAATCTAAATTTGAATATTTTTAAAAGTGTTTTTTTCTCTCTCCTTCCCCCCTCCCACACACCATTTCAAACAATTAAGTCATTTAAGACTAAATTTCCTTCTAAGTATAGTTTTGGCTGTATCCCACATTTTTTTTAGTGTTCTTTTTATTTTTGTGATTTTCTAAATAGTCTGTCATGTTATTCCTGATATCCTACTTGACAAAGTATTTAGGAAATTACTTTTTAAATATCATAGGACCTATCATTTTAATATTTAAATTTTTTTGTTAATTGTTAGTTTTATTGCATAGGGATTAGAAAATTAGGCCTTTATCTAAGGGAGGGAGTATAATAATTTAATTGGCAAGAAATAGCCTCAGTGGAGAGTTTAAACCTTGGATATGATCAAATCTTATCCTTAATTTGTTTTTAAACTAGAAAACCTGATACCTATAACTGATAGATTAAATTCTTTTCCCACATTTCCCTCTAACCAGAGGTTTGGAAACAGGGCAAGCTCAGTTAGTGGGGCGGGGGGGGCTACATTATTTTGCACATCTGAGATGAGTCGTATGAATTTTTAATCCTGCCTTGTAAACAAATAAACAATTTCAAATTATTGTAAGTTTTCTGAAGTAGCTAATATGGTGTTAGGTAGACAAACACAAGACGTCTCTAGAAGTGACATTGCAGCTGAGATCTCAAGGATAACAAGGTAGCAGCCAAGTGAGAACAGGAAGAGCTTTCAAGTTCAAAGGGCTTGAGCCTGGAGAGAATTTGGCCTATTCTAAGAATGGGCAGAAGGCCAGTATGCTGGCAGCATTGTGCGCTAAGTTGAAAGTTCCACATGATGGGGTTAGAAAAGCAGATCATATAGATTTGTGAAATTGTTGTTTACATGTGTAGTATAGGATAGGTTATACTAGGGTAACAAATGGCAACTGTATCTCAAAGTATGGGTTTAGTTCTCATTCATGTCACCTTCTCAGTTGGGCTTGCCTGAAACTCATCTCCACGTTTTTCACATTGGGCTTTTCATTGATAGAGCAGCCCATCTGGGATGTTGTTTGCTGGTCATTGTGGTAGAGGAGAAAAAAGAGCACGAGTCTTCAAACTTCTGCCTGAAGTGACACATGCTCTTTCTGCCCACATATCATTGGTCAAAGCACATTATATTATCAAGTCCAGTGTCAGAGGAAATATACCTTCCCCCCATGGAAGGAAAGTATATATTGGTATAATTATCTCTTTGCAAATCTCTATCGTTCCATGCATGTTAACCAAAAACTAGAGTTGTATTTCCTTTCTTCTTTATTCATAGATCTACTTTAGCTATTATCAGAAAAATGATTATGTGAAAATTTGCACTAGGTTAGTATTTTGTGTGTACATGTTTTAACAACTTGACAACTTTAACAGTTTTATAAAATGATTCTTTCTTGTTCTCAGGGGCCCTTAATTTAAGGGCAAAATTTAAATCGACTTCAGTAGAAAGGATTTCATATGGTAAAGAGTCTTGAGCTCAAGAAAAGGCCATTTGCCTATAGTATCGAATAGCAGGATTAATGCTAATAATTTACCAAGTGGCAAAGTATATCTTGGCATTTTATGTTTAAATTTGTAAGAGAGTTCAGTAATGTGTGAATATTTCCATCTGACAAACCAAGAAGAAAGGGAGGGACTTTGTTTCTCAAAGCCCCACAGCTGGGCGGGGGTCCTGGTCAGACAATGTCCATGGTTATCATTGTCCCTTTTTGTCCTGAGGACCACCAGTAAAGTTGAGCAATGTTTAATGCCAACTTTGAATGATGTAAGGCACAGGGGCAGGAGTAGTAGGGGAGAAACACTAGAGTGACTAGCCGAGAGATAGAAAATTGGATATAGATAAAAAACTGCACCTGAAAATACTAGAATCATGTCATATTATCTTTGCAGTCACTCTGAGGCATTTGTGTTGAGGTTGCCCATTGCGGCATAAGACCATAATTTTTTCCTCATCGAACTTCATTTATCATTGGGAAAATGCCCTCTGGTAAAGCAGTTTTAAAAACCATATTTTCTTTTAACTATTAAATCTCTACCTTTGTTGGGTAAAGGGATGGACTTTCATTATTACCTTCTAGAACAGTAAAACTGAAAGCATCTCTTCTGAAGGAGATGGAAGGAATTTGATGGAATACATATTTCCATTTTCAAAAGAACACTGAGTTTTCCCCATAGTGATTTTGGTTGATCCATGGCCAAGCTCTTTAAATTGTGTAATTGCATCATAAGTCCCTCAATAACAGACTGAAGATCATGGTTGTAGTGATCCCATAGCCAGCCCAGTGGCTGGCTCATAAAATGTTCTCAGAAAGAATTCCGGTAATGGAAAGTGGGTTCTGAAGGATGAACCAGTGTTCATGGAATCATGATCTTCATCTCAACAACTTCTACTTCAACAACTTCTTGCTCCTCAGAGGCTGTTGCTAGGGTAATTAGCTATCTAGTAGCATTCTGAGAAAAAAAAATATATATATATACATTGGGACATGTGTCTGTACAAACTACGCTATAGTTTAATTTTTAAAGAGCTTTTATTTATGTATTTAAAGAGAAAGAGAGAGAGAGAGCATGTGAGTGGCAGAGAGAGAGAGAGAGAGAACCTCAAGTAGACTTGGAGCTGAGTGCAGAGACCCACACGGGCTTCGATCTCATGACCCTGAGATCATGACCAGAGCAGAAGCCAAGAGACCAATGCTCAACTGACTGAGCCACGCAGGCACCCCTAATTTTGAAAAACATGGCCACAACATTGACATCTCAGTTCTCCAGCAACCCCACTGTCCAAAATTTGGTTGTCACATATGCTATGGACACCAGAATAAGCCAATATGCTAGCAAGGTGTTTCAATGGAACAGTTAAGGTCCTCACTGATCATCTGGCTTCCACACTCATCTGTCTGGTCTAAAGGTATCTCTCAAAGAGACACTTGATTAAAACCAAATTAAAGGGCACCTGGGTGGCTCAGTGGGTTAAAGCCTCTGCCTTCAGCTCAGGTCATGATCTCAGGGTCCTGGGATCGAGCCCTGCATTGGGCTCTCTGCTCAGTGGGGAGCCTGCTTCCTCCTCTCTCTCTCTGCCTGCCTCTCTGCCTACTTGTGATCTCTGTCTGTCAAATAAATAAATAAAATCTTAAAAATAAAAAACAGTTTGAGTTATTAGTCATTTACGTGAGGAAACAAAAATTACAAGACACAAATAATTCTACTTTATCCTCTCAAACCAATTTTATTCATATTCTGTTCTAACAAATATAGTACGAAGGCAACAGTTGTTTAAGTTTTTTAGTGTATGGCACAGATGAAAAGAAACAAACAGATTTCGAAGCAGTCCAGCATTTAAATGCCGGTTTAACAAAAGAGGCACGTATTATTCTACTTAGCAGTTTATACCAGATATCAGAAGACATTTTTTTTCCCCTTGCAAGCAACAACTACATTTATTTGCATTAAGTAAAAACATATCTTGATCAAGAAAATTACTTTTTTTTTCTGATTTTCCTTTATATCACAAATGTCAGGGTAAGGCAAATCCTTAATGAATCATATGATAAAAACCCTATTCCCCAAGAAAATATATTGAACGTATTCTGCTAACTTTGTTATTTTTCAAAGCAAAGCTGACATGCACCACATACAGAGAAAAGTCATTTCAAATCAAGTGCATCAAGCAGAACTGTATTAATTCACAAAGAGGCTTTTCAGTATTTCATAGAAAGATTTACAATTAGCTGCGGTGGCAAATATGTGACCCACTATCACAGACAGTATTTTGGATGCCTCCTTTGTAAGCTTTTATGAAAGAAGACTTGTCCATCATCTGAATAGTTACTAACTGGAGGAAAAGCCCCTTTGTCTCTCTCACAACGACTACCTTTCTAATTAGGACTACAGGTTCCCCTGCTATGGGCAAGTAGTGTTCCTATGAAACCAGTCCTTAAGCCAAAATGGGGTAAAGCAAAGAAACAATTACCATTCATTTATATGGAAATATTTTTGAGTCTTCCCAGACCCTCTTCTGATACCATAGGGCACATTTTGCTAATGGATGCACAAAATAAAATGAGATAAAGCACAGATGTTCACAGATGCAGGTCAAAGCTATGGCGGCTTGATGCTGGATGCTGAGTGTGTTCCCAGGGAAGGAGCTCAGCGGGGCCATTCTCCCTGCTTGCAATTTTTATAAAAGCAAAAGCTCTCTTCGGGGATTTCTTTAGGTAAACGGTAGCAGGTACTAATGTAGGTCTTTCATAAAAGCAAAGTGGCATAATGCAATTTCAGAAAGCAGGGACATCTGTATTATGTTGAGAGCCTACTTTGATCCTCTGTATGCAAACATGACTAATATTGGGTTATCTTTCTCCCCCTCTCCCTCACGGTCATGCCACATAGCCTGGCAGGGGTGTGGTTGGAAATTGACATCCGGGATTCATGTGCAGGAGAAGCAATCTGCCTTTCAAATTTTCCACTGTATAGCCTGTTCAATGACAGCGCCAGTGAAAAAAGGGTTTCCTGTGTTGAGGTGTCTTCGATATGGCCAAGACAGATTTTTAATCTCTTACTATTGAAATGCAAAGTGACTTCATTGTTTGTTTTAAGGATAAAAATCTCATAATCAAATAGCAACCAAAAGGCATAATGAGGCAAAAATGAAAACCCAATGTAATTATAAAGTTTAAACAAATTCAGGAGTGGGGCTAGGAGACTGACACCTCATTCTCTTAGTTTTGATCTCAAAGATTTCTTTCCTTTTCCTGAAGTTCTCATGCAGAGATTTCCCTCCCCCATTCTTACCCCGCCTGCATTTAAAATGAAGGAATAAAAATGGCTGTTGTGGATGATAAAGAGACCATCCTGAATGAAATAATTCCAGTCTCCACGGGTCCTAACGGGGACATTGGGTCTTTTTCATCATTGTCCATTAAGAAGTCCCCACCCTGCTTGTCTCTGTCATGTTGTTTTTAGCTGTAACTCATTCCTGGGCGTGAGTAGCACGAACATGTAGGAGTCCCTGGAAAATGTGCTCTTAGCACTCCTTGTCCAGTCCTTCACAGAGTGATGGCAACTTTCAATTAAGTTGTAAGGATGACAAAAAATACAGAAACTCTCAGGATGTGTATGACATCATTTCATGGATCACTTAAAATGGGACTTTCCCTTGTTTTTCTAGAAAGCCATGTCTCATGGCAGTAGGAGACATATACATTTCTATACCAAACTGTAAAATGACAGCAGAAAGAGAAATGGCCACGTTCCAAAATCATGAGGTCCCTTAAAAATCATTGCTGTTAGGCTGATAAGCAGTTGTTTTCTTTCTTTCTTTTTTTTTTCTTTTTTTTTTTAGAAATACAGGATGTTAGAACATCCTACATATGCAGAAATCTAACTTACTAATGATTCTAATATATCAAAGAAGCCATCCAGAGGGCCAACAAATTCCAAAAGGGCTGAAACAAACTTCATAGAAAGAGAAGAAGGTGGATTTTCCATCGAGGAAAGAGCAAAACTGAAGAAGTCTGTGGAATATTTAGAAAACAGAACACCCTTTGATTTTAGAAATACCCAATTTGATCCATTACTGTTCTCCCTCCACTAAAAAATATATTTATATATTTATATATATAAATAACTCACAGTTCTAAAAGACCTTATAAGGAAGGTGGATTTGACGAGATATGCAAGAAGTGTTATCAGTTTCCTCAGAAAAAAATACACTGTTCTTAGAACCTGAGGAAGATGTGGGAAGCAGGCATCTTGCCTCGTGTGGGTCACTATTGATGTGACAGACACCTGGGACAGACACCTGGGACAATTTCTGACTTCCTCCTTGGCCGCTCATCCCCTGTGCCCATTGTACCACTGGAATCTTGGCTTAGTAATGCTGCTGCTCCCCTTCAAGGCCATAATCAAGGGATTTCTGGGAGTGGGGTCAGGCTATCAAAGTAGTTTTGGATTTGGCATGAACAAAGCAGACTATTTAAAAGCAAGCCAGAACTGCAAGCAAGACCACCAATTGCCTCTAACTTCAAATGAGAATGTCTGTGGGCCCTCAAACCTTGGGTAAAGACAAGAGGTTCTTTTATGAAAAGTGTATATATATAAGAGATTTCAAGTAGAACTTTTAATATTCATAGACATATGTTTGGATTCTAAATGCAGCAGCCCCTCTCTCTCAACTAAAACACCTCGAAGAGTGTCATCCTTTCCAAACTGTGTCCCAAAGAGTCACATCTCACTCGTGGGCTCTATGCCGAAGCACACAGTAAAGACCTCATGAACCTGGGGAGATCTGCGGAAGGTCAGGGTCAAAGAATGTACCTGCAGTCCTGGCTGGGAAGGGAAAGCCCCCACTGGCTGTAGGGGGGCCATGCCTTCAGGGTAATGCCTCTACATTCTGCCCTGGATGAAATCCTCCTTCCACGTTCTTCATTAACCACATGGAACAGAGTTGTACCTTGGGAATCCCTGAATATAATGCCATTTTCAATTCATTGTCCTGACCTTTTTCCAAGTGATTTCTGAGCATTTTGCCCATTTTCTCTCCTGCTTCCTCTGTGGATTATACTGATCTTGGGCTTGAGGATTCCTGAAATTTAGCCTGCAGTATACCAACAATCATCTTCTGTCTCTTTCTTTGAAGAAACCACTGTATCGACCAGCTTTGTGACATAATCAAGAAAGCAGACAGGGACCAGGATACACCTGTGAGTGTTAAACTGTGCCACTGTGACCCTGGGAAAAGTCACTAAAGAGAAAAAACCAGAAATTACAGGGATAGTGCCTGAAAGACGCATTGACGTGGGACCCTTTGCCAAGTTCAAGGAAACTTTTTTTCTTTTTACTTTTTTTTTTTTTTTTTTTTTGTCTTTCTTTTTTTCTGCAGGTAAACAGAACATAATGCAGCTGGAGAAATTAGAGCAAAGGATTCCCTGTCTTTTCGTGGGACTTGCCCCCCCATACCCCCCTCCTCCACAGCTTGCACTCCTGTCTTCCTACACCCACCCCCCCAAGGGCCAGGAGAGGCCTGCAATGCCTAGGACCATGATTGACTTCCATTTCTTTGTTCCTTTGCTTCATCTTGTGCCCCTGGCAAAGACAAGGAGAAACCATTTGTTAGATGAAAGATCATAGATTTCGTAGATTTAACAAGGAATATCTTTTTAACACAGTCATTTAAATGTTTCGTACCCCTCAAACAAGCCTAGGAATATCTTCTCTGACTATCAAAGTACTTTGGATACTGGAGCTGTAATTGCTGGCACAGGGTATCTTTAAAGAGTATATAAATCACAGCTAATAAATGTATGCTACCTTGATGACTTGTTTCCACTGATGGGTGATTAACTCTACTCTTCAAAGTATTCTTTGAAACACCTAATCTTGGATTGATGAGTCCTCCTTTCTAGGGTCCATTCACACACACTGGTTTCCAGAGCTCGACACAGGAATAATGGTGACAATTTTCATAATGCTGACCTGCAGAAGTCATTGATGGCTGTCCCACCACTTTGAAGTCTTATTAAGTCTCTGCTGTGTTCTCCACTTGGGAGAAGACACTGTGTCTTAGATAGTCTTTATCTTTTTAGATTTTAGAAGATGTGGTATAATCCACATAGAAGGAAATGCACAGTTCTTAAGCCTACCTCAGTCTGTATGAACAAAGGCATTCATTTAACCCACACCACTATCAAGATATAAAACATTGCCATTACCTCAAAAGTTCACTTTCCAACTATTAGCTCCTGCTGGAACCAGCAACTGATCTGATTTCTATCCCCATAAATTACTACGTGTCTATACAGAAGAACTGAAGCAGATGATCTCCGAGTTAATTTTCTCTCTGGTGTTCCTATGAATCTTTAAAGTACTCTTTGAGGTGTGTGTGTGTGTGTCTATTTAAAATAGACAAAAGTAGATGAGAAGAAAAAAAATCCTATGTACTCCCTCCATTGATGATAACTTCTGTAGTTAATATTATGGAATATTTCTTTATGGTATTTTTCTGAATCTCTTATACAAAGATATACAATTATAAATTTTAATTTTAAAAATGAAAATTGCAAACATATAGAAACCTACAAACAGTATAACATACCTAGAATATATTCCCTTTCCAGATTTAATAAGTGCTAATATTTTTCAAATTTCCTTGCAATCTTTTACTTTTTAAAAATAAAAGACTGTAGGTAAATTAAAGTATTTACAAATTAATTTAATTAATTAATTTAATTTATCAATAGGTTCAACTATTTCTCTTCCTCCCCAGAGATTACCAAACCCTGATAAGTGTGGATCATTTTGCATGTTTTTATATTTTTACACAAATATATATTCACAAATAACATACATAACAGAAAGTATTTAGTATTTTTTGTGTATTATAAAAAGCACATCAGTAGTAATTTTGTTTTACCCTATTTTTAGGGTAATTTATTATTATAAATTTATAATCAAAATATATTTTGATTTGCTTTTGTATTTATCATTTTCCTTGGCCTACAGTTGTTTCCTGCTTTCCTCTGGATTCAGTTTTCTTCTTACTATTGTACATCCTTTAGTAGCTTTTAAAGAAAGGGTATGTGAAGAGCAAACTTTTTTTTTCCTGAAAAATGGCAGTTATTATCTTCTTAAATGATAGTGAAACTTTACTATAGAACTCTATACTGACAATTGTTTTTATTCATGTTTGAAGACTCAGAATTATTCTACTATCTCCTGAACTAAATTCTAGATGTTGGGAAGCCTGCTGTCTAGGCCATACTTATTTTTTTGTAGGTTAACTCTCCTTTTCCTTTAATTGTTTTCCTTTTTTTTTTTTTTCTTATTCTTTCTAGTGTTCTGCAATGCCTGTGTTGGGTTTATTTTAAACATGTCTGTCTTGTGACTTACTATTCTTTTAACTTAAAAACTCATGGACTTCTATCAATTTCTGATAAATTCTCAGAAATTATCTTTCAAATACTATCTACTATCTCCTTTTAGAATGTGTAGTGAAGACAAACACATTGATAATTCTCCTTCCTGCCCCCATGTCTCCTCATGTGTCATTCATATCACTACATGCTTATTGGCTTTTTTCAAATTTTTCTTAATTTTTCATAGTGTTACCCTTTTCTTACAGTTTTATATGTGCTTTTAATCTTTATTTTCTTTTAAATGTACTTATTCTATAAAATCTTCAGAATTTTCTGCTCTCTCATTTTCATAATGCTAATCATCATGTCATTTCACCCATTGATTTTCACTCATGGTAGATCACTTCATCATGTGTTTTTTTTTTTTTTTTAAAGATTTTATTTATTTATTTGACAGGCAGAGATCACAAGTACGTGGAGAGGCAGGCAGAGAGAGAGGAGGAAGCAGGCTCCCCGCCGAGCAGAGAGCCCGATGCGGGGCTCGATCCCAGGACCCTGGGATCATGACCTGAGCAGAAGGCAGAGGCTTTAACAACACTGAGCCACCCAGGTGCCCCATTATGTGTTTTTGTAAGTCTTAAAGTTGTGAATTCATCTTCAGAGAATTTTTTTCTTCCATGGGAATTCCAAGTGATAGGTTTACTTTTCCATTTGTTATCTAGAGCAGGAATGATACTGGTCTCTAATCAACTATTAAATATACAGTCTGTGTATTGCTGTCTGACTGTGGGTGGCATAAGTTTGCATTTCAAATTCATGGTATTTTTGTGTTTTCTACCTATCATAGGAGCCTTCTTCCTTCCCCTCACTGCACTCTGAGCAGACAGAAGTCTCCTTGTTAACATCTTCAGCTGGGAATCCCAGACTTATCTATGTAAATGTATCAGTTTTCATATCTCCCCTTGAATGGCTCTAGGTCCCAGGTGGGCATTAGAATGCAAGGATCTAGCCATAGGGCTGATCTCTGCATCTATGACCAATCAGCAGCCCTTAGGATTACTGCATGTTCAACTCACTACACTACTGCTTTGGCTTTCAAATTCTTATTTCTGGCACCTTTGCTTTCATGTCAGTTGAGCTGTGTATTTAAACATTTCTTTGTTATAATTTATCTCATTTCTAAACATTCATATTGGGAGATGTGCTATAAAACCCCACCTTTCCAGTTACTGTTGCTACATCACAAACCATCCCAAAACTTAGCGGCTGAAAACAAAATGGTTTATCATTTTTCATGTTCCTATAGGCTTGGAGCCAGCTGGGCAGTTTATCTGCTCCAGGTGGTATCCACTGGGGCCAAAACACCCAAAATTGCCTCTCAGTTTCCAGAATCTCTCTCCATGGAGTCTTCCTCATTCTATAGTAGAGGTGAGCTTCTTACAGGATGGTTGGATTCCAAAACCAAGCATTTTGAGAATGTAAAAAAGGAAGTTACAAAGCCTCTTAAAGTGTACCTTGGTAACCGCCACACTTGGACTGCCATGTTTCTCTAGAAGCATGTTTCTCTAAACTACCTTCACATGATGTTAGATACTTGTTGAGAAATTAATTTTACATTTTTAGAGTGTTCTGTTGACTCATTGAGTCATTCCCTTTTGTCATTTATGATTACTGATTTTTACAATTATAAATTATATAACACTAAATTTTCTTATATTATATCTTAGAACTTTGTAATTCTAATTTGTTTTCATTGTATTTAATTTCCTTTAAGGTGTGATGCACAGAACTAAAGGTTCCTTCGTTTGAACTGCCACATACCTCTACAAATTCAGCTGTGTAAATATTTCTGTGGGAATCACTAAAGTTCCTTGGGTCATACTGTTCTCTGTGACAACTGGGTTTGTCACTACAACTCTCTATTGTTTAGGGAGCAGTATGGTGTCAACAAATAATTTTGTCCTGAGAGTGTCTGAATTTCCATTGATCATCCAAGTGACCCAGTCATTTCTCCTTCCTGAAATTGAGTTTCCTCAAATTAATCTTGAATTTTTAAGGTTTGACAACGTATTCATTTGGGTAAAGGTATTCATGTTTATGATCAAGGAAAATACTTTGACATTAACCAAGGAAATATTTATCTGGGTACTTTATTTAGATATGGATCACACAGGAAAATCATAGTATCTGTAAGAAAAATTCTAGACAAGAAGTCTATAGTTTGTTGGCAACAAAGGGCAGAAGGTAAGGCAACACTGAGGAACTTGAATTTGAATTGTTCAGGTTTAGTCTCACTTCATTACTTTTTAATGGAAACTTCTCTACCATATCATTTCTGCAGCTTAGCAGGATAATTCTAAATACATGAACAAGGTTTAGGAAAAAAAAAAAGAAACGTTTATAAGACTGTATTTGTGTGAGTTTTATTTCTTTTAGCAGTCTTATGTTATATGTATGTTACACAAATGCTATTATATTTTTAAGTTTTAAATGATGTTCAAGATTATGATGGGAAGGACAGTTGTCTACTTTCATATATTCTCAAACTTTGTTCTGCTGTGATGCTGGAACTCAAGAGTCTGGTGCAACATGGCCTTCTGGGTGAGTACAGAGACCTACCACGAAGATGGAGGGAGTGCAATAAGGTCCTGAGAGGCAATGGTGCTAGCACAATTGTGTTTTACACTGGATGACCCACCTTTGATGTGGTGGGTCCCAGTTAGGATGTTTCCCAGTTAGTATTTTCAGTTAAGAATCAGAATAGTGAGCTTGACTTCTCTAATGCTTCTCACCAGCCCTCAAGATATGGAAAGGGGTTATAGACTATTCCTCATTTTAGATAAATTTCAGTCTCTGCTAAGAGATTTAGAATGTTGGTTTGGAAAAACTCTTAAATGTGATCTGACCCCAGCCTATGATTTTCTTGGGGAGTTCCCTAAGGCTCATTTAACTCAACAAACCCTGTTCAGACACACACGTCCACGGGTTGTGGTGTGACAGCATAGGATACAAGTCAGGCTTCTTTCTGCCTCAACACACCAAGTGCCTTTCCACATTCTCTAGGGTAGAGATTTAAAAACAGATATACTAAACAACACAGCAGGTAGCTTCTAGAAAAGCAATGCTTCAGAATCAGCTTGTGGTTGCTGAAATAATTTCATCCCTCCAGGAGGCCAGGAGGTTAGATGGATGGAAACATTTTTCTCCTGTTGTCAAAACTCAGTGAACCAGGGAAATGCACATCTGAATATGCTGTGGCTTATCTTTTTCCCTCAAAGGATGGTAGGTTTCTTGGGGTTATCTTGGCTCCTTCCACTGTGTTATTTGGTATAAGGATTTTTAAAGTTTAGCTTGAGCCACACTGTGGGACTTGGCAGAACCGAGGGAAATCCAATATGCCATTTACAAACACTTCCCATGGCTGGTTTAATCAATTGAAAATCCCACTACAGGGGCAACTTACCTATTAGTTAATCTTCTTGCTGACTCTCTGTTGGGTCATTTACACTGTCAACCTGACTATTCATTTCAACTGTAACCAGAAAGGAAAACAAAAAAAGGTTGTCTTTATTAAACCCAAATCTTTTGAACACATTAAAATGGTCTTTGAGTTGTAACATTACTGATCTCCTATTTTATACTTCTTTTCAGTTCATTTTCATTCATTCAAGATTTGGGGAATAAGTCTTGTAGATTTTTAGCGGCAGGGGCCAGGGAGGGCAGGATTACTTCTTAATGAACTGTAGAAGCTGAGTTGTTGTTTTATACCAGATTTTTGGGTGGGCATTTTGGGTTTATTGATTACCATCCTGAAGTTAATCCAAAGGCCTTAGTAGATGTCTAAGAAAATAACAAGAAAACAAAGCAAAACAGATTGTTGCCAAGTAGAGAGTTAAGCAGCTCTCTCTGAAATGGCAACATTGATAGGCCTGTTTGGTTTGCAAATCTGAATTTCAAAACAGATTCTCTAAACTTGCCAGTGGACTCAGCAGCAGTGGATGCCCTGTGATAGAAAAACAAAACATCTAACCGGATCACTCACACCGTGATGATAAAACGTGTGCTTTTACTTTAACTGTGTGTATTGGTCTATGCGATCATTTGCATAAAAATAGAATGCATAATTAATGTCCTTGTCCAGAAGTATCCCAGAGCAGGCATAGCAGTCACTCTGGAAATTTTCAAGGGTCAGTAGGTTCAATTAGATGGATATTTTAAAAGCATCAAAGTGCATATTATAAAGGGAGAGACAATATACAAATGGAACAATGGTCAGACCATATATAACAATATAACTTAAGAAAAACCTTTGTGGCTACCAGCCTGGGCAACCTGACCACATCCTCTGTAGCAATCAGCTTAGGATGGTCAGGACTTGGACAATGTCTGCTGGCTTCACTAGAGTTTGCCCTCTGATTCCAATGTGGGGCCAAACACGGAAAGTCGGATATGTTCCCAAACCCGTCTCCCACTTCTAGTGAGCTCAAATCCAGCTTTCCTATGCCAGCAGCCTTGAGTCAGAGGGTGCTTGAAGCCATGTCTTAACTTTAAAGGTTTCCCACTTTTCTGCCTGCCTTTGAGCCCACCAACACAAGGGATAATGGCCGTCACCCTGGCTATTGTACCTGAATAAGTAACCTCTGTTCTTGTTCGGGTAGTCTTCATTTATGGGCACAGAATCAACAATCCAAGCTATTTTTCTCAAACAGGAAAATTTGATTAAAGGAAAGTAGTGGCAGATGCTGGTTTTCACACTCCAAAGAGGCTTGAAAGAGGGAGCGACACTGAAGGGCATACCACCCAACTCTTTCTCAGGGAGAAGGTTTTAAAAGCAGGTCTCTGTTCCACCTGCAAACTATCCTGGGTTTCTAATGATGTGTGAGCTTTTTCTAAACCCCAGGTGTAAACTGGCCAGATGTAGCAATGCTACCTGTATAAGGAGAATAATGCATGTGCTTTCCAGTCTGGTCTACGAAATTACTGTAAGGTCACCCATCTCAGTGAGGGAGCCTGCAGAATCAAATACATGAGAGCATCCCTTCTCTGTTTCTTCTTCCAACCCAAGGATCACTCATTCCGAAACCTATTAATAAATAGCATCCCATGATGAAATAAGTTTGAAAAAAGCAATGGTAAACCATGTTGATAAATTTCTTCACAGCTGAGTTTTCTGAGAGCCTGAAATATATATGGAGAATCTCAAAGAGAGGACTAAATCTTACTATTTTTCATGTTTCTTTCCCTTTTGCTCAATGAGCATCATATGCGCCTGCCATTCTTCAGAACATGTTTTGCAGAGAACTAGTTAAGAACCAGGTCACAATAATATCACAACCAGGCTGCAGCAGGTTTCGTTCAACTGAGCACGACTAACATGTGGTAGCCTTTAATGGATCTGAGGTTGAAAAACATTATTCTTCTAGGTAATGCAACCCATGAGTTTAAAAAAAAAAATTGGTTTGTATGGAAGGGCTTATGATTAAGGGAGGAGATTCAGGTGATGAAAAGCTTATAGCAGAGTGGAATACCTAGTACAGAAAACTCTATTTAAAACCACCAAGTAAATTCACCTAGCAGATTTTACCAGTTGAATTTTTCCCAAGGTCATTATTAATTCAAAGCAATTCACTTTTTTTTCTTTGGCTAAAATGAACCAAACAGCAAGGTATATATGAACAGTTGATAACCAACCAATTTTGGTTCTCTTGAGGTTTGGGTGCCAGTGGAATCAAATATTTATTAAATCATATGTTCACAAATAATTTTTTTTTTAAACCAAGTAATATTTCAAAGCATTCCCAGAATCATTATACGGGGTGGGGGCAGTATATTAGTATTTCTCAGGCTCAGAGTATTCAGATACCTTCAAAATGAGACGTGAATAAAGACAGATTTTGTTAACTGATTTCTAAGGTGATTTTAATTTTTTTTTTTTAATTTATTTGAGAGAGAGAGTGGGAGAGCATGAGAGGAGAGGTCAGAGGGAGAAGCAGACTCCCCATGGAGCTGGGAGCCTGATGTGGGACTCGATCCCAGGACTCTGGGATCATGACCTGAGCTGAAGGCAGTCGCTTAACCAGCTGAGCCACCCAGGTGCCCTCTAAGGTGATTTTAAAGATCGACTGTGTTTTTGGCCAAGCCATCTGAAGTGATGTAGTGAGGCAAAATGATGAAGGTCCAAGATGACCTTAGCCCAAACTCAAGTCAAGGCTCTCCTGAATGTTTCCTGGAGTCCCTATAGAGCAGGGATAACTTTGGGCAAGTGCTTTTTGTGGAAGTAAGAGATATTCCCATCCAGTTCACCAGCTGGACTTCAGTCTAGTTTACCCTTGGTATTACCCACTATGGCCTCCGTATTATGAGGTGTGATTAACAACTGAGGCACATAGTGTTATAAAACAGCTAGCGTCAGTTTTTTTAAAGGCTGCCAATTTTATTAGTTCCTAGGAGAACATGGTTTTTGAACTTTACTTTGTTCTAACTGAATATGTTGCTTCATAGAATAGATAGCTCCTTTAATCCTAGATTACACACAGAAAATGTGTCAGATTTGTAGTTTGCATGAGCTCAAATAGCTCAGAACTTTACCATCGGGACTTGGAGAGTTTTCTGTGTAGCCAGACCCCTCGCTTTGCACAGGAACTCTAGGTGTGTCCTCGCCTTGAGCTGAAAGAAAGGAGATAGTCCTTGATTAATAGAGAATTAGAACAGCCTGACTGCCAATTGTTCTGTCACCCTCCATTGCCCTCTTAAATTTAAAAATACTCCTGGGATTCAACTTCTTTTGCAGAAAAGGTTAAGGGAGGAAACAGTGGGTTGAGCTGCCTGAATTCTTTAGCGCTGTCATCTACATTCTCTTTAATTGGTGAGATAATCGCATACATACATACACAATTTCTCAAATTTAAAAATCTGGTAGCATGAAAGCAGGGAAACTTGGTTCAATCAGAACAACCTACAATTTAAATTTAGGGAAGTGTGTGTGTGTGTGTGTGTACGTGTGCATGTGCATGTACGTGCGTGTGTGTGTGTGTGTATAAGTTTATGTAGCTTAACCTTTGAAGAGAAAAGGGAGAAAAGAAAACCTGTTTTGCCTTAGGCATGCCTAAAAGCTGAAAGATTTGTCTTCCTGGCAGTGAGGGTTTTTTTGTTCAAACACAAAATGAACGGCTTAGATGCCTTCCTAGGAGACATTCTCAGATGCTGCCATTTTTAATTGCTGAGGATCACATCTTTATTAATCTCTGTCGTGATTGATCTCTGTTTTGCACAGTGTGTCATCCTTTGCTGTGGCTGAATCTATAGAACATGCTTAAAGGTAGTAGTAAGTGGGTTGTTTTCTCTTACTGTGAGAAACTTTCCAGATAGCCTAAAGGACGACAGTATCTTCCATCTTAGTTAAATACCTATTACGTTTTCACAACTTGAAGGCCAGGGGCATTTAGAAATAGAGATACAGGTAAAGGTCTGGCAATCTATAATTTCAAAGTTGATATTATTTCTATACTTTTTAAAAGCATAAGGTTGGGTGTATTTTCATTATGTGAGTATGTATTGAGCTCAGAGTATGTTAAACTTCATGTGCCTGTTGGTGAGTAAGAAACAGGGATGGTAAAGGTCCAGTTTATAATCTCCTCAAAGGAGGGGATCCTCAAAGATAGATCTTGCCCTCTGATAATGATGGACTGAAGCTGACAGTCATGAAGGTTGACTCAAAGATGACCAATCTCTGAACTCTGGTGGATGGATGGTAGGAAGGTCAGTACTTGAAGACATATAAAACAAACAGAGTGGAGGGAAGTGAAGAAAGCCATTTTAGATTTGAAGCCTGAAGGGCAGGGCCATATAAGTGGAGATACTAAACAAGCTTTTGCATTCAATCCTGAGGAAGCGAACTGTGAATAGGCATGTGGGTATTTGTGAAATGTCAATGTGGAAGTAACATTGATGAAATGAAGGTAGATGAGAGAAATCAGGAAAAGGATAACAGAAGAAAAGAAATGACCAATAGATCCCAAGCCTTCAAGTGAAAGTAACTGTGCCATAAGTTGTTTTCTTTAGTTACTGAGGATGAGGTTGGGAAAGGGAAAGAAAACTTGAACCTCCCAACTGGACTTAAAAGCATATCATATTCTTCTCACTCCACTAATTCTAACAAGTGGACCATTTTCAATTTCTCATCAACACATTCCTCTAGGCACAATTACAGAAGAAATCTTTGATGGATTTCTTTAAGGCTCAGAGCTGGAATGCTTAATTAACCATTATGCTTAATGGTTAATTAAGCTTCAAAACAGAATTGGGGAGAAATGGAAATATTTGATTTCATATAAACATAATAAATTTTTGGATGGAAAAATACCATAAGAAATGTTTAGAAGAAAAATACTATAAATTGAAGGAAAATTCTTATACCTTTTATTATAGAGAAAGGGTTAATATCTTTAAAGTACTTCTAAAAATAAAGATTAAGAAGATCAAAAACTGGGTAGAAAGTTGAGCAAGAAATTTAACAGACAGTTCATAAAAAAAAAAAAGAAAAAAGTGGCCTGTAATCACATGAAAGATGATTCACTTTGCTCATAATGAAAGAAATGCAAATTGAAATTATACTGAGAAAGGGATTTAAGCCTAAGGTGAATTATCATGATGTAGACTAACCCTCCTACCAATAACAGGAACACTGGTGAGGTTATTTAAGAAACTATTTTCACTCAGTAAAGAGCCATCAATACACACAAGCTCGAGGAGGTATAACATGGTGAGTCTGACATTCCACATGTGCCAACAAGTTGAACAGAGCCTCCAGATGTCTTATGAGGCCTGAGGGGTGGGGTGGGGCAAAACTTGAAGATCAGGGCTAGCCAAGGAAGAGGTGCCTAGAAAAGTACTCAAGTCTTCTGTGGGGCACCTAAAGGGTTATATTCTGGGGGCAATTATGAACCTGATATAGACCAGCTCTTAAAAAAACTGAAGTCCAACTTTTAATCAATTCAATTCCTGATTATATAGTAGTGCTCTGCTCACTATTACTGGCCTGTCAGAAGCAAAAATAAATCCTTTCCAAAATGAGATAAAACCACCCAGAGCCTCAAGCTGTCTCTATAATTATTCACACACAGTGTCCAGCGTTCAATAAAAAAATTATTTTGGTAATTATTATTAAAATTAAAATTATTTTAAAAATTTATTTTATTTTACTTTATCTTATTACTAAAAATTTATTTTGGTAAAAATTATTTTGGTTCTTCTGGTATTCCAGAAGAACAAGAACAAATCACTGAAATCCAAGAGAATAAGACAACATGTAGAGATAAGTTAGAGATCTGGATATCATAGAGAAAATTTAAAAACTGTGATTAATATATTTAAGAATTAGATGCCAATTTGGAGAATATCCATGGCAAAGGAGTTTATCAGATAACTAGGCACTATTTAAAATGTCAGATGTAAATTCCAGAACTGGAAAATATATTATAATTGAAGTGGTTCATTTAGTAGGTACCTTTGGCAGCCATTAGACACAGAAGGGATTAGTAAACTGAAAACTAGATTAGAAGAAACTATAAAATACAGATAAAAAATATAGAAAAGAGTTAGTAGACATATGAGATAGGGTCTATCCAGTGTGTAATGTGGAAAAAGCAATATTTAAGATATAATGACTAATTTCCCCAAATTAATGGGATAGCAAACCACTGTTTTTAAAGTGCTCTGATCTCTAAGCAGAATTAATGCAAAGCAAGTATCATACAGGCCAGTTGTTCAAAAACTGCTGAAAGCCAAGGTTAAAAAATAATATAAAATTATCTAGTATACATCAAAATAGCAATGATAGAACTTCCAGATGCCTTCTCAGCAAAAATAATGGAAGGCAGAAACAGTGCAATGGCATCTTCAAAGTGCTAAATGAAAGATGACCAGTGCAAAATTTCATACCAAACAAAAGTGTCTTTCAAATTTGAATTTGAAATAAAATTTCAGGGAAAAAGAATCATAATTTGTTCAGGGACAAAAACAGTAGACCTCCACTGCCTACACTGAAGGAATAATTTTCACCATACTCAAAAATCAATTTCAGGTAGATTTTAGAAATAAGTGTGAAAGGTAACTTGGAAAAAGACCTTCACATCATTAGGCGAAAATTTTTTACACAGGAAAAACAATAACCCTCATGGAAAAGACTGATATGACAATCTGGACAGTACTAAAATTAACATTAATGTATGGAAACACACCATTAAGAAAGTAAAAATAAAACAGAGTGGAGAAGGTATTTGTAATATATATATTACTGATTCCTGTACTGAATAAAAAGAAATAAATAGACAAAATAACAGGAGAGACAGGGACCCCAATAGAAAATGGGCAAGACACAAACACGAATGTCATAAGAGGATATTCTGTTAGTCACTTAATTTTTTGAGTGGCTTTTGCCAAATCTCAGTATTTAGAAGCCTTGGCTTTTTCACTACTAAAATGACTACAGTATGTTCTAACTCCTTGTCTAACTTTTAATATGTTCTAACTCCTTGTTTAACTCTCTGAGACACCATCAGAGCTAATTAATACATAACAGTATTATTATTTTTTAAGATTTTATTTATTTGACAGAGAAAGACAGAAAGAGAGGGAACACAAACAGGGGGCGAGGGAGGGGGAGAAGCAGGCTTCCTGCTGAACAGGGAGCCCTATGCGGGGCTGGATCTAAGGACCTAGGATTATGACCTGAGCCAAAGGCAGATGCTTAACGATGAGCCACCCAAGTGCCTCATTATTATTATTATTATTTTAAATAAGAAATGATTACTCTGAAAGGGAAATTAATTGACCTAACACTATACACTGCTTCCCTGACTCTCCCTTCAGGGTTGTTGTTTGTAGTGGGATTTAAAGGTACCTGTGGCCAACTCTTCCGTGAAATATCTTTCAAGGTCATTACTATCAATGATAATAACCCTTTGGTGTTATTATGGAGAAACCCCTGTGGCATCACAGATAACTTTTTATCTAATAGGCAGGATGCTAGTCAATTGAACAATGCTCAATGGAAATGAAGACACAGAACACTTAAGAACTGGGTAAGAGACAGAGGAAGAAGTTGAAGAAGGCAAAACCCAAAAGGCAGATCAAAAAATAGTGAACATAAGCTTTGTCTTTCCAATTTTATTATTTTGTAATACTAAACATTCATATGAGAAATCTCAGGTTATGTCACCATACTGGCACAGATTAGCAGGAGATCCATGACACAGAGAGATAAAACCAGAAATCAAAGTTGTAGCTCTATATATTACAGCATTCCAGGAGCAGAGAGAGGCATCATCTGTCAGATCTGTTTCCAAAGACTGTAAAGGGTATGTTTGATAGACATTATTAATTTATTTAATATCATGAGTATGCAGGATATGTGCATGTGGTATGAATATATGACTGTGTTGCAGTGAATGCTGTGTGTGTGTGTGTGTGTGTGTGTGTGTGTGTAATATATTTGGGAAGAGGGAGAGGAATGACAGACATTTGTTATTCTGACGTGTGTGATGTGGAACTGGTATTATCCTATCAGCTTTTACCCTCCTGGGCAATGCAACTGAGGGCCCCAGAGAAATGAGTCCATTTCATATAGACAACAGAATCTGATCAAAGCAAAAATTGCCTCTACAGCTTGTTTACTCCAGTTTGCCCGTCCCTCCCCCCATTTTGATTGCTCTGGCTTAGAACACAAGCAAGAGGTGCATTTCGGGGCTCCCAGCAGGAGATGAAAGATGCTAAAATAGAAAGTGTCTGGGACATTCAGTACCTTTTTCATTTTCAATTACCAACAGCAACTGTCCTCCTCAAAGCCTTGATTATGGTAACCTTTTGTAGGTCAGTTGTATTACATAAAAAGTAATAAATTAAGCAGGACTCCTCATAAAGAAAAGATACTCAGATGCTCATAGGATGCAGTTAACCAGATTTTTGATACATAAACATAGAGAGATGCTGGAGGGTCCTTCAACTTTTTCTTTTGAGCTTTGTGTTAACAATAAACTGCATGCAACAAATAGAATGACTCTAAGAAATAATTATTTCTTAGAGTATATAGTTTCATAGGTGTAATGATAGCCATAGAGAGAGCTGGGCCCGTCTGGATTTAAAGTGATTGGTATTGACCCAAATTAAGGTGGTATTCTTGAATTTTCTTGACAACTTTTGCCTTTTCTGTCTTCCAACCTCACAATTAATGTGGTGGATTAGATAATTATTCAGAAATGTTCACTTCCTATCTTCTACCACCATGGAAGTCTATGTCACTGTCCCTTGACATTGGACTTGGCCATGAAATTTGTTTTGGCCATTTGGATGTTAGGAGAAGTGAGTCAAACAGCGCTTAAAATACATTTGTACAATTGGGGTTTGACTTCTCATGCTTCTGCCTTTTACCCTAAGATCAACATGCTTTAGGGAGCAGTTGATCCAAGGAGAGTATGACCTGGGTTTAACTCACAGCCTGACTTCCTCCCTAACCCACAATAAATGTAGTTGATTCTCATATCCATGAGCAGAAGATATTGTTCTAAGCCCATGAGATTGAAGATGGCTTTCTATGCATTATTGTGGTGATAGTTGCCATTCTTAATAATACACTTTAATTGACTCAGTCCTGACATTGCTTCTTAATTTTGTCCCATAGCAATCATAGCTATAAAGTTATGAGCTTGATTTATTCCTAGTTTTTCTTGAACACATACTAATACTTTAATTTATTAATGTTAATTAAATGAATTAATTTGTTAAAGACGTGTTTTTGGGGGATTTCTGTATTGATTTTTTGGGAACATGGCCTGCCCATTAGATCATTTGTAGGGAGTTTTCTCTTCTATATCTTGACTTCTGAATTTCAAGGACACCAACTGTTCCCACATAGAGCAATTTATTCCCTCTCTCTTCTATATATATCATTTTTTCTCGAATTGTTTGAGAGTTTCTGTGTTCTTTTTCACTGTGATCATCTCAAGCCTTTTTTCTTTGTCAGTAACTTGATCTTTGCTGTTCTTAATTGATTTATTTTGCTAATGGTTGAAAAATGTGTCTCCTTCATGCTTACATTTGAGATCATATGCCATTTTATCACCTTAACTTCAAGATTTTTAATGTTCTTTTGAAATTCTTTTATAGCTATTATAAGGACTTTTTCTCTTTGTCTGGAGTTGTGTTTTCTTTTACAATAGCTTCTTCATCTGTGTTTTGCTGGCTTGCATGCTTACTGGCTTCTTTCCTTCCTTTCTCCTCCCTGTCATGGCTTCTAGTGCTTGCAGGATGAAATGTGTGACATATTCATTAGCATGCTTCTTCTTTAGCAAAGTATCTGCGGCCCGTTGGTCCTTCAGGAGCTACACAAGAGTGTTTTCTTTTGAGGACTTTCTTTAAGAGGGGTAAAGTAGCCAGAGTTATGCACCACATTATTTGTTCTGGATTTCTCAAGTGAGAGTGAGTGAGAGAGAAAGAGAGACAGACAGACAGACCATTCTAGAGCTTCTCTATTCTCTTTTGCTGTTTCTATTTGTTTTTTGTTTTGTTTTGTTTTTGTTGTTGTTGTTGTTGTTTTTGTCTCAGCCTCCCAGACTGGGGAATAAACTACACAAGAACGCTACACAGACTCCTGGGGTAGGGAGGGCAAGTGCTTCCTCATGGAGGTTTCTCAAACTCCTCTTCCCTTGCTTCTTGCACACTCAGAAGATATTACCTTTTTCTTTTTTCTTTTTAAGATTTCATCTATTTACTTGAGAGAGACAAAGAGAGAGCACTGACAAGGGGGGTGAGAGGGGCAGAAGGAGAAAGAGAGGTAGAGTCCTCCCTGATTGTTGGGGGAGGAGGGTCTATGTAGGGCTGGATTCCAGGACCCTGAGATCACTACCAGAGTCTAAGTCAGATGCCACCCAGGTGCCGCAGAGATCTGGCCTTACTGATTTTCTCTTTTGTCTTCTATTTGGTGAAATTCCTGGTTTTTACTAGAGGTAATTAGTTCTAGGCATTTGTTACTGGTCTGCTTTTCTTTTCCCATTTTACTCCCAACAGGAGATATTGAAATGGAGAATTACAGAGGGTTTTCCTGTCTCTTCAGGGAAGGGTGAAATAAAAGGTGTTCAAAGCTGACTATATACTTTTGTGGAAGTTTCCTTTGGGCTGTTCCTCTCCCAGTTGGGAACGTAAATGGTAGCTAGTAAGATCTTATTCGGGGTTATTTCTGAGCCTGGTAGATTTGGGGGGTAGGCTGGAGCAACACCAGGCTCATGCTTTCAGCATTTCTGAAAATGTACCTTTTCTTTTGTTGACTACCAGCCCACTCTTTTGTCTGATTACTGATTTTGTTGGTGTTATTCCTTTGCTTATTGTATTTCTCTCCTTTCATATTGTTATTTGGGGGAGAGTGAGGTTAGAGATCTGACTTTACACCACCATTTTAAACCCAAGACCAGGTGCACAGACTGCTTTGACTTGTGTGACTGAGTATTCCCTACAAGTCTCACAGACACTTAACCCTTGTCAGCATCTGGTTTTAGGCATATTTATCAAATGACAGTTCTGATTATAGACTTGATGTTATAGCCTGAAATTTGTTTCTCTCCAAAATCATATGTTGGCACTCCAATCCCCAATGTAACTATATTTGGAGATACGGCCTTTATGGAGATAACTATCGTTAAATAACGTTGAGGCCCTCATCTGATAGTGCTATGGCCTTGTAAGAAGAGAAAGAAAGAGTGAGAGAGGGTGCGCTCTGTCATGGGAGGACACAGTGAGAAGGAGGCCATCTAAAGGCCAGAAAGAGAACTCCCACCAGAAATCAAATTGACCAATACCTCGAACTTGGTACTTCCAAGCCTCTAGAACTCAAAGAAAATTAATTTTCAATTATTTATACATTGTACTTTGCTATGGCAGTATAAGAAGACTGATATGCTTCATTTCTATTTATTTCATACTTCTCTGGGACAAAGGTATAATTAGAAAGCATCTGTCCCCTACCTAATCTACTTTCTCCCCAAAACCTCAGGGCAAAGCTGCTACCTGACCACACTACCTCTTTTGATCACTTGGACAAACACTGCAGATATATGCCCATGGCTCCCTCTCCAAAGTCAGATAATGAATGATTAAGCTGACAGGATCATGCAGGTGGAAAATTCACATATTTCTACAAGATACCCTTTTCCATGGCAACACGCTTCTTCATGTATCATATATTGGGAATATTCTACTCTGATCAAAATCAGAAGCTGTCTTTAGTAGGAGATGAAAGGCAGTAGCAGTAACGGGGGGGGGGCATAACATACACAGATTCTTCTTTTATGTTTTACCAGATGATATGCCTCCATATCGTCATTTGAGAATGGTCTGGAAAGTCATTGGTTATTATCCAAATAACTGCTCTACAGAAAAAGCCAATATTTAGGAAGAAAAGAAAAAAAAATGTCCACTGGATATTTCAGTGCCTACCATGGGCTGGGAGACAAAATGAATGAGGCATATTGCTGTCTTCATGAAGTTCACAAGCTAGCTGAGTGAGAAAGAAAGAGAGAGAGAGAGAGAGAGCATTAGAAGAGACAGAGATCTAGAGAGACAGAGAGAGGGAGTTAACTGCCTGCAAGTTAAGTGACATTATTACCAAGAACTGCAGCAGCACAAAGGAGAGAGTGATTCGCCTTTTCTGAAGGGGGTAAAGAAAAATCTTGGAGGACAAGCAGATGGCATGTAAGCTGGGGACCACTGGCTGAATCAGTTTTAGATGTTCTGTACCCATACTAGGCATTTGGGTGGGTAGAAATATCTCTTGTCTATAAAACTTCTGAAGGACTCAGCTTTTCAAATCTTCAGCCAGACTCCCTTAGGCCCATTCCTTTTGACTCTTCCTCCACCCCCCACCTGCTGCTGGCTGTGCTGCTCCCACAAATTCTGAAAACAGTTCAAGTTCCTCTGTACATGATCATGACCACTGAAGGCTTTCCAGGTATTGTCATGTTTGGCTTAACTGAGCTAGATGCTGATCACATTCTACAAGTCTGGCTTTTTCTTTCCCTTTTCCAGGGACCAGTTAAGCGTCTAATAATTCTCAGTAGGCCTCATTATGCATTCCCCACCCCTTCCGGGGCCTGGCAGGAATGGAGACCACAAGGAGGCCCTTCTCAGCTGGGGGCTGCCAGCACTGGTCTCAGATCAGGGTCTTCCCAGCAGGAATAATACAAATTGAGTGTCTCAAACTACCCCCCACACCATCACACACCGTTTGTAGCTTTTGTTTCTCTAAAGCAACCAGATAAATCTGCATACAGCACAGTCCTCGTGAACACAGAGATACATATTTTTTCCAAATGAGTCTCTTGATTCTTGCACTTTAATAGGGTTTTGACTGTGTAAGGAGCCACAGTGGGGAAGCTTTGGGTCTTTCAATGGTTCTTCATGTGGCATCTTTCAAAAGGAAGGAACTTACTGGTGGCAATCACCAAAGCTAGATTCTCAGAAACTTCATTGTACACTTAAGGCTCCTGAAAGAAAGTGCCTCTGATGGCTTGGGTTGAAATCCTGCACAATTAAGTATATAATTCTGAGTCAAAGAATAATTTAATCTTATGTATCCTTAATTATAGACTCTTTAATGATTTCCAGTAGATTTTGCCCTTTTTGTATGTTACATTTTCCTAAATAGCACAATTTATTCTGAACATTTAATAAGACTGAGTGCATCACCTTTGTCCATAACAAAGTACTAGAAATCTATACCCAGGAAGAAAGCTGCATCCAAGAAATAACTAGCAGATTTACAGAAGCAACAGAGGACGGTTATCAGAGGGCTCTGAACTGTAAGTAAGTATATTCAGTTCTCTACAATAATTCCATTTCTGGTCTTGGCCCCTAACATCAATTCTTTTAGCTTAAAAAAAAAAAAAAAAAAAAGAAAGAAAGAAAGAAAGAAAGAAAAAAAGATACAATTTTCCTTGCTAGGAAAAGTTTTTAAACATACCTGGTATTAAACTCAAGCCCATTTTTTCCATTCAGCTTTTCTTCACAAAGTCCTATCACAGATACCTGGGTCTTAATCTTTGAGTTTCTTTGGATTTAACCATCTTTATGCCTTCTGAGTGTTTATCACTATCATCAAACACACACACACACACACACACACACACACACACACACACCCTAAAAGTCTGTCTAGGCCACATCCACTAACTATGTAACTAAATGTGTAACTGTTATTAAACTCAGCCAGAAGCCTTTTTACTAAAGAGAATTCAAAGTTTCCTGTGAGAAGTCAATGTTATCTTTGTCAACCTCCTCTGTTTAGGGGCTTTCAGGCTGTAGGTCTATGTTATTTCTTGTTGTTTGAATAGGACTGCATCCCTCAAGGAATAAAAAAGACTCCTGACCATGTTCCAATCCAACCAAACCCTTCCACAGATGTGGACACCGGGTCTCAGAAGTGGCATGGTTGCCCCAGCTATGAGGTGAGAACTAAAATTTCTCCTAACTCTACTCCTAGGATATTTCTAATACTTCACCCAACACTAGTGCCACAGGTGAGAGAGCTGAAATAAGATTGGAATTTGGGATGTGAATCCATTTGAAGGCAATGGACTTGAATGTCTTTCACATTCTTAAGATGGCTTGGGTGGGGGAAGGTAGCACAAACTTATTCATATTGAAGAGAATAGGTCCCCGTCAGATGCCAGGGACTTCTCTGTGGTCAGTGGCAGCCGGCGCGGTAGAAATGCTGGTGTGCTAAGGCTGTCCCCTCCCACAGGGTCTCCACGGCTCTGGAGCATGGGTCATACTTCACTGCCAGATATTTTAGAGCTGAAGCTTGGTGGTTTGATTAACCTTTTATAGATGGGCTCACTCTGTCCTCTTTAATCTGGAAAACCAGGTTAAAGCCACTCTGGAACTCCTGGGGTTAGAAGTACATGGTGGCTTGCTTTGGAATTCAGGAAAAAGATTCTAAGCATGAGCAGCATAAGGTTTTCTGGCTTCTCTGGGCACCAGAGGATCTGAGGGCCCTGGAACTAAAGGCAGTGGTCACAATGGTTGGGTCTGTGATGATGTCATCCTCCAGGCTTCAGAAGTCCCCCTGGATTCATGCTGTAGCACTAGCTTCCTGGAGCTGACATCACTGGGCTGCCCAGTCCTCTTCCTGAACCCAGGGAAGCTGAGCATCTACTGGCCTCTTGGTTTACAGGTTGATTAACTCCTGACAGCTGAATTTTGCTTTTGTCTTGACTGATGATTTTGACTAAAGGTTAGAATTTTGACAACCAAGAGCTCCCTAGCCCCCTGGCTGCATTTTTGCCTCTTCTCTCAGACTGTCTTAGGTACTCCTTCTGTCAACTGCCTTCACTCCCTGTGTGGAAACAGCAACTTTAGTGAGAGAATGGGCTTTGAGGACACCAGATAATAGACCTTGCACCTGCTTTATCACTTGACATTTAATCTCTTGTTCTAGGAGACAATTCAGGAAACTCTTTCATAGTAGAAAAAATAACATCCAGAATTTCCCTTTCAGTCAAAGAAATCTTAATCCCTTTTTTTTGTTTGTGTATTTTACCAAACTAGAGATCCTGTCACATAACCTCTTCAGCAGGATAACAATTCACCTTTGAGGAGGAGCCAACCCAATTTTGATTTATTGATCTCAGGCCACAATGCTTTTCTTAAAAAAAAAAAAAAAATGTGCAGACTAGTCTATATGTGATTGTCAAATAAAAGCCTGAAGACCAGGCTTTTTGAAGTTAATGTCGTTCAATTTACAGAATTATATAGACTTTTTTTGCTTGTAAATTTTTTTAGGAAGTCCAAAATAATGCATCAAGAAGCAGGAACATTCTCCCTGCCTTGTGGCCTCCTTTGGCATTTGGAAAGAATTATACTAAAAGCTGCCCTCCAATTTCAGATTTCTGGTTTTGTTACATTTAATCCAGTTGCTATTTGATTTCAATAGGACATGGATTATTTGTGTGGCTGTAAACTTTGGAGCAGGAAAGAAGATGGGTTTTCATATAGTAGTAAGTGTGTGTCTTCCATTACAAAGAAACCTCTATTGGAAGTGTGGTGGTGGTGACCATTGTGTGTGTGTGTGTGCGCGCGCGCGCGTGTGTGTGTGTGGGGAAATTGGAGGGATGCTCCTTAAGGTTTTATTATGCAGGAAAGAGGTTGTATCTATTTTGTGGCCAAATTGCTACTTCTGTATTTCATTGATTTGAGGACACATTTTTTTCCCCTACATTTTAACATCTGGGAAGTTGAGATGAATTGAATAATCAATGGCTCTACAATTGCTATTAACCTGAACTTGAAGCCAAGTTCAGACAGAGGATTTACATTGGCTTGTTAGTCACTGGACACAACCAGAGATCAGTTAAATTAAATTCCCTGCCTGTGGTTTCTATGAACAACACTGGGATATGAATTCAGGACACAAACCTTCAAGATTAACACCTGTTTGTGATTCAAATTCTTAAGGGAGACTTTTTTTTTTTCCTTTCTTAAAACTACTTCCATCAATGCCAAAAGTAAGACACCCAAGTCTCCTGGATTTTTGGAGCAGTTATTTTTGGTGCTAAGGTCATTCCCCCCCGCCCCCCCCCGCCCCCGGCCAGGCCACTTCTGAGTTCCCCTGATGCTGCAGGGGACACAGTAGCCCCGGGTACTTGGACAGTTCCTTCCCCCCACCCCCCAAAGCATCTCTCTGCTTCTCCACTAGCATTGCTCAGATAGCTTGTTCAGCCCAGGCATAGGACAGTCCAGGGGTCCTGTGCATACAGAAGTCTGAGAATCATTTGCTTATTACCTGCTCTTCACTAAAAAGTGCTGGGGATTTAACAAGCCCAGGAGTGACCCTCAACCAATGAAGGAAGTAGCTTTCATGGGTCATTTCCAATGGATGAAGGATGAAGGATAATATTTGAAGGATAATCCCCCAGTGTCCCTGTGCTTCCAGGGAGAGATTCTGTGGTGTGCTCTGCCCAGTTCCTCAAAGGGGCCTCAGTGGGACCAAGCCCACCCAATTTCTCCTAGTAGTAATCTCCTCATGACCCATACTTCATTGGCTCCTTCCCTTCCATCTCATTTCCCTACTCCTTCGCTTGTGCCTCTTAGGGACCATCCTCTAAATAAATACTCGCACTCAAGGTCTGGCTTGGGATCTGCTTTATGGGTGGCGGGAGGGGGTGGACATAAATTAAGGCACTCTCCCTTCTTTCTCCTTTAACCTCACCCAAGGGTGTAGCTCTTTGTTGACTTATACTGAATTCTCCATTTGGAAATTTTTTTCTTACTCTGTGATAGTTAATGGAAGGGTAATTCTTATAACTGAAGGCATCTTAATTTCAATGATACATTATTAAAGAAAAATAAAAATCCATGGGATGTCATAAACACATTGACTATGCAAAATGAGTCATTAGCTTGTCCCCACCACCCCCCACAGGAATCAGTATAAAGTTTTAAATAGTTATGAAATGCTCTGTCCACCCTGATCCAACTAAGCTGATTTGGCACATACATGTGTCATGCTATGGGTCTCAGGTCTTATCATACAGTTCTAAAAATCATTATAGGAGATAATGGACATCAAACAGTTGTATTCCAGGGGCAATACGACCCCTTGGAAAAGCTATTTGTTTTTTCAGATTTCTCCTAGGTGACATGGAGGTTGATGAGCTCATGGTAGCACCAGTGATTCACTTGGATTTTTCAAAATGTGGTCCATGGACCATCTGCAGCAGACTCACTGGGAGATTATTATGAAGTATGCATTTCTAGGTTTCTTATCAAATCTATCGACTAGGAATCTGTGGCTGGTAAGGCCTGGCAATCTGCATCTTAATGAGTCTTCCCCAGTGATCCCTGTGCACATGGAAATTTGGGAATTATCTGCTTTTCCACTTTTTTTTTTCTTTTCATGAAAACAGCACCTTTAGGGTTCCTGGGCCTCTTATAGTATGCACGCTTAATGTATTAACTAATAGAAATTATATTTCTAGTTTTTCAGTTATGGCAAATAAATATTTTTTAAAAAGATAACTGAAACATTGAGAATAGTATTGTCTATTAAAGGGTGCTTCTTAAAAGATAATTTCAGACAGAAATTCTGGAATTCATTCATTTAGCAAATTCTTTTTTTTTTTGAAGATTTTATTTATTTATTTGACAGACGGAGATCACAAGTAGGCAGAGAGGCAGGCAGAGAGAGAGGAGGAAGCAGGCTCCCTGCTGAGCGGAGAGCCCGATATGGGGCTGGATCCCAGGACCCTGGGATCATGACCTGAGCCAAAGGCAGAGGCTTTAGCCCAATGAGCCACCCAGGTGCCCCTCATTAAGCAAGTTCTTATTCAATGTCTGTAATTTGTTAGGTTATGTGATTATGAGGATGAATGGAGCTCTGTCCTAATGCACTGACAGTATGAAGGGCTATGGCATCAGGGTTGTGAGCATGGATTTGAAGTGTGAATTTGGATTCGGCTACTTCTTTGCTGAGTGATTCTGGGCACGTTATTTAACCTCATGGAGATGCAGGTTTCTAATATGTAAAAGGTGCAAAGTGATGCCTACCTCACAAACAGGTAATGTATATAATGGGGCACTTAGTGAAGTGTTTGGCCCATAATAAGTAATTATGAAAAACTATGATTTGAGCAATAATAAAATATTAAAATAATAAAATAAGATGTAGGTGGTATTGGCAGTGGTTATGTACATGGATTCTGGGGTCAGATTTGTGGGGTTTCAATCCTGGCTCTGCCACTTACTAGCTCTGCGAGTCTGGCCAGGTGACGTCACCTTTCTGGGCCTCCTGCACAACTCTGCTTCCTCTATTTGACCTTCACGTACCTTCTTCCGCAGTAGACTTTTTCACTCCAACCATTTACTGTCTGTTTCACAGAGAACCCAAATGGCATGGCTGTGATTTGGGCATGTTTTCGGCAATGGGAGCAGTGTTCGTGATTGATTACAGACTGAGGAGACAGTCATTAGGGAGAGGGAGGAGTAGCTGATAAGACAAAGTCCACTAGACGAGGGGATCATGAGATCATCCAGCGCACAGGTGAGGAGAAGACCTGGGGCAGCAACAGTTACTGTTCTTCATGTTTTTAACATGAGGAATTGTCTTAACTTTTGGAGGCTAATATTACTTACTGTCATACCCTTGTGAAGGGTGTTGCTATATATTTTAAGAGAACATCCTCTGAGTTTATCATTTTCAATTAAAAATTAGTCCATCGGAATGAGTCATGGCAGAGGCACTCACAGGAATGGAGGACTGATTCATCCAACAATTAAGCTACTGAGAGATCTCTGTGTCCTATCAGCACCAGAGAGCTTTATTTTCTGTTTTCTAAGCAATGTAATTTGCTTATACCTCAAATACTGGGCTTCCTTATTTTCCTATTTATTATGTAAGTTACATATGTAAAATCACATGGAATGAAGACAGGCAGACCTTTGTCACTAAAGAAGATGGGCTAACTGTGCACAGTATGGGGCTTTGACTTAATTTTCTTGTAATGCGGATAGGTTTGCTTCAACCAGTCCCACTTGTGTGCAGCCCTCTTGTATTTAGAGGTGAAGGTCTTGGCTATAGTTTTGGTGCAGCACTTAATTAAGAAAGAGTGAGCATATTGGACTTAATAACAAGTTCTGGCCAAAGTACAGTACAATCAACATTCTCATCTATAAGCACCCACTGAGCATCTATTAAGCCACTTTGAATTAATTACTTAGGAGACATTAAGTATCTACCCTGTCCCAGGCTCTTTATGGAAAACCAGGAAGCAACTACGTAAATACAGTCTCTGTCCTCCAGAGACTCTGGATTTCAAGTGATTGAAATCCCAAGTGATAAGAATTATTCTGGGTTAATAGAAGGCATCTTACCTGGTCTCAAAGGAGAGTTAGGAAGTGGTTTCAGGGAGATATTTCTGGACTAAGTCACATCCTGGCTGAGCCCTAAAGGTTGAATGGGAGTGGCCAGGAGGATAGGAGCATGGGAAGAGTTGGCGGCACAAAGGTTCAGAGAAGAGGGCACGTGGCGAGTGAAAGGACCTGCTAGTTGTTATTGCTGTAGTTCATGATGGCCAATGTTTAGAATTCAAGGGAGGTGCCCAGAGAGACAATAGGAACCAGTCCTTGGAGAGCTAAGCCATTCAGAAGGCTATGAGACCCGTGGAGGTTTTTTCAGGGGGTGGCATAACAGATTGCCCTTTTAGGAAGTTTAGTTTGACTACTGAGCAGAACATGAATTTAAGGGGGGTGGGGTGGGAAAAGCCAGAAGTGAGAACAGTAAGGAGGGAAGTACTTTTCTTCTGAGCACAGAGGTGAACCATACATACCATCTCAGCTTCTTAAATAGTAGGTGGGGCTTCATGACTCAGTAGTAGCCAATGGATTGTGGGCTGAAGCAGTATGTGCTACTTCTGGGACTGGCACGGGAATACCCTCCTGTGTGGTCCTCCACAGCCCACCCCCTCATCCACCAGGCCGTGGCAGCAGTACTCAAACTTGAGAACCACCTGGACAGCTTGTAAAAAGCATATTTCTGGATCCTAAAGTCAAAGCCTCTGATTAAGCCAGTCTGTGTTAGGGCCCAAGGATTTTCATTTTTTAAGGAAGTTACCAGGTGATGGTAATGATGCTGGGCCAGGAATCACAGTTTGGATACTGAGGCCCATTACAAAATGTATAGGGTGGCTTTATCTGGGGTTTCTGAATGATTGTGTGGACCAGTATTTTCCTCCTCAGAACAGCTTTGGAGTGTGAGGTGGGTAAGAAATACACTTTTCTCATGGTAAGTCATTGAGATTATGAGGTTGTCTCTGTAGTCAGCCTACGCATATTAATACAAGAGGCACTTATCTAGGGCACATGTGAGAAAAAATTACAATGTGTGTGATTGCCAGTGCTGTCTATCTGTCACAGTGATCAGTTTTATAACTGGACAGAGTGCAAGTGTTGTTTGAAGGCTCAGGTTACCTCCCTCATCTTGTCCACCTCAGCCTAGGACTTGCTCTTCCCTTTCACAGTAGACTTACTATAATCACTCATTTGACGTTTCCTGCACTAGACCATGTGCAGTAGTCAGGAATTCTACTTAACATCTTAAAATCCTATCTGAAGCTTCACATGAAATAAGATATTCCAAAAAATAATTGTCATCTTGATGATGTGTCTGTAGACACACAAATGCCCACTGACTGTAAGTAGATGGAGGTGTGCGCCATTTTGTCTTCTCCAACAGTCCTTTGCACATGCTGCTCCTTCCCCCTGCAACACTGGTTCACCCCCACTCAGTGTAGTTAATTTTACTCAGTTTAGACATCAATCACTTCTACCAGCATGGCTACTTAGATGAAATTGTGACTAATTATGATGCCATGCCCATTTTCTTACCTCTACAATTTATAAAATACGTATCATACTATTTTGTAACCTATTATTCTAAGTAAGCTTGTTCTTTTGAAATTATTTTTGAAATTTAGTTCTCTTTACAGGACTATAATTTTTTTGTTTTATTTATATTTTACATACATTTCTATAAAAAACACATTTATGTTTAACTCAATGATTATCCGACTAGTCCAGGACCCTATTTCTATGAATCATTCAAATATTTAATTAATGATGCCCAAACACTACCTGGCCCTTGGAAGGTGCTCAGCAATTTTAGAAATGGATTTATGGTTTTACTTAAGCCATAAAACTGGACAAAGTCTCCAAGAAAAACTTGGAGGAATAGAGAGAAAAGCAAAGGAATAGAGACCTTAGGATGCTGTCCACAGTTAAGAAATAGAATACTTTGGAGATTAAGTTAGAGGAAAAGTAGGTGTGTCCACATCATGCTTGAAAGTCAAGGGTAAGTCATGGGATGAATGTTGCATATCAGCCAGGCACAGTCAACATTGGGAGGAGATCACTGAATGTGAAATATGGAAAGCCATGTTTGGTATCCACATTTGTAGTCCAGTGTTACCAGAGCTGAGACCTGAAGCATGAATAGCACTCTTTGATAACAGAGGGAGTATGCTGTGAAAGAACAGAGATAGTCATGGAGATGTCATGCATATAAGAGTTTAGCCATGGAGGAAAATATAGCAATGTGGGGCGGAGGGGGGGCTTCGTTTTCCAAGACAGGGAAGACCTGTATATGCTTGAAGGCCAAAGGGGAGGAACAGGTAGAAATATATACTTGATGCTGGGAAATTGGAAATAATTGAAGAGACGAAGTATTGTTTGACAGAAAAGAAAAAAGGGATTCAGATGCAATATTAAGGTTAATTTTTGGAAAGGGGAAAAGAACCTATCATGTCAAGACAGAAGAGAATAATAGGGGGAATGTATCTGGATCAAAGATGGTTTTGATGGAGAAGATAAAAGGTTAGGGGATTTCTGCTTTATTTTTCTCAGCAAAGTGGAAGATAGGACCATCTGTGAGGAGAAAGGGCTTGGAGACAAGGAGAAGGAGAAGAAGGAGGAAAAGAAGGAGAAGAAGAAATGAAGAAGAAAGGGAGGAGGAGAGAGACAGGAAGAGGGGGAGAGGAAGGGGAGGATAAAGAGGGGTAGGATGGAGAAAGTTTAGAACAGCCACTGTAAGAAGTGTGCCTGGGTAATCAAAAAAGATGACTTATCCACAGGAGCCATTAAATGTAGCACATCAATAACATTATTTTTTAGCCTAGGGGGAAAAAAAAAAAGACCATGCAAATTTATAGCACCAGAAGCTTGGCATAGCTCTGAAATGAGTACCTGAATTGATGATCTCACTGTTGTATTTCTTCTCCTCTGAGAGCTAATTCCAGGCACTTAATTTTTGATGTCTTAAGTCTTTTGTGTACCCTTCCTTATATGGCTTCCCCTGGCCATCTAATAATATTCACTTTTTCATATTTCACTCTCTGAAATTCATATTCTCTATTCTCAGATGAATTTCCTATTCTCCAGTGAAATGAACTTGGTGAAGAGACTGTCTGGTCTTTTTGTTGCTTTGTGTTAGTTTAGCAAACGATGGGGGGGAAATGGCAGGGAAGTGACTATGAAGTAGACATTGTGCCTGTCCCAAATAGCCTCTGTGGGAGACAGACTCATGGATATACCATTTCGGCACCTTGTGGCTAGGCACAGACCATATGATCTAGAGAAGCTAGACTAAGGACATTTATCCATCCTCCAAATATTTTGTGAGTGTCCTCTATGTGTCATATAATGTGAACCTCTGGCAATAGAGTGGTGAAAATGACAGGTAAGGTCTTTGCTCTCTGGATATGTGTTTGAGGAAAATAAAAGAGTGTGGTGAGATAGAGACACAGTGAAAGGGAGTTATTTAGTTTGAATGATGGGAGAAGATCTCATCAAGAGAGGAATTTCAAAATGAGACCTAAGTGAGAAATCAGCCATGCAGAGATGCAGGAACAGGTGTTTCCTTGAAGGAGACACATCCAGAAAAATGACTCAGGCTCTCAGATAATGCTTGGCCTGTTCAAGGAGCAGAAAGGAAGTCAGTGTGGCTGGAGAGTAGTGAGGGAGGGAGGTAAAGGAAAGAGATGCTGTTGGAGAGACTGACAGGGGCAAACAGTTTGAATTTTATTTTAATGCAAGTATTCAGTTCCTAAGCAGCTTTATTTTTGCTTTGCAAAGGCCACAGGATGCCACAGTATATTGTTTATAACACCACCAAAAAAATGATTGTTAATGAGTATAGTTCATTCAGCCATTCAACCATCATAAATTGTGCACCAGCTTAGTGTCAGACACTTTTCTAGGCATTGAAGATTTAGCAGTTAGAAAGCAGAAAAGTTCTTATAGTCATGGTGTTATATTTGAATGTATGGGGGGGGCGGGTCAACATTTCAGGTAAAGGAGTAGTAAGTGCAAAGACCTTGAAGCAAGAGTATACTCAAAACATTTGAAGAAAAACAACAACATAAATGTATAAAGAGAAATGGAGCAGAGAAAAAACACAGGGCAGGCTGGGAGTAGATTGGGTCAAGATTATATGGGTCACTATATGGATGCTGGGTCTTATTGGATGTCATTGGGGGATTTTTGAGGAGAAGTTGGAGATTATGCTCTTATTTTGTAAAAGTATCACTTCACCTGTGGTAAGACAATAAACCGCAAGGAGCTAAAGATGAAGACAGGTAACCAAGTAGGTTATGGGTAACTGATGCAGAGGGAGATTTGACTTGGGAGGAGGTGGAGGAGGAGCGATGTGACCATATCCAGGTATATTTTGGAAACACAGGATTTGGTGATGAATTGGGCCAGGATTTGAGGAGAAAGAGTCAAAAATAACCAAAATTTTGGATTTGACCACCAGGAACAAGTGCCATTTGCTCAGATGAGAAAGACTGTAAGAATTGCAGATGGGGAGCAGATATTAAAAGCTCATTTTTGGAAAGGTAGAGTTGGGAGTTGTCCTGAAAAATCCAAGTAGAAATGTTTATTAGAGGAATCCTGAGTTCAGAGGAAATATCAGGAATTAAGGTAAGATTTGGGAGTCGGCAGTTATTGGTGATTAATTTATTGAGGTAGGGGCCAACTTACTGTTACTTTGAATCAAATCAAGTAACCCAATAATGCTCAACTTAAGAGGAAAAGGAGGAAGATGGAGGCAAGTAGGCTAGTGTTTGAGAAGAAAACTTCTAAATAAGGATCCAAGAGACCTATTTTTCAGTTCTGATTGTTCACGAACTCTCCATATGACAATGGAGATTTGTCCAACCTCACTTTCTTAATTTATATAACAAATGGTAAAATAAAATAATCTCTAAGTTTTCTGCCACTGCTAAACTTAAGATGAAAAAAAAAAAAACCCCACAAAGTCATAATATATAAAGGACTCTTATAAATTAGTAAAAAAAAGAGAATAGTCTGCTAGAAATATGGACAAAAGATACAGTTCTTTAAAGAAAATATAAAAATAGTACCGAGTAACCAAAAATGCAACAGTATAATCAAATAGCCAAATGTAGTTTGCCCTCAAATGTGTGACAAAATTAATAGAAAAACTATATAACAGGAATAAGAACAATAAAATATAATTAAAAGGAAATAAAAAGAAAACTAAAAGTACATATAAATCAAAATTTTAAGTGTTATGGAGGATTCATAAGACCAGCTACTCTGGTGACAAAGATGCCTTGTAAGGTGGCCAAGATTCAGCTTACTTCTAATAAAAGTACCCACTGTAGAACAAGACAAACAACCAATTATAAAATTCATATAGAAAAACAAACATTTAAAGTCTATTTTCCATCCAGGAAAATTCTCTAAATGAACTCATTGAATGTACAGCCTTCTTTTTTTCTTTTTTCTTTTTCTTTTTTTTTTTTTTTTTGCTTAAAGTGGATGAACAGAGCTGTAACATACATCAGACTGAGTTAGTTGAATTAAGACTGGTCAGTTCAGTAACAAGCAATTGGATGTGTAGTCTCCTCCAATTCCCCAGGTCACCATTGTTTTGCTTTCCTACAGGGATGCCAAAAATAGAAAAATCCACCATGATATTAAACTCAGAATTTTAGTTCAAGAAAGAGTGTTGTAGTGTTTCCACCTAATGTGTACTTAACATGTGGTATTTCAATTGCATCTAAACTGGTAGCTTAATTTGAATGGTTAAATCATCAGTAAGTAATTTTGTGACAAAACAGTTGAATAGACACATGGGCCAAGTTTCTCCCTTCTTAATTTTCAATACCTGACAACATAGGGACATAAAGTAAGAAATAAAACAAAACAATAACCAAAAACACCAGTCCCCTTTGCAAGACTGAAGAAATACTGCCACCGTACTAAAAAGTAGGAAACTGTGATGTCTAGCAGCAAAGACATCATGGCACTGGGATATAGTCCTCCTTTCCTGCCTCTTCTGCCTCTCCCTTACCTTTCTATAAGCAGAGGATGAAGATACAGGATTAGATTTAATGGATTACAGAGCTTTCTAACTCTAACACACACAGGTGCACAAGTCAAGAAACTAAATGGTGACCATGGTTATGCTGGAAGGAGAGGACAGGGTTCTTGCTTGGCAAAAGGGTCAAGTGTATTGAACATTAGAGCAGATGTTTAGGCTAGGGAAAATGGCCAGGGATGAAAAAGGGACTTAGCCCAGGGATATTTAATCTGCTATTCTGTTATTTTTCTTGGCTTCCGTTGAACCCAGATGGTGATCTGGGTTTCCCCCCAGCAGACAGACTCTTGTGTGTGAACAGAAGGCTTGTTACTTTGCAAATGACGGATATGTGAAACTCTGACCTAGTTATCTGCAAACTCACATAGGACTCCTCCTTGTGGGTTTATGACAACCTGTCTTCCCATCCAGGGAGCACAGATTAGGCTGCTAATGCCATCTTCTCTAGCATAACAATGTGTCATTTATTGAGAATCTTTACAGACTTGAATGTATACACATCAAATGCTTCTAATAGCAGTAAACATCTGATATCCATTTTATAGATGAGGAACTGGGACTTGCAAAAGTTAGAAAACCTGCTTATGGTCATCCATCCCATCTATCTGAAAACCAAGCTTGTGGTTGACCTGTGTAATAGGCAGGCCCATATTTTGGAGCTCAACAGAGGTGGTAGAAAAAGTTTTAAGAAAACCCAGAGAAAAACATTGACACTTCTTGTTCTGGAAGAAAGCCTTGATGTGCAAAGTGTTTAGGCTGGAAGGAGATTTAGAACTTGAGTTAGGGGATCCCCTTATTTTGTAGATCCTCCAAAATTAAGTGACATAGTTGAGGATGCAGAACCAGCTGGTAGCAGATACAACTAGGATGAGATCTCATGACTCCATTCTTCAGTTCAGTGCTCCATTTACCTATGGTCTATCTCAATGATAATCCTCAAAACACTGAAGGCACATGACACATAGACCAAAAATATCTACCCAAACCTTCTTGCACTAAAGAAATGCCATTACTTAAAATTATGGTTAGAAGAACCTGCAAGGTGGTAAACTGGAAGGCCACTCTGTGGATTCTGCATAAATGTTACTTTCTCTGTATCTCTCCTGGGAGTGCACAAAATTTGAAGGACTTTAATGTAGCAACACTGAGGTGGGCCATTTGCTAACTAAAACTGAAGGACTTGGCGAATCAGGAGAATCAGCCTTACCGCAGAGGCTTGTAACACTGCTGTGGGCAAAAGCTCAGGCTCTAGCATTCTATGTATGTCAGTGGGGGATTGCAGCTACCATCAGCACAATAGCCTTGACTGGGGATAGTCTCCCAAACCATCCCTTGAAATGCACCACAGTATGGAATCTTGATTTGATTATTTTTTTAATCTGTAATTTTTGTTACGTGTATATACAAAGTAAAACTTCAGAAGTATGGAACTTTTCTCTATCCCAGACCCACCTCTAAGAGACAATCATTACAATTTGTTTTAGTTCTCTGGGTGGTCACTTTCTTACCTTTAAATAACATGGAATTAAGCTTCCATTTTAATTTATCTTTCTTAGACAATAGCTACTGACTCTTGCAATGACCAGTGCTGATATATTATTTATGTCATGCTCTCTCTTCCTAGATTTCAATAACTGAAATAATTTTCTTGCTTTGCTATGGGTAATTTTTGCATCTTTAATTAAAGCACCCAAAATGTACAAGTTCTCTAACCTTTCCTTCTAGTTTTCCACAAAGTTGCTCTTACATAATCAAGATCAACATTTATATTCTGTTTATAATCATTATAAATCAAAATGACTATTCTAAATGTTAGAACTTAAAAATAACATTTTTATGATAAAGGCTATAATAAAATTAAAATTGAAAAGATATTCACTATGCTTTATTCCTCTTCTCTATATATCACATTTTTTAGCAGCCAGTTGCCATTTTTGCAAGTGGGAAGGCCAGTGCCACCTCAGGAAGTAGGGAGAATATAGAACAGGGTTTCTCAATCTTGGTTACACTTTAGAATCACCTATGGAGCTTTAAAGAATACTGATGCCTGGCTGCCATCTTAACAGCATTGAATATAATTGGTAAGCAGTATGGTCTGGGAGTTGGGCTTTTGAAACTCCCCAGGTAATTCTCATTTATACTTAAAGTTGAGAGGAAGTACTGATCAGAAAGGATAAGTAAAGTCTAGCCCTTGTGACACTTTCTTTTAAATATGGGGTAAATGGGGCACCATTTGGTGGCTCTGTCAGTTTAGCTCAGGTCATGATTCTGGAATCCCAGGATCAAGTCTCACACTGGGCTCCCTGCTCAGCAGGGAGTCTGTTTCTCCCTCTGCCCCTTACCTTGCTCATGCTCTCTCTCTCACTCTCTCTCAAATAACTAAATAAAACCTTTTAAAAAAATAAAAAATAAAAATGTGGGATAAAGGCCAAAGACCTAAAGAGAGGAGGCATATAATAGGTAGGTTTCGGGGAAAGTCAAAATTTGAGGAGGGGCTTTTGCTCCACTCTTTTAATTTAATTTATTTGAGAGAGAGAGAGCACAAGTGGGAGGGGCAGAGAGAGAAGGAGAGAGAATCTGAAGCAGACTCCATGCTGAGTGCAGAACCCAGTGTAGGGCTCAGTCACAGGACCCTGCAATCTTGACCCTGAGATCATGACCTGAGCCCAAACCAAGAGTTGCCTGCTTAACCAACTGTGCCACACGGGTGCCCCTTTTGGTCTATTTCATATTTGGGATTTAGAATACATGTCCTAGGAGGATCGCTTCCTTCACTCTTCTGCTTAGGCTGAGAAAATATGGTGTCTCTGGGAGATTAAGTTTAGCTCCTCAGAATCTCTTCATGCCTTGTCATAACCAGAAGTCCCCGCATGTCCCATGGCTAGGGTATCCAGAGCATGGCTGGTGATGCCAACTGCCAACTGGGCAGTCACCATAGCTGGACATGACCCTGAGCAAGACCATCATGTGAAGCTGTGCAGGCTACTTATGGCACATTTGACAGGGGTGTTGATGTCGATTGCATCCCCCAGAGTTGTGAAATGTGGAGCCTTGTGCCTGCAGCTGAAAAACACAAAGTGAACCCCAGGAATGGGGAAACACTAGGAGTCACTGTCACACTCAATGGCCAATTGAGATCAAGGGGTGCTGTCATCAGAGAATCACCAAGCCTGGACTGGACTAGTGAGAACAGATGACAGATTTTGATGTTTGCTAAGGGCAGGGGACTCAGTCATTAGGTAGCAAAGGAACATTGCCAGAGAAGCCAGGTGACAGTGAAGGGGAGACATGAAACTCTGAGAATATACATACAAGGGAATAAACTGCTAGATACTTAAAATTATTGGATCATATTTGATTTTCTTTCTTTGTTACACAATAGGATAGAGTTTTAAGGATTACTGTGTCTACCAGTACTATTTAATGTGTTGATGATCATCTCTATCTTTTTGTATATCTGAATTAGTAAGTATAAATTGTTGGGCATCTTACAAAATGACATGAACATTGTTTCCAGGTAGGTCAAGAAGTGCACTGTGACTGTGGATTTTCTCCACAGAGAGAATGTTCTTGATGGCACTAGTGTCACTCAATAGGGAATGCTTGTGGCATCAAAGTCAAATTGATTATCATGGTACCAACATTATAGTTTGCATCATTTTAGAGAAGATTTTCTTGTTACAGTATTTTGTTTCTCTACTCTTCTCTATTATCACCAGAGGTGGGTAGAGCATGGAAGCTGGCTAGCTTAGTTTAATGTTTATTGTAAAATGTGTTTCTTAGGAAAACTTGAGTTTAAGCAAATGCCATGGATATAGACATCTGAGCAAGGGAATGATCAGAGATGAGTTTTAATACATTGTTGTCCATGTCCAATCAGGAATGGCATTATTGTTCCCCCATTTAATTCAACTTGACAATGCAGGGGGAAACCCATAATGCCAAAATTTAAATTACATTAGAAATGTTGTTGGGCATTAAAGAAAAAATTTGTATACATATAACTGAATTCCAATGAAAATGTATTAGCTATGATACGGCAGTGAAGTCTTTACACTCACTTATCATTTCATATTCCCTAGCTATTATCACACTTTTGACACAACTATGCAATGTGACATATTCCAAAAGAGCAAGTCGATAAAGCATGTCGGTGACACCCATTATCTGGCATATTTCACTCCTAAGAGTATTTCCATAAGGCACCACCACTTGTCTCTCACACCCTAAGCATGATTCCTGGTGACTTAAGAATATATATTCTCTAGGTCTCTTATGATCAAAGGTTACCCGCTGCTAAGGGCATGTTCCGGAATGAGGTACCAAAACAGAGATATATAGAGAGCCAGTCATTCTGTTATGGTCCCAGAAAGGGGAGGGATCATTAGCACCAAAAGACTTGCTGCTCTTCAGAATATGGACAGAAACATACATTAGAGGCAGTGAATACTCCTGTTCCCAAAACCATTCTGTGCTTCATACACAACAGCACCATTTCAGAGAACATGAGAGAACATGCAGAGAACTTAACTCATCAAAACTGAGAACTGCTTTGGGAAATCTGGGTCAGAGAACAAAGAACATGAGCTCCCCACATTCTACATGGTGCGTGAGGAAGGAGAGGGAAGAAGGGGGTACACCTATTGAGGTGCTACTACAGAAATCTGACCTTTGGTTCCTTCATATCCTGCGGGGTGAACTTGGCCTCGGTAGAGGAATTCTCTGAAAAGCCCTGGTCTTACTTTTCTAGTCATGTGCACGTTCAGAGTAGGGGAGGACGGGGAGTCCTTAGTATATTTTCAGATGTGACCACAGTCACATGCTTTGAAAGAAATTCCACTTATTTTATAGTCTAAATATTGGTTCATTTATTTCATGATCAATTTAAGCAGATGAATGGGCCTGTTTTTGAGAATTAGCTGCACACCCACATTGTATGCTTAAAAAAGGAGAGTAATTTATTGGATGCTTATCTGAGCTTCCAGAACTCTCTATAGAACCAGGAGAATGTGTCTCACAGACCCCCAACTACAGACAGTGCAATCAACTGATGAGGACCCCAGCTGCTGGGCTCTGGAATCCATCACTGCATTTGTTCTGAGGCCCATTCCCACAGGATGCTTCCAGTAGTGACTTAGGAGAACTAAGGCAGGTCTGTTCTTGGCTAAATTTGCCTGAGAGGCTCCTGAGTGCTTTGCCAAATCTTTTCTACAATGCACACTTCTTAACCTTCTTTCCCTGTCTCCTTCTCCTGGGGGTGACACTTCCCAGCCTTCACCAATTCCCTTCTCCTTTTCTCTCACATAGGCATTTCCCTTAAGAAATACCTTGTATCTCTCAAATAAATCCCATCTTAGCATCAGCTCCTAGGAAGACCTAGACTCACACTCTGCACCTGAGAAGAATGTGCACCAGTTGGAACCACTAGAATTTGTTGATATTTCAACCTATGGTTCAAAGTTTGGACAATTAAGATTTTGCATCGACTTCAGAGACATCAGACAGAAACCAGTTTCAGCTAAAGGTTAACTGGCTCATTCTAGAGCAGTGGTTATTGTTTTGGCCTCACAAACAGCTAGTACCATTTCATCCTGTCAGTCAACAAGCAAGAGTTCCATCCTCAGAATTTGGTTTCATACCCCGTTGTTCAGTAGGGACCAGACTGCCAGAATCTGGATGAAGACGTGTTTCATCAGATTCCCAGTTCACAGCACTTCCAATGACACCAAACACTTCTGCCCCACCAACAAATTCCTGGCACCAGTGACCCAAACCATCTTGTTCCCACTTAGGTTAAAATATGCAAAGTCCCAAGCTTAATGGGTCTAGTTTGTTTGGGGAAGCTTTTCCTAATGCTTGTGGAGTGTCTGAGATGTGCTTATGCCATCTGAAAAGGATTGGCTTCATTTTGAAAAGAGAATGATATTTGAGGAGAAAGGTTATGGTTTTGATGAGACCAATATAAAATTGTGTGTTGAGATGGTACAGTCTGTGTCTCTGGGTTTCCCAAGTCGATGTTCCCTCTTTGGGCTGCTTTTATCCCAGTTACTGATTTGCCAGAACCCAAATCATAAGGAATCTGGATTCACAGGGCCCAAAAGGCAAGTGGGGGAAACCAAACCGATGGCCAGGGGTTTCTAGTCTATCCCCCACAAGGGATGGAGGAGATGCTGCCTCTCCCAACATAATTCTTATACCCTAAGTTCTTAAAAACCCAAGGCCCATGACCCAGGAGCAGCACACGTGGAAGATAAGGAAATGAACTCCTTATGAGGACTTTCAGAAACCTCCTTGTAGCTGAATACATGAGCATACTTTAAAGAGGGTAAAGCCCAAAGCAGTTTGATATAATAAGGCTGAATATCATAGTGCTATTTTTTTCCCATTCTCTAGAACTGCCTTTATTGTTACAATACGGTTGGTACAAAATATGAATTCTAGAGGGAAAATAAGATAAAATGGTAAGAAGACAAAGCAGTATTCTTTTATATTCTGTCCCCTGGTCTTTGTGGCTGTGATCACTGGCGTATGCAGAGATAAGAGGTGAGTGCCTGTGGGATTCTGTACCCAGCACAAAATGTCACAAGATGCTGGTCCTGTGGGAGCCCTGCAGAGGAAGGCCTTTGAAGGTCATCTTTCTGCAGTTAGGCTGTGTGGTGCTGCCTGGGTGACCCAAATGCACCAGGAGCCACATCACGAGCCCATCCGGTTCTCTCTCTCTCTCGGCATTTGGTAAGGTGATGTTTTCATAATCATTAATAACACCAAGAATAATTAAGACACCAATGATAATGTAGCTTATACAGAGCAAAGAGCCTCAACCCTGGCATTAAAAATCAAGCACAGTAGACAGAAAAACTGGACCTCTGCCATCACAGTCTGAGACCGAACCCACCAGGAATGACCTAGAAGGATTAAAGGGAGCTACCACTGTCTCTTGCAGTAATTCCTTACAGTTACTGATTTGCCAGAATTCAAATTTCTGTTTGTCCTCAATTTACTTCTCCTTGAGAATCTGGCTCCTTTGGGGATTTTGAGTTTCTTTATGGGATGGGCCTGGAGAAAATGAAACGGAGCAAGGTGGGGAGCGTTGTTTCTGTCTCCCGCTTTGTGATATGCTTGGATCCAATAGCAGTAGCTGAAAGAAGTTCCAGTCAATATAAAACCCCATCACAAAAAACATGAGTGAGGGAACGGCATTATGGTAAATCCAAAACTTTAAATCTCCAAGCTGAGGGATAGCTGTTTCCAGGCTCCTGGGTCCCTGTTTGGCCATTTCTATACAAATGTCAACCGTGAATGTGACAGTCGGGTTATATATGTTGTGGCATTTCTGCTTTGTGCCCAAGTGCCTAAAAATATTGTCTGTGGCAATGCAGAGATCCACCTCCATGAATGTTTTATTCCTTAGGTCTGCAGGCCCCTCCTGGCCGGGTTCAGGAGCTCTTTGCATTGGCCCCATCATTTCTGCCTGGGGACAGAACCCGCTGTGACAGATGCCAGCGGCTTCAGGGTGCTTTTCTTGACCAGCTGCATCCCTTTAATGAGGTCTCTGACTATCAAAGACATTGGCAGCTAAGGGAAAATTACCGGACTGCTGGCCCGGGAACATTTGGAGGATGAAAGTGGCTTGATGTCTCTCAGGGTGCCCTTATGGTCCCACGTCGTGCTTGTATAGACGAGGGCAGTAGATTAGCCCAGTAATTATAGGGCAGAGGTAACATTTGATCCAGTGTTCCTATAGTTCTTAGGTCTCTCTCTGTTCATCATAGAAATGTGAAGATTTTCTTTAGCTTGGAGTAGTGGCTTTTGCCTAGAAGAGCAACAATAACTAGAACAGTAACAATAACTAGAACATAGTAAACTATGCTCCTGGCATGGTTGCTAGAACTTAACATATTAAATCATAGGATCTTTATAAAAATCCTCTACCCTTCTCCCCATTTACAGACGGGGGAAGCAAGTCCAGGATAAATCGCTGGTCCGTGAACCATTAGAGAAGAGCCTGCTTGCAAGCTTGGAGAGTCTACAAGCTTCTGCACACTGACTGCTGGTAGTACTCCTCAGATCCTTCATCATCTCACACGGGGAGATGTCCAGATACAGACTTGCCAGGGCTTGAAGCAATTCCTTTTAGCCTTTAATTTGACAAATGAAGGTCTGGATCATTGTGTGCAATTCTGTATCCAGGTTTTGAGAGCAAAGCTGGCAAATTTAACTTGCTTAGAGCTATGCAGTCAACATGAGGGTTTCCAAACCTTGTGATATGGGGGTGCCTGGGTAGCTCAGTCAAGCATCTGCCTTTGGCTTAGGGTCCCATGATCTTCTAGGGTCCTGGGATCCAGTCCTGCATTAGGCTCCTTGCAGAGAGAAGTCTGCTTCTCCCTCTGCCTGCCGCTCCCCCTGTTTGTTCTCTCTCTCTCTCTGACAAATAAATAAGTGAAATCTTAAAAAAAAAAAAAAAGAAAGAAAGAAAAACTTGTGATATGAGGGGTATTTGGACCAAGTAAGGAATAAATTAAGGAACTAACAAGAAGATACCAAAGCTGGCTCTGCAAATGACCTTCAGCTACTTGACGGGCTCTTGCTGTAGGTGCTGGGCTCATTTCAGGGAAGAATGGGCATGGCTAAGTGGAAGCTATAGTGAAGTCAAGTTCATTTTTCAATACTCAGAATCACCCGTGGGTAAAGGAACTGCCATACAAGTTAGTGAGCTCCCCATCATGTATGTTTTGTAGCAGAGGCTACAGCATCTTCTGGGAAGGAATAATGCTTTTGCACATCACAGTTGGGAGCCAGACTGTGTGACCTTTAGGATTCATTTCCAACCCAGGATTTGCAGTAGGGGGACTTACCATTTCAGAAAGGAGCTAAGTTGAAATGCTGTAGACATTTCCTAGAGTCTCTTCATCTGTGAAGACCAAGCCTTTACAATAGCTCATGAGAGGAAGAGCAGGGTTAGACAAAAATACTGGGCCACAATTTGGACAACGGATGTCAGGTCTGCCTCTACCAGCTACATGAGGGACCCTGCTCAGCTACATTAACTCCTTAACTTCTAGAACTTCAAAGTGGAGGCAAACGGATGTCATCATTTTGGGAATTTTGGAAATAGTGATAACTGGCTCCAAGAGTTTTCTTATTAAGCATCAGTTGATTTGGAAAATGGGATGAACCAGAGATATCCTGCCCATGGCATGCTGGCTAATGGCAAAACTGCTGTAGAGGGAACTCCGTGGATTATTTCCGCACATTTTCTGGACATCAAGTTTGCTACGAGTCCTTGTGCCTCTGTCTCGTTATTAAGTGAAGGTCTTGCAAACAATTTCCTTTCCTTTTCTTTTTGTCTTACTCATTTTGCATGGGTACGACTAGTTTTGTGATCCAGAATTGTCCCCCTGCCAGAGATAGTCTAATTTCTTTGGGCCTGCTCTGTTCTAAGTAATGATAGTGCAGCTGTCCTGTAATTAATTGTTCATTCTTCTATGCAAAACTAACTTTATGAAAAGCATCTACAAAAGACCGAGTTCTTATTTGTCCTACCTACAGAAAACTTCCACCCAGCTTACAACTTTTTGTAAGTCAATGTGAACCTCCAATATTGTTTTGTATTTGGGACATAACAACATTAATTCTTAAGTTTGGGGACCGCTTTGCAAGTCTAGGCCTTGGCCGGAACACTGCTCAGAACACACTTCACACGTTTTAAAAGGAATTGTCCCTTAAATTGTGCTTCTACTGTCATCTAGTGTGGCATATATGTAACCATCTTCATCATAGGCACCGATCTATATCTTGTGCATCACTATTCAGAAAGAAAATGATTAACTCACTTGAGACCCCCTCCCCCCAAAAAGTCATTTTAATCAAGGGTTGGCATTGACTTCCTTTATCTGAAAAAGCTGGAAGTGGATTAACAAAGAATGATTCCCCTTTTACCCAAATCTGGGTAATGAGAAACTGACATGAGAACATACATACTTAATCATCCTACTACCCAACACCTGAGGCTTGGAGCCTCCCACTTGCGTGTTTGGGGAAAATACACATCACACAATTCAAGGGTGAGCCCGTGCCCCTCTCCTAACATCCCACCAACAATCTGTGCTTCACAGACTGAAGCGCTACTTCACTCCATTTCAATAAAGATAGAGCTTAATTTGGTCTCCAAAATTTGCTTTCTCCTAAGTGTGGGGGGAGAAAAGGGCTCAGGCTGCAGGATCAGCTCTTAGTACATCCATGTGGCTATTCAGAAAGAAAGGGGATTCACCACCACTCAGAGGCAGCGTGCAAATCCGTATTGCGGTTAATTAATTTAGCCTTCATATCAAATGCTTGGAACTACAAAGAAGGCTTACCAGTCCATTTTCAACAACCAGAGGATAAAAAAAGAAAAGAAAAGAAAAAGAAAAAAAAAGTGAATGAAAAGGCTAAGAGATTTAGCAAACAAACTGTTTGCCATTTGGGAGTAACTCAGAGTTACCCACCCCCCCCCCCAAAAAAAAACGCTCCTTGATTGAAATCAATTAAAGAGAACCAAACACTGACCTTGCTGAAGAGACCTTAAATATCCCACCTACCCAATAATGGTCCAAAACAGAGCTCCAAAGCCCTGGAGGCCTCATGAATATTCTGAGACTTTAAAATGCCAAAAGCTGGGAAGGGGAAGAAGAGAGAGATCTATGCTTCTAAATAATAGCAGCTCTCCTGTGGTTTGGCGTGGCTTTCCAGGATCCTCTTTTCAAGCTCTTTATTGAAATTGCTAGGGTGTTTTTTTTGCTGATCTCCCGTGAGGGCTCAAAAGCCTTAAGCTAATTACATTTGGCTGAGATAATGCTTGATGAGATGGGAAAAATATAAAGCTTTTGAAAGGGTGAAAAATCTCTAACCATCTGCTGGTGGTGTTACTAAAAGAACAATGGGGGAGAAGAGAGAGGGCAGCTAGCCAGAGTGGAAAGGTACAGGATTTCTTTAATTACTGGGTCAATGAGACTATTAGGGCTTGGAATGGCAGGCCCAGCAAGCTTAGAGGACTAAGCAACAGCAGTGCTTAGCAAGTCAGCGAAGCTGAACATCGACACCAAAACCAGGACACGTTTATAAGGGAGCAAACGGAATCGGGTCAGCTTGCTTTTGAGAATTCTTTCTAATTAGAAATCATAGGTAGTTGATGGGCAAGAGAGAAAGCTAGGCGCCTCACCTGGAATTAGGTTTCAGAGCAAGCTCTGGACATCTTTTCGGGTTATCTGTGGTACTCGAAGGCAGCTTCAGATGGAGCTCTGGCTAGCCCGTTTTTTCTGACCGCCTCAGCCAAGGACAGTTGTTTCTGTTATACTTGGCAATCCAGATGAACAGCCTGCGTTTGGCTTTCAAATCAATGCCCCAGGTGTTGATTCAATATGGCAAACAGCTTTTGTGCCTCGCTCTAGAAGCCCTGTTCAGTTTCTCCTTGTCTTTTTTTTTTTTTTTTTTTAAATAACCAATCCCCTCAAATTCAGCTGTGAAAATGTTAGCTTTTGGAAGACAAACAGATAGACAAAATCAGATAGGGGGCGGCTCAGCCAGAGTTTATTTTTACTTTGTGTGGGGTAGCTCCTGTAAGGTGCCCAGCAGTTAGGTCCCAAATCCTGTTGCTGTTGCTTTTTTCAGCCCTCGCGGAGGGAATGCCACTTGCTCTCACGTTACTCTGTCTTGCCTCTGGTCGAAGGATGGGTGAGACCACTAAGACGTTTTGTTTCCTGAGTTCTTTTCTTCTCATCCAAACCCGAAAAACACGTTTTTCAGGTACACAACGCAAAGGCATTCTCCCGATTCTCTTGGGAGTGGCCCGGGTCTGTTTCCGGATGTCCTCTTCTGCATCTTCCTAACTTAAGGTGCCCAGCCTCTGTGGCCCCTCCTCTACATTGCCTCCTAGCCCCGCCCCTGTGAGAGGGACTCAGAGCACCACTGCCGGTAGGGAGAGAGACTTACAAGGAGGAGCAGTCGCTGATCTCAGGCATGCTGGGGTTCAACTTGGGAAGAGGTTCCCATTCTTACCACAGGTACCCTAATGCCTGGCGTCCCTTTTTGTCCACGGTGATGTTAAAAGACCATCTCTTCCCTTGGTGCTTGATGGGGGTCAGCTGGTGTGGATAATAAGGGCTTTGCCAGTGGTTCTTGAAGTGTATGGCGGGGGCCAGCAGCATCAGCCTCACCTGGGAACTTGAAACATGCAAGCTCTCACCTGCCCTCTGGCCCCAAACCTAATGAATCAGGAACTTGAGATTTACAGCCCAGCATTGCTGTCTTTTAACTGAGGCATCCAGGTGATTTGGATCTACTGAAAAGTAGCATGATTTCTATCAGCTATCCAAGTATCTACATATCTGTCATTTTTGCCATGTTTAGCCATTCTACCCTCCAATGAAATTAAGGAACGGTCGAAGGGATTTTCAAAAAGAATGGTCTAAATATGGATGCTGACTTCTAGATGAGTGTTGTCATTCAAAGGATGGTCCCCAGACCGGCAGCATCACCATCTCTTCAGAGCCTGACAGTGTGGAATCCCAAGCCCACTGAGTTCTACCTTACCAGAATCTCTGGGGACGGGGTCCAGAAATCACAAATGCACTAATGTCTAAATCCACCTAAATTTGAGAGCCCCTGTGCTAGACTAAAATACCAACCATGTTTGTGGTCCATTTGGTCTTTAATTGTTAGAAGACTGTGAAGGTCAGAAAGTTCTCTCTTCCCATTTTGTGCTATTAGTCAGTCAGAGACAACCAGATGGGAAAGTTTGCTGGGCATGAATTATATTTCTCCTCCATTTCCAAAAAGTAGTGGCTGAATATTTACTTTGTTACTTCCCCCAGACTGGAACATAGAAACCAGCTTTTCCTCAACCTTCTATCCTTCTTCCTTATCTCCTGCCTTTACTTCTCTTTCCCTTCTCCTGTTCTTCATTTCCCTAATGCCTTGAAACCCTTTTCTTCTAATCTCCTGGAGATGCATAACCATTCCATTTCCACTTACTGTGGCCATGGTAATTAGATTTACCTGAATTAAATCTCCGTTGTGCAACCCAAGGAGACTGACATTAAAAAGGGATGGGTCATGATAATAAAAATGCTGCCTAATTTAGCATAGATTATAGAAGCAGGGAGAACTTCACGGTAATTCCCAACTGGAACATGGAAAGATATTGGAACCTCTCCTTTCTCTGGGGACCTATTAAGACAAGCCTGAATTTTCAACATGGTTTGAAAAGACCATGTTGAGAGGTAATGTATTCTTTTCCTATTGCTGTTGTAACAAATTACCATAGGCTTAGTTTCTTAACATAACACAAATTTATTTTCTTGCAGTTCCCAAGGCCAGAAGTCTGAAAAGGGCCTTGCGGGGCTACAACCAAGGTGTTGGCAGAATTACCTTTCTTCTGGATGCTCTAGGGAAGAATCCATTTCCTTACATATTTTAGGTTTTAGAGGCTGCTTGTGTTCCTTGTCCCAGGCTCTCCTTCATCCATCTTCATAACTACCCACAGAGTTTTCAGGCATGTGCTCACTCCCCGCTCTCTGTTTCTGTCTCACTCCCTGGGACTCTCCCTGTCTCTCTCAACCACGCCCACACACATTGTGTCTATATTTATCTTCTCTATTATCTTATTTCATTATATATAACTACTAGATTTTATGTAAGTTTTATTTTATCATGGCTATAATATTTTGGATTGTCTGTAATATCTTGCTAATGGGAAAAACGAGTTATGTAACACACTACGAAAAGACTATATTAATTTTGAAAAGCATTCCTTTATGTTGAAATATGTGCCCCAAACCTACCATATCATGAGCCATACCTCTCTTGATACCGAATATTATTATCTTATGAATTATGCTCCAAAGTATATGAAAATGAAGGACAGGTGAAGTAAATATCTTATGTATATTTGAAGAATAAATTGAATATGATGCATGGGAAAAAGAACATTCTCCTTTGAAATATGTCTTTAAAAATAAATATCTACTTTTTCCCCCTTTCATTCCTATCTCTGTAGCTTTTTTCTATCATTTTCAATTAAAATCCGAGACTAATAAACTATGACATCTCTAAAACATGAACAGACATACTTCCATGTCAAAAATGCAAGCTCTAACAATGAGAGGATATTTACTGGCTAGAAACATGGCTGACTCATCATGACATTTCCTTCGAAGATTCACAATGAAATAAAGAGATCGCGTACAATCAACCCAAACCCCTCACTTTGTTAAAATGCTTACCTCCCTTTTCCTTTTCTTTTTTTTTTTTAATCATTGCAGCAGATGTCATAAAATAAATGTAGTGAAACACTCAAGCAGCAAACTCCCTAATTGTTTCCATCCTGATTATAAAAACACATTGAAAGGTAAATCCTCACAGTGAAATAAATGAAAAAAATAATTAACATTCAAAGTACTCCTTATGCCACCTGCTCTTTACATACTGTGCTGAAATGAAGGCACCTGATGTATAACGAGTAATAAAAAGAAATTGGGTTTCCTTCTAAAACAGAAGAGTAGCACTTATATTTGAAATCCAAATCAGAATAAATATAACTTTTGTACAGTCTAATATCTAACATACATCACATATTATTTTGTGGCTATTTGTTATTTTTTTAAAAGATATTTTATGCAAATAGATGAGCTTCTATGGTCTTTGAAAGCAGATACTTCAACCATTACCTGAGTTTGAGGTTATATGTTAAAATCTGGGCTGACAATATTTTGGTCTTTACAACAAAATGTGTAAATGAATATATTTACACATTCATATTATTACGATCCCTAAATATGCATCCCACTCACTTTATAGATTAGACCTGCATTTTTGTTAGTTCTGTCACCTAATGGTCTTTCTGTAAAAATGGTTATGATTAGTCCATAATGGTTATGATTAGTTCAAGGTCTCACTTGTAGTATACTCAGAGAAAGCAAAGACCAGTTCATTGGTAGATAGGTGCAATCTCCTTTCTTTCTTTCTTTCTTTTTTGGAACATATGTTAATTTTTTAAAAGATTGTATTTATTTTTTGGGGGAAGGAGCAGAAGGAGAGAGAGAAGCAGACACTGTGCTGAGTGCAGAGCCCTCTAGGGGACTGAGATCCTGAGATCATGACCTGAGCTGTAATCAAGAGTCAGAGCCTCAAATGACTGAGCCACCCAAGCGCCCTGGAATCTGCTTTTATTTTTTAATTTTTAAAAGATTTTATTTATTTATTTGACAGAGAGAGAGAGAAAACAAGCAGTGGGTAGTGAGAGAGGGAGAAGCAGGGAGCCCGATCCCAGGCTGGGGCTTGATCCCAGGACCCTGGGATCGAGCCCTGCATAGGGCTCTCTGCTCTGCAGAGAGCCTGCTTCCTCCTCTCTCTGCCTGACTCCCTGCCTGCTTGTGATCTCTCTCTGTCAAATAAATAAATAAAATCTTTAAAAAAAAATTGTGAGAAAAAATGCATTTATAGGGAACTTAAATTTTTATTCTAAGGATGAAAGAGCCAAGGCTTTGGAGTATACCTTTTCCCCATCCAAAGTATGAAATGTTTGGGGTCCAAGCTACAGTTTGTGGTTATCTCTAATGGATGCTGACATCAACATCAGAGGGAGCCATTTCCTTCCAATTCCCCAGTTTGGGGAGGGGTGTGGACAGCAAACTCTGTGCCTAAAGTTGGGCAAAGCATTATGGGAATACACCTGTGTTGGCAAGGTTAATGAAACATACATGCATATATGTCCTTGTGTATTGATAACTACTGCATAACTTAGGAATTCCTGCATGAGCATGAGTGGTTTCACATTCCAGCTAATTTGGGCTATATTAGATGCTATAGATGGGGGTCTACAAAATTTTTTTTTTCTGTAAAGGGCCAGATACTAAATGTTTCAGACTTTGCATGTTTTAATATAATTTTATTTGTGGACACTGAAATTTGAATTTAAAAGAATTTTCATGCCTCACAAATTCTTCTTTTTCTCAACCACTTAAAAGTGTAAAAAACATTTTTTAGCTCGCAAATCATACAAAAAGAGGCAACATGCCAGATTTGGCTGATGGGTTGTAGTTTGCTAGAGGCCCCCAGATCACTCCTCATAGATTGTTTCATCATTCCAAGAGACATGAAGACACCTACATCTCTCTCTAAAGAGGAAACTAAGGCTTCAGGAAGCTTAAGCAGCTTACTTGTGGTTCAAGCTAGTCAGTGTTTCATGTTATATAGAAGTAAAACATATAATACATAGTAATAATATATATAATCAGCATATATGAACACATAAAATAAGCAGAATATACCTAATAAAAATTCATGTATACTTATAACCAAAATACATAATATACAATTTGCTTACTTTTATATAACAACTCATATATTTTTTAAAATTATTCCATATGCATCCTATATCAAAGGCCAATAGAGTACAATAAATATAATACATATATGGTCTTTATTGACTATATCTATATAAATATTAATTGCTTAATAAGTATTTGTTGAATGAATGGAACAATTTATCACTTTCAGTTATATGATATGCAGTAGGAAACAGTGTACCAATGTGCTGGCAAGGATCCTACTGCTAAGTAGACTTATGAGTTAGTGGGAAAAACTAATTTCACTTAATTGTATCACCAGTAATTAAGTTTTCCTTACCTAGGCACAGTGTTGTTTGCAAGGGAAAATAAATACATTTCATAATACTAAGGTGCATTGTTTTGTATCTTAACATCTATGAAATAGAGAATTGTAAAATTTTTGTTGGCCAGGACTTTGCAATGAAACTGACCGATCCTATACAGACCTTAACATCAAAAACAAAAGTATCAAAACTTGCAGGATGGGTTTCAACAGCTGAGATGAAAATTCTTGGAAACAGGAATGAAGTAGGGAAGGGGTTGAGAAGGTGGTGAATCCAAAGTGTTTAGGAACTGTCTCTAAGTAGCAAAAAAGTAAGGTAGTTCTACCTTAATAATACGACACAGTGCCTTTTACTTTCTTTGTGGGTTCTCCTGAAGTCTGAACAATCAGAGTGCTCAGGTCATGATCCTGGAGTCCCAAAATCGAGTTCCGCAACTCAGCAGGGAGTCTGCTTCTTCCTCTGACCCTCCCCACTCTCATGCTCTCTCTCTCTCATTCTCTCTCTAATAAATAAATAAAATCTAAAAAAAAAAAGTGATTCATAAGTAGACTCTGAATATGACAAAGTTTTAGCAATATCTCAACTAATTTGTTTAATACATTTCTGTTTTTGTATTCTCCAATTATGATAAAATCCTATGTCTAGTGATTTTAATAGTTATAAAATAATTATAAATTATTTCTTGATAGTTACAAAATGTCTAAATGATAAGAAATCTTGTCTAAATGTCTAAATGATAAAGCATCTTACTTTAATTGGCAAGATTTTTAAAAAAAAATTCCTTAACGATATATAAAATAATGGCACGTCTTACAGGTGTGGCATCTTAGAAGTATACATACATCCACACTATTTATCCATTTATAGTACATGTAAAATAGTAGCCTTTGGGGCAAAATGATAGCAAGTAAGTGACAATCTCAGAGATGTAATTAAAGGTTGCTGCCCCACCCCAATCCTGCCGTGGTATTTTATCATTCTCTGTGAAAACCATTAGATGACCAACATTGATGGATTCAGTGAAATGGACAAAAAGGGTAAAAATAGCAGCTTTATCTTCTGTGTATTGCCAAGAAAAATTGTCCAAGGCTTGGCAGTGGGCAACAGAGATCTGTGGGTGTCCCTTCTCTGGAGGGATGGGTGTCTGTCTGGCACACTCTCTGAAATTATCTGATTTCATAGGGTGTTACTCTTTGGGATGAACTTTCTATCAACTAGACTATTTTATACATCTGTAGAGATAGAAGTTAAACTTGTAGAAAACTTGTGGCAATGAAAATGAGACTTGTTGGCAGCCATTTAAATGCATTTGGTTTGGTGGAGAAGAAGGAATATATTTTATTGCCCTATATAATGCTAACTAGTCTTTCAAATTTCAGTACCCCTGAATGTTATGTGTGCATGTGTCTATGCGAGTCTATATTCACAGTCCTGATTTTATGTGAGTTATGGAGAGATATACATCTAAAATTCTCCTTTGAATCAAGTTTATATCTCACTAGTTCCCTCATTAATTAATGATTTAGAGAAAATCTTTTACATGTATTCATTTTATGTTTGTATGAGAGTCATGATTTTATCGTTCTGAAAATTACAATTTAACATTATTTACTAATATCTTGGAGAAGAAAGCAAACATAATGAGCATGTCACCCAATGTTAACAGTTTACTATCTTTAGAGGAGACTAATTGTCTGGAATATTTAAGGATAGTGGCAAAATAATATATGCTCGGATGCAGGTAAAAATCTTTTCATTAGATGTGATGAGAATTAAGATATGTCGTGCACGGAGAGTTCCAGGACTGTAATGCAGCAGAGAGGACCAAAAAGTTTTGTGCCTGGAGACAGAATTCTGCTTAAGGGAGAGGTCTGTTTCATCTTTGCAAATTACTCTGATAGCCACATTGCCATACACCTCGAGGCAAGACCAGACAACCTAGGCAGGGTACAAAGTCAAATTGTAAATGAAACCGGAGAGTTACAGAGGGGAGAAAATTAAAAAAAAAAGACAAAGTGGATCCAGGAACAAAGTTGGATGCTGGAGATTTATTAGAAGAGATGGTCTCTGAAAATTCCCCAGATAGGGATGGGCTAATAACAACAAGTTTTGATCTTAATGTTCACTGAAGTCTGCACATATCCTTAAGTTTCTAGGACTTCCCCTGTACCCTTATATGTAAAATGGAGGTTCAGTGTCAATTTTTCAAAATCTTAAAAGTTGATCCCAGGGCACCTGGGTGGCTCAGATGATTAAGCATCTGCTTTCAGCTGAGGTCATGATCCCAGGGGCCTGGGATTGAACCCAGGTTCCCTGCTCAATGGGGAGCCTGCTTCTCCCTCTCCCTCTGCCATTCCCTCTGCTTGTGCTCTCTGGCTACCTCTGTCAAATAAATAAATAAAAGCTCAAAAAAAAGAGAAAAAGAAAAAAAAAAGATAAACTGATCCAAGCAAGCAAGAGGATCTGGCCAAAAGGCCAAATTTGGGCCAATAATATTGTAATATTATTATTATTCAAGAGGTATGATATATACTTTTTGAGTCAACACTAAATCTAAATTTACACACATGCATACAGAAATACAAGATGGAAAGCAAAATTTTTATTGTAGGCATGAATATACTATTCATTCTTCTTTGTTTTTTAACTTTAAAATTATCGGTCAGGTACATTTTTATTTGAAGTAGAAACATGAAGAAGATTAGCATTCCAAAAATGAATTTTAAAAAGCCATGTCAATGTAAATATAAAAATTATAATTTTAGGGGTGCCTGGGTGGCTCAGTCATTAAGCGTCTGCCTTTGGCTCAGGTCATGATCCCAGGGTCCTGGAATCAAACACTGAGTGGGTCTCCCTGCTCAGGAGGAAGTCTGCTTCTCCCTTTCCCACTCCCCCTGCTTGTATTCCCTCTCTCACTGTATCTCTCTCTATCAAATAAATAAAATCTTTAAAAAATTGTAATTTTACTTGTTATACAGTGTAATTTGAATGAACTGGTTCTATATGTATATTGCCTACATACAGATATGCAGAAAACCCAAGTAATTTAAGGTTATAATTTTTATATTCAATGTATTCAACCAATGTAAAGAATTTCATTAAACATTTAAAAATAGTCATAAAACCTTAGCAGTCATAAAACCTTAGGAATATAATTCATAACCTTATGAATTATATGAATTCATATAATTCATAAATTATATGAATTTATCTTATATTCTAAAACCAAATTTGGGTTGACAAATTTCAGCTATACCACACTATTAGGACAGAAGACCAGTAACAGAAGAAACTATCTAAACACGAAACAGCTACCATCCCAACTAAACTATAATGCCTTTAATGTGAAAAACATAGCATTATGAAAGTCAACTTCATTTGGAAAGAAGAGATAAAAAGACTTTGAAAATAGAAAATTCCAGAAGTTAATTGCTCTAGGTGCAAGTTTGTATAATTTGTATGAATCAAAAAAATATGTCTGCACTATGAATCCCTACGGAGTAAAGACCACACACGGGCTGAGGAGGAAAGCCTGTGTGTTGTAGCATCCGTGGTGTCGAGGCTACTTTTCAAGTAGAAAAGGGCTCTGTTAGTGATGTAAGAATCCCATCAATAGTGGAAAGTACCAAGGCTGTGTAGAGGTGCTTCGTAAACAAAATTAATCCCTATTGGATTTGACAGGTAGGAGCAGAAGAGAAAGTGGTTCACGGACTATGTGATCACCGAAAGATGAAACAGTGGCCAGAGAAGCCATGAGAAAGGATGCTTCCCACTTGGATAAGAAAGATGGTCTTGGATAAGAAAGATGGTTTTGAGGAGAATTTGGGTATAAATCTACTTGGAGCCAAAAAGTGTTGTTTCCCCATTGAAAGACTCTTCAGGGAATAATCAGAGTGATCCAATTACTGGCTGAGTCCTGAAATAGAATGTGGTTGATTTGGCTGATCTTTTTGTCTGGTCTAGGGCATCTCTGCATTTTTATCAATAGAACGCAGGAAGTGAAATTGAGGAAAACCTATAATTTCAGCTTTCTCAGGATATTGATGACCAATGGCTCCCATGTCACCTCCCCTAGTTTTATCAAGAATGCAGTTCTGTGGCTTTCTAAGAATATTTGTGAAATTGCATTATTGAGTTCGTGCCTCTCATTGTACAAGCCCCGAAATTGGGATTCCTAGAAGGTAAAGAATTGCCAGCAACCACACAGCCAGAGCCAGAAGCCATGGACCTGCATAGGCTTGGTTCCACAGCCCTGTTTCTCAGAGGCCAAAACACTAGCTTTGCAACATGATAATTTATACTTATTGCGGCCTTTTAGTTCACTTTTTACTTGTATGCCTGTCTATATCCATCTTTTCCCAAGAAAGACTTGACCATAATATAGACTTTAAGCTTCCAGTTAACATTTTGGTCAAACTGAGATAAATAAAGAATTACTATTTCATATTATACTTATTTATTGTTACAAGCAAAATAATTGGGATGCATGCCTTCAATGCAACACTTAAACACAAGAAAAATAATTGGGATGTATGCCTTCTATGCAACACTTGAAGAAACACAGGAAAAATAATTGGGATGTAAGCCTTCCATGTAACACTTGAAGAAAATGTCCAGTATATTCCTAATAAGTCATATATGAAAATCATGTGATGTAATAATGACATAATTTTACCATAGTTCAGATTTTATGTCAACTATTTCTAAATTCAACTAGAAATAAAAATCTTCAGAGAAACGTTTTAATACTGGCTTTCTCTTTTATGCTAAAACAGGAGATCGTGTTTCCAGGAGATCTTCTATAACATTACTTTCCTATTAGGTTATCAGCCTAAATGGTGCTATTTTACTGGATTTCATATGTGCCACAGATCCTGCTGGGAAAGCATAAAACTGGACTCATTTAGGAAGAGGCAATGTAGCTCTATGAGAAAAGCTGCCATATGTGAAACCTCACTTTATGCCTGTTGAAATTTTTGTATTTCAGATCTCCCAGGGATATGTCCATTGTGCTATTGTATAATTTTATCAGCATGAACTTCTGCTGAATATTTTCTCTTCTTTTCAAAACCCATATTTTGGTAGAGCTAACTTTGAAACTTAATGTTGTAACATCTGTGCCCATACACCTGGGAGCCATAGAAGATGTATCCTGAAGATTATCTACATTTTCTAATCTTATAGAACGATACAAAATGAGAGAAAAAGGTTATACTTTTTTTTTTTTTTCCTGGGCTGAGATTTTTTGAAAGCAATCACTTTCTGTCTCCTTGGATTCTCAAAATAAGAGAGAATCAGTATTTCTAAAGCTATAGAGAATATCCCTACAAATGTAATAGAATATTCATTTGTTTTTGTTTGCAGGTAAGAGTAATTTTTAAGATGTTTGTGCAACTTTCCATTAAGAGACACTGAATATACACAAAACCTGGAGCTATATTCTCAAAATGTTTTCAAACAAGATTCTAATAACTCCATGAGTCTAAAGAAAGCAAGAAAGCAAACAAAACAAACAAACAAACAAAAAAAGTTTGATTTATTTAGTACTTTTATTCCTTTTATTCCATGGCTCTGCCAATAGATCAATGGCATCTTCTTTTAAAAATAGGAATTATGGCTGGATCAGCACTTCCCAAATAGAAGACTGACATCTTGACAGAGAAAAGGGAGTTTCTGAAGAGAGAAGGATACCTCCCACTTCACATTTCATTAATTGCTCTGTCTTTATAGACAAGAACATACATATAGAAACCACCAGCAGGAGATGGTGCTGGAGAAGAAATGTGTAGAACAATGTTTGTTGTCGTTGTTGAAGGAAAAGGTGGAAAATGTGCAGTTTTGATGGATTCAACATGGCGAGGAAGGACCACAAAGGGATTTGAGCAACTCCACATGTGGATATTCTCTTGACTTGGTTGTCAATTTATCAAAACATGAGGGATATGAAACACCAAGTGCTTTCTATGCGGCAGGTACTGTGACTTCTGTGCATGTGCCAACTCATGAAAGTTTCTCCACAACGGTATGTGAAAGGTAATTTTGTCATCACCATCTTACAGAGGAGGAAACTGAGGCATCGGAAGTTGAAAGAACTTGCCCCAAACCGCGCAGTGTGTCAATGCGGGGCAGAGCTACTCCACAGTGTCCTGAATCTATGTCACCCCACTCTCCTTCTGCAACTTCCCTTATGTGTCACAAGCTAGCTATTCATGCTTATTTTGAAGCAAAGAATAAGATGATAAGGGGATGTGTTTTGAGTTATTTCAAATTTAAACAGGAATAGGCAAGGTAGTGCCAAGTGAAGTATTTGCCAGAAAGAAGGGGAGGGAAAATTTTGTTAATTCAGAGCCAGAGGCATTATTACTCTCCCGCCATGAAAAGTCACATTTCAAAAAAGAAATCTGACTTCAAAGTTGCTACAAGTAAGTATCCGACTTTGACTTCACTTCTTTCTCATGTGTCATTCTGCCATGTGCTACAGAGGACGGGCATCCTTGCAAGGGAGAGGGAAGCGAGTATTTAATTCCTCAGTAATTAGAGGAGGGCTAGATTCTGGAGAACCACTGGAAGAAAGGACACGTGACAGTGAGTGCAGAATGCCAGCTCTTCAAACCTAGGTCAAGTTAAAAAGAAGAAAATTGACCCACTTTTTGATGTTTCTTGTTTGCATGTCTTGAGGCACAATATACAAAGTAAATAATTTCTGCTATAGAGAAAATAAACAGGCAGGCAAAACATTGTGCGTTTTACATGATAGAAGTACAACTGAAGAGAACAATGCTGTGTATCTGTTTCTGAAGTCAGGGTTCTATTAATTCCCTGTTCCATCATCAGACATAAAATGCCCCACACATGCCATTTACTTGACCAGCTGGGAACATGGTGTCATGAACCTGAACTAGGATTTGCAGGGAAATAGAGAAAAAGTTATTAGAGACATAGAAAAGGAAGAATATTGTGTTCTAAATGCAATGGAAATTTTAAAAAAATATGTTGAAATCACTAACATGGCTTAGTAATTAAACTGTGTCAATGCTCTGGCCAAGAAGAGTTCATAATTTGGAAGCTGTAGTTACTATTGACCTGATTTCACTATTGAGATCATGTCTGCATTTTAATTTGGAAACAAAATTGATCACTGTGTTTTATAAACAAGGCCTGTCAAGCTATTACTTTGCAACTGCTTTGCAAACACTTATTTATTTAAGAGCTGCATGATTTATGATATAGGGTACCAGACAAATGATTTTATTTATTTCATGTGTGAAATATATTTCATATATTCATCTTTCATATGTTCTTTTAAGAGATTGCTTTATATTTTTAAATGGAACTCATCAAGTTCTTCAATAAATACCAAATTTCTTTGATAATAGTTTTTTAATACAGGTATTCTAAAAGGATGCCTGTCTTTACTCCGATATATTGGCATGATGCCCCAAATACTGCTTTAAAATTTACAAAGTGTTCATTCCTCCTATGTCTTCAGAAATCATTATAAAGCTCACTTGTGTTTTTAACAGTATTTAATATTTCTGCATCCTAATATTAGTGAACAAAGCATGTAATTTAGACGGTTCATATAATGTTTATATTTTACATAAATTGCTTCCTTAATCACTATCAGATGAAGGACAACAGAAGGAAGTCAAAACAGAAAGGCTTATCTTTGTGTTTTAAAGCCATCTCAGACTTTCTAAGATTCTTATCCATCTAGACCCATCTAGTCCATAATTTTGATTCTGTATAGGCTTTCTCAATACAATAATTTTTGTATTTCATGAGCTTTTAAATTAAATTGAAACAAATAATAATAAAAACAACTTCAAACTACTTGAAAGGGCAAAAAAAACGTTACAAGCCTCTTCTTTTGCTACTCCTAGATTTTGTTCTATGCTCACAAGTAGGTTCAGGATGAAAGACATGCTCATTTTCCCCTATACAGTCTGCCCTTGCGGGAGGGTAACTGATGGTTGCATTCTAGGCAGGAGTCCAAAGGAACTCTTCATTCTTGATGGGTCAATTTAAGAGCGGACCTACCTTTTTCACCTTCTTTGTCTTCTTGGTCATCTGCTAGAGGGATCACTTCCAGTTGCTCCACGGTCGTGGCATCTTCCTGGTTTGGTGAAAGCTCTAAAATGAAGGAGACAGAAGGAGACTCAGGGTGTTTTCATCAGAATCATTGAGAAAACACAGTGACCCCCTCCAAGTTTTGAGAGGCACACAGAGCAGAACACTATTGCCATACTCTGGTAATCACTGCCTAAAACATACACGCACACTCCTCACAAACAGCAGAATAGAGAGAAGTCATGGTTCATAGTTTCATCTCATTCTCAGATAACAAGGCATTCTGGTTTCAATACCTTCTGTTTCCATATATGAGCTCTGGGACTCTGCCTCAATTTTTATTTCATTCTTCGCTGAATCATGTTCTTGTCCTGTTAACAACAGTGATTGAAAAATAAAAGAAATGAGAAATGCACAACTATAGGTTTGTCCTTGGTTTGAGAAAGTAAAACATTCAGAAGCCGTGTTTCCATCATGCATGGAGAGGCAGAGAACAGTTTCCAACGAAAGTGGGCAATTTTGCAAATCATCAAATTTATATCAGTTATTTTCTGAGAAATAGCCAGGTAATCAGGCAAAAACCTCTTCTTTGAACCAATTGGTGTAATTGCTGTTTAGCTTATCAATGCATTGAATGTTGACAGACACAATTTGGAAGTTTTGAAATTTTGAATAATCTCTGGATTGTGTGGGTTATCTATGTTTAATTTCCCTTTAAGATGTATAAATTTCCTGTACTGAGGATTCCTAGAAAACCAAAACACTGGTGTTCTTATTCTCCCATTAAAAGAGCATGAACAACTTAAGTAATGTGAGCGTGCGGGGATTGGGTCACCTAACAGCTCAAACCATTCTGTGAAGACACCTACTAAATATAGCAAAGGTCAGGAGAGAATTCAGCCAACTCTTGATTACTCCAAGGCTGATTATCTAGTAATGGTTTCTCTTCCACACCCCCTGGCTTCTCCTCCTCCCTTCCCCTATAGAGTTTTGAATATTTAAGTGCTCATTAAGAGAGAAAATTGAAATCTGTCCATTTGCCTCATTTTAATGAAAGGTTTTATGCTGAGAATATACTTTTTTTTTTTAAATGCTGAGAATATTTAACTATTGAATTAAAAAAATCCAGAGCTAGAGTTGGTTATTGGCATGAAGGGGATACAGAGGGACTTAGACTCTGCTGGGTACGTTCCTGCAATAGACTGTATTATTTTTTCAACTGGTCCCTACTTCTTTCTGTAAGAGGATTCAACACCATGTCTGTGACCATGTGACCTGCAGTGGCCCCTGTGGGACAGGCGTTTATTCCCACCTCACTGACATCAGACCTATGAGTGTGACCTGGTCTACAAAATGGCACAGCAACACACATGACATGTACTACATTTGAGTGGAAGCTTCAGGATCCTTTGCATGCTTCCTCCAACTTTTTTGCTCCTAAGAGAATGTGCCCCTTCAGTCTACATCCGGGGATGAAAGCACGTGGAGCAGAACCCAGTGGAAACACAACATGCCTTTGTGGTTATAAGCCAGTGGGACTTTTAGGATTATCTGTTACTCCAGCAAAGCTAACTGCTACAACCCTTTATCTTTACAGTTTCCTCCTTTATGCAACTATTCTTAAGCTGCCCACTCTATGGCTTCCCCTTTGTTCATGCTCTGCTAGCATGAACCCCCCCCCCCAAAAAAAAGTTTTTTGACATCATTCCTCTTGAGCTCAATTTTAATCAAAAGAACCTAATAAAATAATTATAATGGAGGCATATTTATCTGTCTGATCATTGAAGCTAAATTTATCAAGCTGTCTTTGATGACTTTCTGTCATCACTCCTAAAATTCAGTGAAATGCTGTGTCTTGATGATTCTGCAAAATGTTCCTCTTTTCCCACTTTTCATTTTTCCTTCCCTTTTCCTCATTTAAGGATCTATTGTCTATCTCTTGGATCTGTCATTTGCTAGCTGAAATACCTTTTAAAACATGAGCTTGATCAAGATGTTTTTCCTGGTGATAAACCCCATTCACCTCCATTGCACTCCAGTGCTACTTAAACTATGGTCTGTGGGTAAGAAACACTGGAATTTTAAAAATATAGAAGTTCAGGCCTCATCTCAGATATAGAGTCAGATTCTGCATTTTAACAAGATTTCTAGCTGATCTGTATGTGCATTAAAGCTTGAGAAGCACTGGCCTTGGACATACGTGTATCTGCAAATTATTTATCCTATGAAAAATGCCAGACTTGGCCCAGACAGTTCACGTAGATTATCTTTAATTACATTAGCCCTGAAAGTAAGTATTGTGCTTCCCATTCTGGTTTCAAAATTTTCAACTACAAATTCTTTCTTCCTTTTTGTTTTGCTTGGAAATATCCTTATTTTACCTTTTAATTTTTAAACTGAAGTACACATTGCTTATAGTAAAACACCCAAGTCATATATAACTTGAAGACTTTTCACATACACATACATGTATCAACTTGGGCACTTACCACCCAGAACAAGAACATTTCTAGCACCAGTGGCTCTGTCTGTTTGTACCAGTGGACACCCCGCAACAGGTAAAAGGCAATAGTTTTGTCTGTTTTTGAAACTCACAAAAATAGATTTCACTATATACACTCTTTTAGCTTGACTTTCCACATATTCTCTGTGAGATTAATCCCATTTGTTGTATATGTCCTTGTTTATTCTTTTTCATGGATGTATACTCTTCCACCATCCAAATATATTATGTTTTCATATGGGGCTAAACATATTTTATGTTTTCAGTTTGGGGCTATTATAAAGGACACTGCTAAAAAAAAATTCATGTGCGTTGTCTTCTGGTGGATATACGTATTCATGTCACATGGGTATAAACTCAGGAGTGATACTGCTAAGTAATAGGCAACACATACGTTTGGCTTTACTAAATCCTGAAAAACAGCATTTGGAAGAGTGTGTTCCACTTTATAATCCCACTAGAAATGTATGAGAATTTCACGTGTGCCCTTTATCCTTTAGACAATGTCATGATATTACTAGTCACAAAATTCTCCAATATGGAAAAGAAAGTTGTGCGAAATCTTTTCCCCAAGAACCCACTTGTTCACCTTTAAGTACCATATAAAGTGATAAAACCACACTATTGGTCACTTATTCCACACCGTAATACATGCTTCTAAATGGCAGATACGCCAGGTGCTGGGAATAGATCTTAAATGAAACAGACACAATACTTGTCCTCAAAATGCATAACTGCAAGGAAAAAGGCACTAAATGTGCATAAAGTTCTTCTAGTAAGATGTGAAACAGAGTTCCAAATTTGTGAAAAAACTCATTTTTAGCAGATTTTTAGATCACAGGAAACTAAGAGGGATAACAAGTATATTGGACAACAAATTCCACACTGAATCACTCTTAGATTAAGTGAAACAAGAAGAATTTTGACAAGGATAAATGTCAAATTCTAAAATCAAGTTTATAAATTCAACTTCAAGGAATGAGATGGGAGGAAATCAATCCTATCTCGATAAAACCAGAACTACAGATTTTGTGTTCCACATTTACCCTAGATAAATACTGGATCCAGAATGACTGGATGGAGAGAAGGATTATAGCACATGGAGAGTGAAGGGGAGGGTGCCTGGGTGGCCCAGTCAGTTAAGCATCTGCCTTTAGCTCAGGTCATGATCCCAGGGTCCTGGGATTGAGTTCTGCATTGGGTTCCTTGCTTAGTGGGGAGCCTGCTTTCTCCCTCTGCCTGCTTTTCTCTTTATCTGCTGCTCCCTCTGCTTGTGTGTGTGTTTTTTCTCTCTCTCTCTGAAAAATAAATAAAATCTTAAAAAGGAAGAAAGAAAGAGAGAAAGAAAGAAAGAAAGAAAGAAAGAAAGAAAGAAAGATAGAAAGAAAGAAAGAAAAAGAAGGGATTTTTTTCATTTATTTCCTGGCAAACATCTTGCGTGGATAGCTATTTCTAGCTATCCAAACATACAGGAGACTTAAAAATGAAACAATAAAAGAGGGGAATTATAGAAAGGGAAAATATTTTCATAGAAAATATATTCAGAAAAACAAAAAACAGTATTTTTGTGTTTGCAATGAACTCTAACAACTGATGAATAAGGAAACAAAAAGATGGATTAAATGAGAAGGAAATTATCTAAGACAAGCAGAAAACTTCTACAAGCCTAAAAACACAATGACATCATGAACATCAGCAAAGGGTGTCATAAAAGAGAATGAACACTATTCATAAATTAATGTTTTAGAAATCAAACTTTTGAATTAAAATTCACAAAGAGGGCAAAAGTTAGGGAGAAATGAAACATGAAAAGATGACAGATAAAGAGTACAGAAAATAGCAATAGAATTTCTAATGTGAGGATTAGAGGAAGTCTAAGCAACTGTATTTTTTTTGTGGTAGCAACCATTAAAAACATATTATGAGGTTTTCAAAGATTGTAGAACAGAGTATGATTTCATTTTTTGAAATTATATACTCATATGCATTTTATATTTTACAACAAATACATATTATGTAATCTAATAATTATAATGAAAATTCAAAAAATAGAGAAAACTGCTTTCAGTGATATCATAGAAGAAAAATGTATAACTAAAATTTATAACTAAAATTTATAACTAAAAGGTGTTTGTGTCTAGCTAAATCTAGTTACTTTTGCTGGATGTCTATTTTACGTGAACTCTAAAAAACACCTGAGAAAGTCAGCTGTTGTACTAGTAGCTCTTTCTTCTTGAATGTTCCTCTTTTTTGTCTTTCGGCCAAATCACCTGCTTTTCCATTCTGTGTTCCAACCTACTCACCATTTTCTAAACACATCACTTTACTTCTTGATTTGTGTCCATTTCACACATGTTTTCACTGGTTGAAATACCCCTATGTCCCCCCTTCCTATCTGGTAAAATTCTCCTCATCTTTCAAAACTAAGTCATCAATTTTACCTTTCTTTGTAACATTTTCTGAATCACTGGACCGGATCAATCATTTTCGTTTTGCTTATTGAGTTCTTTTGCTCATTTATTTATTTATTATTCATCTTATTACACTGTATTATAGTTGTATCTGTTTGTTTCTCTTACCAGGTAATGAGCATTATGAACATAAAAACTATGCTTTATTCATATTTCTCCTCCCAGCACTTACTAATAAGGAGTGATCAATAAATGTCTATTTAATTTGCTGTCCATTATAGTACTGATCAATGTCTGCAAATAGTGATTAGGGACCAGAACTTACTTTCTACTGCATCCTTTAGAAACAAGGTAAGTGCCTTAGGCTGCTAAGCACTCTGTATACTACATTTATTGCAAAGAACCCCTAAAGAAGAACTTGAAGTATTAGGCTTCAAGTTCATTATCTCTTTATTTTTAAGGCTGTAGAACTAGATAATATCTTAGATTCCCTCTGTCTTTGGCATTATATGAGGATCTGTCTCCTGGTGAAGTTTCTAGTCACCACCAATGTTTGTTTATTGGGTGCATGACATTGAGACAGGACAATAACTGTTTGAGTGAGCCTCATTCTCTACCACTGTTGAGATAGGGACCAGACCATGACACCTATTCCTAGGTCCCTACTCAGACTCTTGACTTGTCATTTGCAATTGGGCTTTCTCTGCACAATGAAGGCAAAGAGTAGAGCATTCAGAGATCAGAAGCAGCCACTCTGTTTTCTTGCGTGTCCCCAGTCCCAGTGACCCATTTGATTAATCTTCAGAGGAATTCAATTACGGGTAGGACCTGAGGCCCCTGCTGATAAGGGGGGACTCCGTGAGGTGGCAGCCTAAAGCTCTTGATGAATACTAGGGATTTTCTCTTTGACTAGGAAAGCCTGGTACTTCACTTTGAGGATGAGAGTCCATTGCAAAGTTCTTGTGGAGTATTTCTCCCCTCTTGCCTTTTCACTTATCCCCATTCTTGATCTGTTTCAACCGATGTGCTTTACATATTTTGACAATCTTTTCTTGAAACAGAAATATATATATTTTCTTCTTTCTAATTTTTTCTGAAATAAAGTCAGTAAAAAGTGGGGGAAGGAAATGAGGTGCACCGCTTTGAAATCCAAGAATCATCATATTTGCTTATTCCTGAGCCAAGCCAGGACTGGGCATATTAAACAAAGAGGAGGTACTTGTGTGAGTTCCTTGCCCTGCACCCAAGCCTGCTGTGTGTTAATGACGACTCCAGGGGTCTCCAGCCCTTCTTCCTTTCTCTGCAGTGCACTCAGCCATTCCACATTCTGTCTTGCTTTCTTGACCCCATGGGGGCAAGCTTTATGTTTGCCTCTCCACATTCAGTCTAGTTGAATTCCACCCACTGTCCTCTGCTCTAATCCCTCCTGGCAGAGGAAACAAAGGAACATAAAGGGTCCCACAGTTTATATATATATTTTTATACAGTGAACTCAATCATCCATGCTAATGGGAGGGGACTATTAGAACAGATAATCCAAAAATCTATTCACTTTTCTTTTAGAAATAGATCATGTGATTATTTCTTGGAGCCCTGGTAATTAAGTTTGGCTCAAGCTAATGCTTTAAATAATTTGCATAAAAATTGGTCTGGGGCCATCAGTCTGGAACTAAACAATTCTAGAGGATAAACCTAAATGCACTCTGTAAATGGATGGTTTTGAACAATAGTAACAAGGGTATAGTTTTAATGTTTGCAGATTATTATATGCTTAAAATCTTCATAAGAACAAAGAATATGTTTCTTCTATGCTTGTCTTAAAGACAATGGAAATTGTGTCCTTTTATTAAACTTGAATCTTGATTGCTGCTTATATTCAAAATTTTATATGTTTACCATGGCTAAAAATAATCCAGTTTAAGAGCAAAAATTAAACCTGGATTATTGTGAATTTGATTATCTTCTAGACACCCTTCATTTTTTTTTCCTGGGGCCAAAAAAACTTATTACCTAATGTAAATTATTTCTAAAGTTATTTTTTCTTGCAGTTACAAAAGGATTGCAGTTTCCTTCTAGAAACATATAAAGAATTATGAATAATTTTAAAACTATAATTTACAGCTATAATAATTTTATAACTGTCACTGTTAGTATTGTAAACTGCTATCTTTCTCTTGTGTGTGTACATATATATGTATATATGTATATATATGTGTATATACATATATATCTGTATATGCATACATATATATGTATCTGTATATACACGTGTGTGTGAGTCTTTGTGTAAGTGGCTCAATATACATACACACACGCACAAATATATAAATATATCCTGAGATCAAAATGAATTTACACTTTGATTTTGCTTTTTTAGTTCATATTTTTATAAGCATCTTACACTGTCATTAAAATTTCTTCAGAAGTTTTATTTTTACTTTATTTATTTATTTTTAAAATATTTTATTTATTTATTTGACAGAGAGAGAGATCACAAGTAGGCAGAGTGGCAGGCAGAGAGAGAAGGGGGAGGCAGGCTCCCTGCTGAGCAGAGAGCCCCATGCGGGGCTCGATCCCAGGACCTTGAGGTCATGACCTGAGCCAAAGGCAGAGGCTTAACCCACTGAGCTAACCACGCACTCCACAAGTTTTAATTTTAAAAGATGCAGTATATTCCATGTTACGGATAAAATTTGGGCTGTCTCCCTTTTTTCCCCATTAAACATAGTATTATTGCAATGAAGATTTTTATAAATATATGTCTCCCTATTCTTGGTGGGTGTCACTTTAAGACAAATTTCCTAAAGCATAATTCTAGGGAAAAAGTATGAACACATCATTTTTTATGAGATTTTGTCAAAATTGCTGATGAGGCAGTTATGTCTTTCAGTCTCCCATCGTGAACATGATTGGATACCCTACTCTCACCAGTCCTGTGTATTATCAATTCTACTTAAACTTAGCTGATATTCAAAAGAAGACACTGAAATCACGTTTTACTTGCATTTCTTTAAGAAACAAAGATATAGGTCTTCTCTTCATACCAATGACTATATTTCTTCTTTTTAAAAAAAAATTTTAAAAGATTTTATTTATTTATTTGAAGAGAGAGAGCACAAGCAGGGGGAGTGGCAGGCAGAGGGAGAAGTGGGCTCCCTCCTGAGCAAGAAGCCCAGTGAAGAAGTGGATCCCAGGACCCTGGAATCATGACCTGAGCCAAAGGCAGACACTTAACTGACTGAGCCACCCAGGCATCCCAGTTCTTCTTTTGTAAGAAGTTATAATTGAGTCCTTTGTCCATTTTCCTCTTCTTCTTTTTCTTTTTCTTATTGATTTATGAGCTCTTTTTTGTTTTCCTTAAGAAAATTGATTCTTTGTCCTTTAGTCTGAGGGCACTTTTCCCAGTAGTTTTTCTTTAGAATTTGATTATAATCTCTATCATGTCAAAATGTGTATATTTAGATTTAGCCATTTCTCTCTTTCATGACATATATTGACACATGCACATGCATATAGGAGATATATATGTATGCCTTTTTATAACATATGTATACAATCGTGATCGTGCGTTTTTATTTACAATTCAAAAAGCAATTCTTATTTCAAATTTTTAAAAAAATCACATTTATGTTCTTTTAGTCTTGTATTTTTAGTTTCATTTTTACATTTCATCTTTATTCCTCCTGTAATTTAACTTGGTGTAAGGAACGAGGTTGGGATTCAGGTTATTTTTCCAAATGGCCAACCAGTTGTCTTAATGCCATTTGTGGAGTCATCTGTCTTTGAAATGTCAGCCTGAAGATGTGCTAAAATCCCAGATCTGCTTTGGTCCATTTCTGAACTCTTTATTCTGTTTCATTGATTGACTTGCCTATTCCTACAGTAGGACTACACTGTTAATCATATTTCTCAAAGATTCCATATATTTTTAGTCTATTTATTCTGTCATCAACTGAAAATAATATAACTGTGAATCCCCCCATTGCATTTCTGATTGGATTTGATTCATATTGTATCATTTGACATATAAAAAACCATCATTATTATATAAAATCAGGGATTTAAATTTTTATTGAGGGTTTTTGCTAGAATTCTAACTGGATAGGTTCTAAAGTAGTTTCTCATATTTTCTTTTGATGTTTATTTCCCATATATACCTTTCTTGACTTTATATTTTTAATATTTATTTATTTATTTATTTTAAAGATTTTATTTACTTATTTGACAGAGAGAGAGAGATCACAAACAGGGAGAACAGCACGCAGTGGGATAGAGAGAAGCAGGCTCCCCGCTGAGCAGAGGGTCCAAAGAAGGGCTTGATCCCAGGACCCTGGGGTCATGATCTGAGCTAAAGGCAGATGCCTAACCAACTGATCCACCCAGGCAAACCCTAACTATATTTTTCAAACATTTACTATTTTTCTTTAAGATTTTATTATTTATTTGAGAGAGAGACTGAGTAATAGAGAGAGAAAGAGAAAGAACACAAGCCAGGAGGAAGAGAGAGAGAGGGAGAGGGAGAAGCAGACTTTCAGCTGAGGAGGGAGCCCAATGAGGGACTCAATCCCAGGACCATGAGATCATGACCTGAGCTGAAGGCAGATGCATAACTGACTGAGCCACCCAGCACCCCTATTTTAAAAAATTAATTCAACATAACTGGTTTTTACACTTAATAAATTAACCTAATTACATTTCCTGTCATAATTTTTGCCTGTGTTTCTGTTAACTTATTTGATACATTGTGCTTTTCTTACACTGCTACTTAATTTTTTTATTTGAGTTATTGAAAATACTCATTCTGTGGTATGAAATGTACCAGGAAATTGAGAGAGTAAGATCTCTTCCTTTAATTCTATTGTGATTTATTTCTATTTGTGATTATCATCAGGATTTTCTTTTTTTTTTTTTTTTTAAAGATTTTATTTATTTATTTGACAGAGAGAGATTACAAGTAGGCAGAGAGGCAGGCAGAGAGAGAGGAGGAAGCAGGCTCCCTGCTGAGCAGAGAGCCCGATGCGGGACTCGATCCCAGGACCCTGAGATCATGACCTGAGCCGAAGGCAGAGGCTTAACCCACTGAGCCACCCAGGCGCCCGTCATCAGGATTTTCAAAGGTATTCTTAACCCTAACTTAAATTATCAGAATCTGTAGCAGAGCAGGATTTTCAGTTTTTGAGTACCTTTATTGAAATCAGCATTCTGTGCAACCTTCCCTGCTCCCCACCCTAATCTTTGCTTTATAAACTCTGACATTGATACTTCCTTCCTTTTCTTTCCCTCCTTCTCTGCCTTTCTTCCTTCCTCTTTTAACTATTCTCTAAAAATGCCACGAAATATAGGAAAGTGCACCAACAACATAGAGAGTTCAGTTAAATAACCAAAAGCAAATAGAAAAACTATATATCCTTATTGAAACTGGATATCCATCCAGTCCAGAAACCCAGATCATGGGCCAATTAGAACCTCCTCCTTAATCACCAAAATTTAATCAGCAACCTAATCAGAGTAATCACTACCTAGATTTTCTTTATCATTTTCCCAACTCAAGCATGTCTTTCTAAATAGTATCATTATGTTTTCCTCCTTTTCAAACTTGATATAAGTGAGACTGTACAATATATGTGCTTCTGTACCTTCTTTAATTTAACATTATCCAAGTTTGAGCCTGTTATTTTAGTTTGCAGTTTCCAATGAGACATTGGCTTCTTCTTTCTATCTATTCCTCTGTATGCAAGTTATCTTTTCCCTCTGATTATTTTTCAATTTTTTCTGTTTATCACTGAATTGAGTAAGTTGATGACAATGGGCTTAGTTATAATTTCATTTATGTTTCTTGTGCTTCAGGGTCACAGAACTTCTTGAATATATGGGCTCACAGTTTTCATCAAAGATTTGAAAATTTTCAATTATTTTTACTTCGAATATTTTTTCTGTCTCCCTTCCCATGCTTTGCCTTCAGAGAGTTCAGTTTATATATATTGGGCAAGGAATTACCTTTAAAGTTCTTTCATAGCTCACTGATGATCTTTTCATTGTTCAATTGTTTATTCTCTCTGTGTTTCAATTTGGATAGTTTCTATTGCTACATCTTCAAATTTGCCAACCCTTTCTTCTGCAGTGACTAATCTGCATTATTACCATCAAGTGCAGTTTTCATTTCAGACATTCAGTTTTTCATCTCTAGAAGTTCAATTTGGGTTATTTTATGCCTTTAATGTCTCTTGTGTGGACAATCTATCTTTTAACTTTCAGAAAATATGGAATACAATTATAACTTTTAACATTATACTATCTGTGCCATTAATTACACTATCTGTATGATTTCTTTTTTTTTTTTTTAACATTTTATTTATTTATTTGACAGACAGAGATCACAAATAGCCAGAGAGGTAGGCAGGGGTTGGGGGGAAGCAAGCCCCCTGCTGAACAGAGAGCCCGATGCAGGGCTCAATCCCTGGTCCCTGGGATCAGGACCTGAGCCAAAGGCAGAGGCTTTAACCCACTGAGCCACCCAGGTGCCCCTCATTTCTGAGTTGATTTCTATTAATTGAGTTTTCTTCTCTTATGGGTCACACTTTCCTGCTTCTTGTCAAGAATTGGTATCATCAGTATTCATTTAGACTTACTGAATAGTTACCATTTACTTTGTTTTTAATTCTTTTCTTTCATCTTTTTCCTTCTATCTGAGATCAATACCCTCCTACCCAAAGAAAACACCAAAATTGTCTGTTGGTGAATTTTTCTTTTCTTTTTTTGGGGGGGAGGGCTGAAATATCCCTGATTAACTTTTATTCTTGAAACACACATTTTCCTTGAGTATAGAATTCTTGGTTGGTAACTATCATGCTGTATGTCTTATTATTTCCATTGTATTTATTAAAAGTCAGCTATCAGTCTGTTTAAAGATTGCTTTTTAGATGTTCTGTTTATCTTTGATTTTCAGCAGTTGTACAATGATGGGCCTACTTATGGATTTATTTTTCTTAGAGTTCAAAGGGCTTTGAAACACGTGGCCTGATATCCTTCATCATGTAGAACATTTCTCAGCATAATTTCCTGAAATACTTTTTCTGCCCAATTCCATCTTTCCTTTCTGTCTGGGACTCCAATTACATTTGTTATAGACTTTACCACTTTTTCCTCTGTATTTGTTCCCTTTCTTTAGTGTTTGCCATCCTTTTTTTTCTCTCTGCTATTTTTTTTTTAAATATATTCTTATGACTTAACTTCCAGTGCACAAATTCTCTTTCATCTGTGTCTAAAACATAGTCAAGCTTTGAATCTATTCATTGAATTCTTCATTTAAGTTATGGCATCTTTCACATCTAGATTTTCTTTTCTCATTTCTTTTTTTTTTTTTTAAGATTTTATTTATTTTTTTGACAGAGAGAGAGAGAAAGCATGAGTGGGGGGCAGGGGTAGAGAGAGAGGGAGAAGCAGACTCTCTGCTGAGCAGTGAGCCCGACACGGAGTTTGATCCCAGGACCCTGAGATCATGACCTGAGCAGAAGGCAGATGCTTAACCCACTGAGCCACCCAGGCGTCCCTTTCTTTTCTTTTGTGTTCTTTTGAATTTCTATTTTGCAGCTAAATTTTTCAATCTTGTCTTTATCCCCCATAATAGTCAACAAAATTATGTTATATATTATGTGTATAACTCTAATATTTTTAGACCAAATGGCCTGTTTCTCTTGATTGTTTTTATGTTTCCTTGTTTCATTTTTTTCTGGCTATTTTTCTGTGTGTGCTGGACATGCTGAAAATCATGTTAAAAACTCATTTTTGTAAATGGTTTGAAACCCACAACACTCTTTTTTAACTTAGTAAATGTTTTACATTTGTTTTTCTCAGGTGCCAGTAGGGACTAGCAATCTGGGTTGATCTTAATTTAATTTGAGGATTGCGAAGATTCAAAGCTGGGCAGCAGTCTTTCAGAAAACTGGTCTCCTGCTGGTTCATTCTTTCTGCTAGGATACATAACTTTAGGGTTTCAACACAAAGACCAGGGGGTTTAGCATGGTCCCTTGCCCTTTTCAATGGCACTCTGGATGGATACTGTTTGTAGAATCAACAAATCACTTAAGATAAAAACAGCTTCAAGTTCTGAATTCACATCTCTGGATATCTGTTTTCTCCCAGAATGTAGCCTGAAAATTCTTCATTATCTTGTTAGCTCTTTGATGCCTATAAACGGACTCCATAAATTTTCGTTTTCGTTTTTGGTGTAGCTTTTCCAAGTCATCTTCAAGGAGAGTAATGGTGTAAGTTATTTAGACTTTCATTGCTGAAAGCAGAAGTCTCTCCTCTTTCTTTCTCATTTTAAAACAACATATATTTTTCAAAGATAAAAGCACACATTTAATTAAGATATTCTGATACTAATTTTGAAGCAATTATTTCAACGTTTTCATACATTTAATGAGTGTCTTATCACACATGCCTTTCCAAGTGTGCCTTTCTCAGTCTTGACTTTTTCCTTCCTTTCTATATTTATTGTTTTTGCACAGGATTTCTGTTAGTTTATTCCAGAAGGATACTTGGGTGGTATATTTTCTTAATCTATGTATCCCTGAGAAAATATTACTCCTGACTTCATGTATGAGTAATAACTTTACTAAATATAGAAACTGTGTCCTTTCCAGCAATGGAAATGTTATTCCATTTCATCTAGTATTTAGAATTGTAGAAGAAGAAAGAAAGCTAAGGCTAATCTGATTTTGCTGATTTTGTTTGCAACCTGATTTTCCTATATGCTTTATAAGCCTTTCTTTATCACTGATCTTCAGAAAGTCCATGAGGCTTTGTAGACTTCTGTTCCTGTTTGAGTTTTCAGTACTGTTGTCTATAAATACGTGTACTCTTGTGTTTTGGGTGGAGAAACTGGTTTACATTAGGAAAGCTGCTTTTCTGTTATTTGTCTAATGATTGTTTCATTTCTGTTTGTTCTAGTCTCTCTTCTTTGTATTCCAAGGATATGTAGATTTAACCACCTAGCTCTATTGTCTATAGGAGTCCCATTTTTCTCATTATTATCGTTTCTTCATTTCTGTAGTTGCAAACCCAATGCCCATAGAGCTTAGGCAGGTAACAAAAATAAAGTCAGCCTGGTACAAAAATAGTGAGTGATGAGGATTGTGGAGAGCAAATTTCCTTTCTAAACTTGGCAGCTACCAGTCACTTGACATTCATAGCTAATAAAATATTACCAGATACCATTTTTTCTCCCCCAAAACTAAAATCTGTTTTTTAAAATATAATGTTTCTCAGAAGAAGAAAACAAATAAAAAAGGACCTCACAACGTACCATTAGGTTGATCTTGGTCACACACAGAATGATCTGTCACTTCATTGTCTTTTACAATATTGTCGTCCTTTGCAGAATCTGCCACAACAAATAAGCAAAACCTCTAGTCAGCACTTTTAACTGGGAAACAGAGCAGCTGCCAGCACTGTCATGATATATCTATCTTTGGGGCATGGAATTTATTATTTTTAGAAAATACCCTTAGAATACTTAAATATTTTTATAAATAACTAAGCTATTCCTAAAGTACTGCAGAATAGATCTTGTACAAAGTGTACAAAGGTAAGGGTGATAGAAATTTGGTTGGGTTATCTTTTTGCAACAAAGAAGAAAATATAAGCAGGCCTTTATGCATTAGTGAAAGTCCTTGGAGGATTGTGCAAAAGGATATGAAAGGAAGGCAAAATAGAGGAGATTAAAGGAATATCAATTTTAATGTTCTTAATGCGTCCATTACTGCAATTGTTCATATATGGGAGCCTTGAGTCCTTGAAAGAGCCAGATGTAGAGCTTTGAAATCCAGCTGTAATTAAGTTCATCTTCCTGAGGAACACTACCAGTAGAACAATAGCAAAGGGGAATGCAAACCTTCTGTTCTGTGCAATTTCATCCTCTCCCTCGTATAGCACATTTAAATGTGAAATCAGTATAAATTCACGTTTTTTTTTTTTTGTTACAGGATATACTTGCAGGAAATAACGTGGCCAAATAGGTTTCAGTGACCATGGACTCTTCCAAGACTACACGGGATTCCTCGTTGGTTTCTGAGGGCTCTCTGTAGGCTCTTTAGAAAGCCATCAGAAAGAGCATGTGAATGGTCGGTGGGAAGACAGAAAATGGGTCTTTCATTCATTCCAAAAGTATTTATTAAGGGCCAACCCTATGCCAGATACTTCTTGAGGCTAGGGAGTCAATAGTGATTGACTCTACTCTCATAGAGGTTACAATCTAGGGGATATTTTTCATGCAGCTATAAGAGTGGTAATCTAAAGATATCTAAAAGCCATGACCTAATACGGTAGGCATATGGCCATGGAGCACACTGGGGATGGCAGACTGAGACCCCCATTACAAATGGGTTCTCTACTGAGTTCACATTGCTCCACTGAGTCGTTACTCTGAACAGAGCTGAATAGATGGAGTCTCAAATCCTTCTTTCTTTGTGTCCTTATTCCTTTTCCCTCTCTCCCTCCCCCGATAAGGAGGTCATTTCAAACAATGCAGTTTGGAATATTATGAGAAAGTTTGTTTCTTGAACCTGCCACAAGCAACATTTGATGGACAAGTGAGAAACCTGGGTAGTTAACATATGATTCAAATTTAATAACCAGTGAAGCAAGCATACACCCAAAGTGTATGATTTTAATTAACTGCAAATAATTCCCCCAAGGCAAATGTTTAATTATCTGCACAGCTTCTTATTTCTTTCTGAGACTGACAATAAGTTTCAAAGTCCAAATTTGGAAGCAAAACTGAGCACAGACACATTTTCCAAACTGTTCTCTCACTCTAGTCAAATTGTTTTAAACCAGTTCCCATTAAAACATGCCTTTTTAATTTTGGCTCTAACATGTGGATTTTAAAAAACAAAAACAACAAACCTTGAATACTTTTGTCCACATTAACACTGAAAGTGAACAATTATTTTAAAAAGGTACTATATGAATCAGGCTCAATTTTAATTTTGAAAATTTTACTTATTTATAGAGAATGGCATCATTTGATATGCAGGCTTGGGCAATATTCATTTCTCTCAACGTTAATGTTTTAAGATTATCCAAGATTTTTTTTGCATGTAGTTAAAATGTGTTCATTTATACTCGACAATAATTCATTATGCTTTATAATTTACATAAACATTATGTTCCATGCATTAAATATTATATAAAAAATGTCTTTTAAAAAGTGATTTACATTAGGTTTATGGATTTATGGTCTAATGATTCACATAAGATGGGTGAAAATAGTTGAAAAATTAATCTCTGGACTGTCACCAAAATCTGTCTTTCGAGCAAATTAATTGACCCTTCAGTTTCAATTTCCTTGGAGAGTTGTTTTAACATTGCTAAGGTACCTTCAGATCTTAAGTGTTCTAATCTATATATAATGTTTTGTTGAATCTAAGACACCATCAATTGTCATTTTCACTATTAACTTCGTGTAGGCAGGAAAAAAAATGCTACCAAATGAACCGTAATACACTATTAATTTAAGAATGTGTCCTAATTTTAGAAATAAAATCTACAAAGGACTATATATATATATATGTATATATATATCCTAGATATATAATGTTTGAGCACATTCTCTGTGGACACAAATACATGTCTTTCTGGGATGCCAAGTATTTCCTATCAACCTGACCCATCACCAAACCCACAAGTTGCTTTTGTTTTGTATTTGAAATGGTTCCACTTGCATATACAGCAATAAAACAGGATAAAAGCTAGAAGCCCATGACAGCATCCACACATGACTATGTGGCTGTGAGATTGTTTCCACTGAAGTTTCTCTCTTCTCAAAGGCCTCTTTGAATTCCTAGTCACATGAACTTTGGCAAGACTGGATATGGTCCTGAATGTTTTAAATCATAGATCTTATTATGTTAGACTTAGTTGCAGGTTTGAAATGACAGTGGAGCTTTTCTGACTAGGAGGTGATGAATACTGCACTGCATATATATATATAATTATTATTCATAATAAGAAAGAACACATATTGATATATATGGTCACTAAAAAAGCTTATTTTTCTATGTAAGTTCTATAAACTACCGTGAAAAATATAGTTGTATATACTAAATTCTTGCAGCCCCTCAAATTCATATTTTATTTAATTCCAAAATTTATCATTTTGTAATATTCAAAAAATGTAAAGGACTTACCACCTAATTCTGAGATTCAGTCAATGTTATTTTAATAGCAGAGAACTGGAATTAAATATATATGCAGACTGTGACTTTCAAAATCTTTAAGGTCAATGTTCTATTAGAAAATTTTTCAAATGCAAATATTAAGTCAAATGTTTGAGCCAAAGTTCTAAAGATAGATTATCTTTTAAGATTAACAAGAATAAAAAAGAAATACTTCCATACAGTAAAAAAAATTTTCTCATTTAGAAAGTTGAAAAAGGTTTAAGAGTAGTTAAAATAGATTAAAATTTTAAAAAACATAAATTCTAAAAAGCAGGTAATTTTTAATATAGTCAATTACCCCATGTCTATATAAAACAATACAAGTATAGATTGAAGATGTGATGATAAGCAATGAAACTATTGCATTTTTTAAAAAGATTTTACTTATTTGACAGAGAAAGAGATCAGAAGTAGGCAGAGAGTCAGGCAGAAGCGGGCTCCCTGCTGAGCAGAGAGCCCAATGTGGGGTTCTATCCCATGACTCTGAAATCATGACCTGAGCCAAAGACAAAGGCTTAACACACTGAGCCACCCAGGTACCCCACTATTGCATTTTTAATAAACAGCTAAACTGTAAATCAAAATAGGTACTATCTCTTTTGAAAATGTCCCCTTACAATAAAAGTTCTTACCCTTAATTAAGAATTTAGTTCTTAACTCCTAGATATATTCTAGAGGAATAAATTGATATGTAAAATGTGTACATATATTGTCATATTAACTTATTTAGAAGGAGATAGTTTCCATCATGTTTTCATAGGACCCATGACCCTGACAAGACTAAAAATAACTAGAATATTTATATCTTAATGCCAGTGAAACAGCCATTTTACAAAAGGTTTTTAGGATTATAATTGAGAAGCAGCTACAGAATTTGATGCCCACTCCATGAATTCATCAATGACAGCACTTCTTGAATTCTTTTTATTTTTTTTTTAAAGATTTATTTATTTGTTTGACACAGAGAGAGAGGGAGAGAGAGCACAAGTAGATTGAGCGGCAGGCAGAGGGAGAAGGAGAAGCAGGCTGTCTGCTGAGCAGGGAGCCCAAGGTGGGGCTCAATCCCAGGACCCTGGGATCATGACCTGAGCTGGAGGCAGCTCTTAACCAACTGAGCCAACCAGGTGCCCCACTTTGTGAATTCTTAAGGTAGATTTGACTTGAGAAAAGAGCTAAAAACATATACAGATGTGTTTAACAAATGAAGAGGACAATCCAGCTGGTAAACAACATTTTGGACCAAAATCTGAAATATCTATAAAGTATAAAATCGAACAGATGATTAACTGCCTTTGAAAATATTTTCAAGTCAGAGGATGTACAAAATCCATCTAGTAAGAAAGGTAATCCCTGACTACTATGGAGAGTTGCGGTAGGTGGTCACTTTGGTATAAAAGTTCCAAGGGGTCTGAACAAAATAAGTGTTACGTACAAACACCTATGCCTGAAATATTTGCTCTGTAGCCTGTAAACATTCACCCGTGAGTCTCTTACCTTGCACAGAAACCACAATCACCTGGATTTCCTCTGGTTCTTGTAAACTGATTCGATTATACCAAGCAAAACATTTATCCTGGCCTGCTCATTTGAATCGCTGGTTTATTATGTGAAGCAATTAGAATTAGAACAGTATGTTTATCCACCATAAACTAGCATCTCCACAGCTGATTATGGTCTCATTGAAGCTTTGCAGGGACTATTCCTCTACATAGGAGAAATGTATACTGCAATACTTTCCTAGAGTATTCAGATGGCAATGATCTAAACTATGCTCGGTCCCAGTGCAGCTGGACATACAAGGCTGATCTATATTTACCTGTAAAGTTACCAGGTCCATAGGACAGGACATTGCCCTGAGCACTGGGAGGCCAGACTGAGCTGTGGTCGGTCATTTGTCTTCATTGTGCAATCATTAACCCCCATTAAAATGGGGTCAATTATTCCCAAAGTTCTCGAATGCAGCTACTAACCGTCTCTGAGGCAGGGCTGGGAAAACTACCACCATGTACCACTAACTTTGTTTCTATTAGAAAACACACACCAGATTCCAAACAGTAACTTGTGTTAACCAGGGAATTCCTACATTGGAGGGGTTATTTTTCTACAGGTTGTTACTGAAAATACAAGCAAATAAGAGGGTCAATCATGATGGATGGACGCTCGCTTGGGGTTGTGATCCTAGATTCACAATATATAGCTTCGTAACTTAGGAAAACCCATTCACCTTACAATGTCTCAGTTTCTACACCTAGGAACTGAGGTTGTTGAGCTAGATAATCTCTCTCAGTACCTTTCAAGGCTAATCTGCTGATTTGTTCAAATTATCTCTTTGTTCTGACAACACCTCTCTGAAAACATTCAGGCTTCCCTCGTTATCTGCCTACCTGAGTTGGACTCTTCTCACTCTGAGATTTTTACTATTAATAAAATAAAGGTTAATGGTGGGGGAAGTATTGCTGTGTGACATCGGTGCCACACTGGCCATCGTTAACTCTGTGACTTGACGAAGAGTCATCACAGTGTCTAATAGAACAGCTGGATATGAAGCCAGGCTGGACCATGATGGAAAAAGAAATGCTTAATTACCCTTTTCCATCAAGTTAATTTTTCCCCCTTGGCAATGTAAACAAAGGCAAATCTGTTCTTGTTTCCAGTTGTCTGTGACCTGCTATCCTTGACCCCCATCCTTCTGATCCCTTTCTGATTTTGCCTCCCTCTTTCTTGCTAAGCCTTGCACAGCCGGATTTCTTGACAGCCCCCCTCTTCTTTTTAAAAAAAAATCTGACCAAACCACAGGCATGAAGAGTAGCTATGGTTCTAGGTAGACACTGACTTGTAATTCTATTAAAATGTTCATCTATAAATCAGGGAGTGTTTTATTTATACTTTTTAATTCAATCTGATAATGGAAAGTCTTCGAAAGAACATTCCTTTTGGAGAAGTGATAAAGGCTTTCTGGAACCTAACTCTGGGCAGAGTCACAGACTGGCCTTTACTTCTCAGTTATTTTATTTTGTGGAGAAGCTGAGACAGTAGACAGAGTCTATCCCCAGATTCATAAATGCTTCAACTTCTGGGCTCAGGTTCTTTTTGGCCCGATGCTTGGGGAGTGTGGCTGGGATGCCGGGGATGCAACACTGCTGAGAGCCAGAGGAATTTCCTACGTTCCTAATGGACTGAGTCAAAACTCACCCTTTTGGAGCAGTCTTTATTCGAGTCTTATTGCCCAAGTGATGTAAAGGGATGTATTTAGAAACTAACATAAGCATTTGAACCTTTCACGGGAGTTATCCATTTCATGGGAACTTCAAAGACCTGGATGAATTCTCCTTAGCACTTACTTGCTCCTCCTATCTAGAAGGACCCACAAACCCATCCAAATGAAAATGGATGTATTTACTTTTCTCAGTTATTTTTTTCTTCAGTGTTCCACTAGGCTACTGAATACAATTCTAGAGTATGAATGGCCTCAGAGTGGTTCACTCTGTAGACCTACCACAAACTAGTTTACCATTGTGTCTATTATTGGATGTTCAAATTAATCCAATTTCCTGCCATTCTAAATAATCCTATGTTGTTGTGCTATTGGGTATCCCAATACTGGATTCACTCTACTCTTCTTTCTCTTATATCTTCCCAGCCCACGCCCACCTCTGAGGTCTAGAGAGTTTAGATCTCTCTCTATCTAAGCCTCATGGTGGAAAATGCCCCACCAATATCGCACTGGGCTCCTCCTGAGATCACAGCAAATGGTTTCAGGAGATGGGTTCCTTTCTGAGACTCTGAGGGCATTTTTCCTTGGATGAACCAGAAGTATCCAACAGATAATACCCAGCTAGAGACTCCCCAAAGGATTCAGGAGATATGACCTGATTCCTTAACTCTTTGGGAGACAATTCTGAATGTGCTCTATACTTTTTAGAGAAATAGAGTCCCAGTTCCTCTCATTCATGTACCCTCTTTTGGCTGTTCTCTCCCTCCATTCCTTACTGTGCTTCCTGGAACCACCTCTCAAATAAACCATTTGCCCCCATATCCTCGTCTGAAAATTTTGCTTTTGGAGACTCCAAACCAAGACAGCCAAGCTAGTCATTAACCTGTCTCCTACTACTCAGCAGCAAAAATGTGAATGTTTACCTCATTCTGATTTACAGCCTTCTTGTGCCATGCTGCCTTTAATTAGGGAATGATAGGGAAAGTGTCTGCCCCCTGACTAGGGAAAGATGGGAAAAGAAGTTGCCATGCCTGGCACCATATAATTCTAAAAGCTGGGTCACAGATGATTGGTGAGGGACTGGCCCTGGGTGGTCATCTGTGGGTTGGCCAATAGACCTAAGGGTGGTCTGATAGGACACCTCCACCTTCCACGAGAGAATTAATATTAGATTATGCTGAGAGGAATCTGTTAGTTCTTTAGGAATGTATTAATCTGGGAGCATTTGATGGTAAAATAGGCCAAGTTTCAAAGCCTTGAGTGGTTTAAAGGCAGAGATTCACTGAAAGAGAAGGGAGGAAACACAAGCTGCTGACAGGGTAGAACAAAGAAGCATAATGAGTCATCTAGTGGCTTTAGAAGAGTAGAAAAGGGAAAGAAGGTAGTAAGCTTTTGATGCTCCTTGAGTAGACAGCTATTTGACGAATTACTGAGAACCTGGAGGAACTGCTTTAGCTGGTGTTGCCTCCAGAGGACCCAGTCCTTGGGGTTGCTGAAGTGGTTTACTTCCTCGCTGACTTTCCTTCCAATAACAGTAACCCCAGTGTGTGTCGCTTCTGCAGAACTTGGGAGAGTTGGGCCTCACTCCCTTTGTAGTTCTTGCAAGTTCATTATCTAATTTTAACATGTACAGATACACCAAACATCTCTAAAGTGCTTTTTACAAACACTACTTTTAGAAGTATGGCATTCTTTTAGATCCATTTTTTAAAAACACTCACCTTTATAGGCATTTCAAACGTACAGCACCCCCATGAACCTTGTACACAGATTGAAAAATACTGAACCAAGAAACTTAGAGAAAGTTAAAGAGGGGAACAGCCTGGTCATGCAGAATAAAACAAGTTCAGTAAATTTCATTTTCTGATATGACCCTGGTGGGGGAAAAATCAGGTGACATCTGGTATTACAGGAAATGGGGTGTATAGAGGCATTGGTATGATGAAGGCAATGTTTTGCCTCATAAACTGAGAAAAATGTGTTAAAATACTGCAAAATGTGATTTTAAGAGGGTCTTGGGAAGTATACTAAGGATTCACTCAAAAGTGTTCTTTTTTATTTCCAGGAAGAAATAAATAATATAATAATTTACTTTAATTCTACTACTGTTTTACACTAGATTTAACTGTGAGTTCTAAAAATAATTTTAATAGATTTTTCTAACGTAATGACCAACTATATTAGTCTTCTTGGGTTGCCATAACAAAACACCAGAAACTGAGTGGCCTAAACAACAGAAATTTGTTTGTTTCTATCTCTGGAGGCTAGAAGTCCAAGATCAAGGTATACTAACTGATTTCGTCTCAGATGGGGGCACTCTTCCCGCTTTGCAGTAGGCTGCCTTCTTAACTCTGTTCTCACGTGGACCAGCGTGTGTGCAAATGGAAACTCAGAGATCTCTCTTTCTTCCTTTTCTTAAAAAGGCCACTGAGGGCTCCACCCTGGAGACCTACTCTAAACTCAGTTGTCTTCCAAAGGCCCCCATCTCCAAATACCATCATGCTGGGGGCTAGGACTCCCCATTGGATATTTCTATTTGGGGAAGACACAAGCATTCCCTCCATAACACTGACATGTGCATTTCTGTGTTTCGGTGACTTATTTAACTTTTTTTTTTTTTTTTTTTTTTTTTTTTTTAAGGTTTTAAGTAGTCTACATCCAACGTGGAGCTTATACCTACAACCCTGAGATCAAGAGTCACACGCTCCACTGACTGAGCCAGCCAGGCACCCCTCAATTTTGAATGTGAGCTATTCAAGTTGATACTCCTGTTGCCCCTCAGAATTAAGTCTCAAAAGGGATGTGGAAAATGGAATCTTCCCTAAATGTTAGGTTCCCTTTCCCTATCCTAATTCTCTGGAGTTAATTTTCACTGATCCTTCAACTGTATCAAGGAGTCACAGTTTGGATGGCACAGATAAAGTCATGTTAAGGGAATCTGGGGTGATATCCAGAACAATAACTGGCATTGGACTCCACTAATCAGAATGGACATATCCACTGGGGCAGGGTCCTGGAGCCTGCTGGTGGGTCCCTGATAACAGGATAGCCGTAAGAGTTCCCTGCCAAACACCATGGAAATATGTTGGCATTTTAGAAGCATCTGAAGCAGGCCTAGAGGGAACTGGCAGATGACTAGTTCTGCTTATACCACAGAACTATCGTGATAGTTTTCAAAAATGGTAGTGAGAACAGGTTACTAACCAACAGTCTCTGATGTTCTTATATTGGTGGGAAACAATGAGAGGTAGCTTTATTGTTATAGACCAAAAGATCTACAGTGTAAGGACTGAATAACCCTCCAACACACATCTGTGGTCACTTCTTGTTTTGAGGCCTTACTTGATGAAACACCACTTGCAAACAGAATCAGAGCCAATGTCAGATTAGTAGTATGTCTGTCTGGAACACTGCGTCATACTAAGGCCAGTGTCACAACCCTGGCCCCTCTGCTGTGCTCACACTTGGGTTCTACTGTTCCTTACATCACTGGTGAGGAAGACCCATCTGATGGAGGTGACTGAATGAGTAGCTGCAGCTAGTGGCCCGATGGCTCTCTGTGTTGTGAGATGTAAGGGGACATCTGTTCCAGAATAACCACTCTGTCACTCATCGTTCCCACAGAAGCAAGTCATCCTTTTGGGACTTGAAACTTCTTCCTTCGGGGACTTCTAAAAATGCTCTTCTTGATCTTCTTGGAAGGATCCTGCTTGAGGTCAGTTTGCTGTAATGACTTAATAATCAGATGGGTCTGGGGGCACCTGGGTGGCTCAGTGGGTTAAGCATCTGACTCTTGTTTTCGGCTCAGGTCATGATTTCATGGTCATGAGATGGAGCCTTGTGTGGGGCTCTGTGCTCAGCAGGGAGTCCGCTTGAGATTCTTCCCCTCTGCCCCTCCCTCTACTCTCTCTTTCAAGTACATAAATAAATCAATTAAAAAAATAATCAAATGTGTCTGATGTCAGCTGAGAATAAGAAGAGGTTGACACTGAGCAGAAACCATCAGTTGGGGAAGGACCTTAATGAAACGGGGGATGCAGGAGAGCCTTAGGGCAGCTTACATTTCTCCTCAAGCTCAGAAAAGTACAAAACAGGTCACTTCAAGGAGAAACCTCTGTTATTTAGGAGGTACAACTGGGGAGGGAGATGCTGAATTACAGTGCATGCCATTTCCATCATAGAACACTTCCAAAAAAGGTTCATGATTTTTGAGGAAAAAAACCCTGGAATTGTCAACTTTTCATTGAAGATAAATAAAGAAAAGTGCAACATTCATGAAGTACACAGCTTGCCATACTGTCACAAATGGAACATCCTCGTGTAACCAGCATCAGCTCAAGAAACACAACAGACGCAGCTTCCTGGCAGCTCAGCTCATCCCTCCTTTCAACCATACCCCTCCCCCTCCCCAAATCACCACTCTGACTTGCGACAGCATTTATCTGTTGTCCCTGTTTTCAGACTTTATATAAATGGAATGGTACACAATACATGCTCTTCTCTGTCTGGTTTCCTTTGCTCCATATTACGTTGGCGAAATTCATTCATATGGTTGCTTGGGAAAGTGAATTTTAATTGCGCTAGGAAGGCTGGCCAAGTCAATAGATCCTGCAGTGAATCTTACTGGAAGAGTGAAAATAATGTTTGTTTTTTTTTTTTTTTTCCCCCTTTTCAAATATCAAACATTCACTGCTTCCCCATACTTTGCCTTCAACTTATTTTTTCCTTAACCACAGCAGTTCTTAAGTATTAGCGTGCCCTAGGATCCCCCAGAGGGATTTTTAACGCACAGGATGCTGGTTGCCTCTCCCAGGGCATCCGATGGTGTAGGTCTGGGGTGAGGCCTGAGAGATTGCTTTTCTAAGAACATCGCAGGTGATGCTGGTCCTGCGGCTCCAGGGACCACTACTTAAGAACCGCCACTAAAACCTACTGCATTTGTGAACCAAAGTCCCATCTGCTTGCATGTCTCCTCTGTAGCTAAGTCAGCTTGCACTCAGAGGAGGATTTTAAAAATAAGTATCCTCAGATGGACCACCCACAGATTTTCCATTGCAGGGAGAGCAAGCACCTCATACCTGGTGAGGAAGGACACAGCTCCGAGAGGGGCTGAGTCTGTGAGAGGCAGATCAACAGTGAAGCTGGGAGAGCCATTTCAGACACTTCCTTTTTAACAGCGGATATACTGAATCTTACTGCTAAAAATCCGAACCTCCTTGAAGCTTCACATATACCCAGAAAAATAAAAAATCAAACAAAACAAAACAGAAGGAAAACAAAAAACTTGCTCGAGTGTCAAGAAAGGCCCGGGTCATAGCACAGCTGCTTGTAATAAATCCTGCAGGCAAGAGCTCTTAAGGAATCAAGCTTCAAGGGGCTCCTGGGTGGCTCACTGGGTTAAGCCTCTGCCTTCGGCTCCGGTCATGATCTCAGGGTCCTGGGATCAAGACCTGCATCGGGCTCTGCGCTCAGTGGGGAGCCTGCTTCCCCCTCTCCCTCTGCCTGCCTCTCTGCCTACATGTGATCTCTGTCTGTCAAATAAATAAATAAAATCTTAAAAGAAAAAAAAAAGAATCACGCTTCAAGACTAAAGTGAGGAGCCATCACTGCAACCTATTTCCTCAAAAGCTAATTCTAGACACTGTCTGGTACATTAGCCACCAGCCGCATGTGGCCAGTGAGTCCTCGCAAGGTGGCAAATCTGAATGACATGTTCTGTAAATGCAAAACATGTAACTGAGTCATACAGACTCAGTACAAAAAGATGCAGAATATATCATTATTAATTTTTATTTCAACTTCACATGAAATTATTGTATGTTGGATATAATTGTTAAATAAAATATATTTTTCTTATAATTTTTTTGAGGCTTTATTTATTTGAGAGAGAGAGTGTACATGCATGGTGGGGAGGGGCAGAGGGAAAGGGACAAGCAATCCCCGCTGAGCAAGGGAGCCCACAGTGGGACTAGATCCTGGCACTCTGGAATCATGACCTGAGCTGAAGGCAGATGCTTAACCAACTGAGCTTCCCAGGTGCCCTGTAAAATATATTATTAAAACAATTTTCACCTTTTGTTTTTTTATTCCTTAATGTAGCTACTAAAAAAATGTAAAATTATATATGTGGCTCATATTTATCTCCGTGGGACAGCATTGTTCTAGAGAACTTAGTATTACCTTGAGTTAGACAAATAACTAAAGACATGTTCATGTGAAGACTAAAGTTATGAAGATGGGAAACTGCATCTTGCCAGAGGATGGTCTATCAGAAACTAGAAATTCTAATTGGGCTTATAGAGAAGCACCTGCAAATGTTAATAGGGATAGCTGAGGAGAAGAAGAGTCTAATTAGGGATAATCAGAGAGGATGTTCTGAGAAGGAATTAGAGGAAGAAAGAGAATGATAAATTTGTAACAACCACCACACTAAAAAACTATTTAGAACCCAACAATATTTAATAGTTGAAAATTTTTGCTTTATATTGATTTGACCCAAACTTCTTAGTGTGAAATTCAGGGCTCTCATTTAGTGACTAATTAATGAGTGGATGGATGGATCTATCATGATACCATGTGGACCTATTCATCGTACCTAAAATAGGTTGTCTGATGTCCAACTCCCACTCTTTCATAGATGCTCTTCTCAATAAGAATAGCTTCTTTCTAATTTATTACCTTTGTACATCTTTCAGATCCCAGCTCAAATGCCATATTCTCTATCCTCATTTCACAGATAATCCCAAGCTAGAGATGCTCCTTGACTCCCAGCTCCTATAATATGTTTCAGTGTAATCCTTCCTTGGTACTTGTCATGCTTTGTCTCGTTGGTCAGCTGTCTTAGATGCTAACTATGTGGCCTCAGACCACTTACCTCCCCACACCATGCTTCTCTCTCCTTGTCTTCCCAATGCAATGACAGCTGCATTTATATCTTGGGTGAGAGTGGAATGAATGAAAACATGTAAAGTTCTTAGAATAGTACCTGGTGTATAACAAGGGTTAGATAAATATTAGCTGCTACTATTATTGTTCTCGCTGATACTGCCTATGTAACTACATATCTCCTTTTTCTGTCTAGATTATAACTTCCTTAAAGGGCAAGAACCGTATTTTCTTCTTTTTATTGCAGAAAGTCTTAGAAAGTTAAAACCCAATAAGTATCTCTTAATGGTGATAAAAACACCCATATATTTTAAAGCCTCATGTTTTAAAAAGATTTTATCCATTCATTTGACAGAGAAATGGTGGTGGTGGGGAGCAGAGGGAGAAGGACAAGCAGACTCTATGCTGAGTGCAGAGCCCGATGCACAACTCAATGCCACGACCCTGACTGAGACCATGACCATAACCTGAGAAGAAATCAAGAGCCAAGTGCCCAGCAGAATGAGCCCCAAGCCCCCAACACCCACGCTTTTTAACTGCTACTTGGTACTTTCTCTGGGCCAGACTGTGTACTAATCAGGGATAAAATGATCAACAACACAGACCCCCATGAAATTTAAGTTACAGTGGAGGGAGATGGACAAAGAGGTTTACAAAGTTACAGATAGCAGTAGGAATAATGAAGTGATAAGAGGGGCTTGGAATAAAGCTTTAGTAGAGAAAGGTTCCCCCTAAAAAGATGACCAGGGAAAGCCACCATGAGCATGAAGCATAGTGAGAGGAGAGAAGGTTCTGTGAGACAAAAATGGAGGGACAAGGAGAATTTGTCATGGTGCATCTTACAGTTACTTTTTTCACTTTTTACTTTTTTTCCTTTATTACCTTGATGGAAGCACGCAGGTATTACAGGAATTCAAGACAGAGTGGGCTGTAATCTGTTTATTTTGCTTTGTCTGGTAATGGAAGTAAGCCTCGGGAGCCGTCACCTTTTACTTGACTTGAGAAATAAGATCACATTCAAGTATCATATATGATTATGACCATTTTTTTTATCTATATAGGTTAGCTGACTCACAGAGGGTTCAAATATATACACTTGACCTTAGACTCATTAAAACCAGCTGTCTATATAACACAAATATTGAACTCCAAGACCAAATATAAGAAGATATCTGCCAACAGGAAAACCAATAAGCAAACTCGTGAATCAGAGTTCTGTTTGAGCCTCTGTCGAGCTATCTGCTCATTTTTTAGCACATGCAAAGACCCTGTTGTTCATGACAGGTGTCCGTTTTGAGGGAACCACTTTAAGTGTGATTATGGAATAAGGAAAGATACAAAAAATGAATAAAAATTATAGCATGATCCAACTTTAATATGGCACACAAAAATCCCAATATATTATTATTTAGAACTGGGCATTACTGTCTTTGGAATATAGCAGAGACCAGGTGGCGCAGTCAGTTGCGCATCTGACTCTTGATTGTGGCTGCGGTTGTGATCTCAGGATCCTGGCTCTATGCTCAGCAGGAAGTTTGCTTGAGAATTCTCTCTCTCCTTCTCCCTCTGCCCCTTGGTTGCCTCATTTACAAAATCAGGGACATAAAATAAAAATAATAATGACAATGACTGTAATAATAATAATACCACTCATCTCTAGGAGATACTGGGTACCTGTTCAACAAATCCATTTCCCTCATTTTAGTCACGTGGGAAGGAGAAGCCTGAAGGACTCAGGAAGATCTGTCCTGTAGCCAGGCGGGGCCAGGTAACTGAGTTCTGGTCAACAGAAAGTGGGCAGAAGTGCTGGGTGCTACTCTTCAGTCCCGCCATAAAAAAACCCCTGCTGTGTGCAAACCTTTTTCTCTCCTCTTTAGTTGCTGACTGGATGTCAAGACTCGGGACAACCTAGGGAGCTGCAGGCTGGAACTCACAAGCCTCCATCAGCTTGAGTCCCTGAATGACAGCTTGGAACCCTGCCTTCCACTGTGGACTTTTTGGACGTGAGAAAACACATGTCTCCTGACGTTTGTGTTACAGCAGCTAGCATTACCTAACTCATAGTCCATCTAAAAGAGTCACTGAAAGAGTTAAGAGAGATGATGACGTTTGGGCATTATATTTTTCCGACTGCCATTTATTCAAATCTACCTAGTTAGGATCTCTGCGCAAAGCTCTTAGGACACACAATTTCTTTATTCATCTGAAAGCGTTTTCAAAATAAAGGAAAAATTAGCAAAGATGACATGACATGACAGCAAAGATATTTTGAGGGGGAGGGGGAAGCATATAACTATTATTTTTTACATCTCACCTCCATTTTTTCCCTCTTGAAAAACTAGCAGAAAACTTGTGGAAACAACAGTCAAATCCAGTTTTCCAAGGGGGTGATAGCTTATGCTCAGGAAGATTTTTTTTCCTTTTATTATTTTCCTCCCAGAAATCATATTATGTGGTCTGATAAGAAGATAAAATCTTTGCAGTTGTAATTGTACTTAAAACAAAACAAACCAACCAGGGCATATGGTCACCTTATGGACCACAAGTAAATTCCTGGTTTCCTTACCCCTGATGAAGAAGAGAGATTGTAGAGTTGAAAGTATGGTTCAAAGAGGAGACCCATTAGGTAGGAGGAGGGGAAAGGAATTAAAGATAGAAAAATTGATGTTTCACGGAATAAAGTGGGGGCAGATTCTGCTAAGTTCTTTTGGCTAAACCTTGGGAGAAGTGCTAGAGAGGAAATGAGGAGGGGCTCAGACCGTGGACAAAAAATGTTGTCAAGAAGAGGAAGGCCTATGTGTGCAAAGGTTTGCTTCAGCAACTCCTGTCTTCCCATTGATCCTGGGAAATATTGATAGTAGGTAACACATGAGTAGCTGTAGATACAAGTTCTCTAGACTAGTCTACACTAGGACTTCTGGTTGGAAGGAAGTCTCAGAAAGCAGAAAACAGGAAGCAGGAAGTTGCAGGATGAGAAAATATGGTTGCTTTTCCCCGTGAAATTGAAAAGAGGGATCCAGAGACCCCTTAGAATGGTCTCAAGTCCGTAACTGTCTACTCTGAGGAAGAGGTCAACAGAAGTCAACCGAAGGGTTACTTCAACAGAAGTAAATATGGAGGGAATATTTAGAACTGATTCTCATACCACTGTTGGCATAGACAACATTTAGGGATAGTTGGTAAACTGAAGGTATTTAATAGTTTTTGAAAGACTTCGATGAGTCTGCCACTATCACGGTAACATCCTAAATCATAGATCAAGCTGGGAGAAAGGCTGTCCCATACAGATTTATTTGGGTCTCAAAACACAGTGTGTGCACACGATATGTGTGTGTGCATATGTGTGTACATGTGTTGTTTTGTGTATGCACATGTGTATATGAGTGTTACTGTCCCTTCTGCCTGTCTTTCTACTTTAATTTAACACATCTGGCACAAAATGTCAGGGCAAATTTCCAAATGAAATAAAAAGACAAACTTTTCAGTAAATGCCAACGATGCTTGTTAGGAAACCTTGTCTTTGTACTTGATTAAAATACCTTCCAGTCTCTACCACTAGCTCGCCAATTATTACTTTCTTTTTGTTAGGGAATGCAGCAGTTCTGAGACACTCTCTGTCTTTCCCTCTGACTCGCTCTGTCTCTTGCAATAAATATACCCCCCGGGAACCGTGGTGGAAAGAAATAGATGACAATAAGAATCATTAGGAATGAGGCAGGACAACATATTTCTGCTCATGAAAATATCTATTGTCAAAAACTATGATAGGCTACATCCTTTTCTGAAACTTGGGAGAACGTTTCCTCAGTAACACTGTACTACCACAAATTTAAGAAACTCAGACCTCATTTTTTAAAAAGTAATTCCATCATTGCTTACTTTGTCTTATAATAGTGAGTATGATTTATTGAAATCAAAACTTTATATTCCTTAACTCGTTTGGATAGAATGTGGACTTGTTTCCCAAACTATGTTTTGTTGGATTTAAAAATAGTCTACCTATAAATGAGTGAGAAGCAAACGTTTTTTAATGAGATTTGGTGAATTATTGTGGGAAATGCCATACGCTTCCACTTCACCAGACCTTCTCAGTGCCTGTGAGGATGTTGAGACAACTGAGAAAGCAGAGAAATCTGTAGAAACTACTCAACTTTGTCTAACCTTGTAGTTTCAAACATTTTGGCTATAGAAGTCTTTTTATAAGAACACTGATTAACATTCTGATGAATACTATAACATTTAAACATGGGAATGTCTGAGCAAGAGCCCCATGATGTTGCTTGTGAATGTGGAGTCAATTCTTTAATATAACCTTCTCTAAGTGTCTTTGCTCACTTAGAATATGATCACGTCCCATTGCACATGAACCACTGTCAGATCTCTGTTGTTCAGGGTAGTCACATTCATGCAGTGGCCAAAGTACATATCTTCAAAATTAATTTGAAATCCTTTCAAATTCCTTTAAAGTACAACATTTAGTTTTTTTTTTTTTTTAAGATTTTATTTATTTATTTGACAGACAGAGATCACAAGTAGGCAGAGAGGCAGGCAGAGAGAGAGGAAGGGAAGGGAAGCAGAAAGCCTGATGCGGGGCTTAATCCCAGGACCCTGGGACCCTGACCTGAGCCGAAGGCAGAGGCTTTAACCACTGAGCCACCCTGGTGCCCCCAACATTTAGTTTTTAATTGAAATAGTAATGTATATGTGCTTTAAAAAAAAAAATCACTCCAAAACTTTTTCTTTCCTTAACCATGTCCATGTAAGGATAGAAGTGAACCCAGAAGTAGTCTGTGTTTACTGCTAATCTCTGATTTTTTATTGTATCTATTGTATTATACTAGGGTATAAAAAGGCACAAAATTCTCTTGAAGTCATACACCAGACCACCTCATGACCATTGGAAAATGTTGCTTTTCTCCATATAATGCTAGAACTAAAAGTTAGTTTCTCTCACTGAAAATATGTTATCATTGTGTAAAAGAAGGGAGCTGAGCTTTGTTTGCTTTTTTCTTCTTCCTCTTCCTCCTCCTCTTCTCCTCCTCCTGCTCCTCCTCCCCTCCCCCACCTTTTCCTCCCCTTCCCCCTTCTCCTCTTCCTTCCCCTCCTCCTCCTTCTTCATCTTCTTCCTCTTCCTCTTCGTTGTCTTCTTCATCTTCTTCCTCTTCTTTGTCAGTTTATTTTGTTACTTTCTCTGAGGCACTTTGAGATGTACTCTAATGTGACCTGAATACTTTTTTTAATCTTTGGTAAATATAAATTTATTCCATTTATTTAAGGTAAAAAAAAAAGTAAAAACAAAAACAATTCATCCATTTTTCCCACTCACCATCCCCCACCTCTGGCAATCACCGTTTGTATCTATGAGCTCCATCTACCTTGGAGATATTGTGGATTTAGTTCCAGACCACTGCAATAAAGTGAATATTGCAATAAAGCAAGTTCAGTGAAGTTTTTGATTTCCCAGTGCATAAAAAGTTATGTTTGCACTACACTGTCATTTATTAAGTATGCAATAGCATTATGTCTAAAAAAACAATATATTTACCTTAATTAAAAATACTTAATTGTTAAAAAAAAAAAAAGTTAAACATCACCTGAATTTGCAGCAACTCAGAATCTTTTTGTTGATGGAGGGTCTTGCCTCTAAGTTGATGTCTGCTGACTGACTAAGCTGACTAAGCTGGTAGTTGCTGAAGGCTGGGGTCACTGTGGCAATTTTTAAACTAACACAACAGTGAAATTTGCCATGTGGATTGACTCTTCCACAGACTGTTTCTCTGTCACATGTGACATCTTACCCACAATTGAACTTCTCTCAAAACTGGAATCAGTCTTCTTAACCCTACTATGCTTTATCAACTATATTTATGTGATATTCTAAATCTTTTGTTGTCATTTCATAAGTCTTCACCAGGAGTGGATTTCATTTCAGGAAACCACTTTTTTTTGTTCATCCATGAGAAGTGACTCCTCAGCCATTTAAGTCTTCTCATGAGATTACAGCAACTCAGATACATCTTCAGGCTCCACTTCTGGTTCTAGTTCTTTTGCTATTTCTACCACATCTGCAATTACTTCCTCCTCCAAAGTCCTGAATGCCTCCAAGTCATTCAGGAGGACTGGAATTAACTTCTTCCAATGTTGATATTTGGACCTCATGATATAATACTATTATCATCCTCATTTTACAGAGGAGGAGCTGAGGCACAATGTTAAAAAATTACCTAAAGTCACACAGCCGTGATATTGTGAATCCAAAATAAACTGAGGCTCATAAAGGCTGCATTACTTGCACCAAAGAACACAAAATTTTAGGGCTGTGAATCTGAAAATGGACCTCAGGATGCTCATACTAACTTAGACCTATTTGGACTTAAATTTAGGTCCAGTATTGTGTGTTGGGGAAAGGGGTTGCAACCCCATTCAAATAATCCCTATATCCTAATCTGATGATTTTGTTTCCAAGTCTCACTCATCAGATTTTTAGAAATGCTTCCCAAGACATCATAGAACTAAACTGAATGTTACCAATATATAATTACAGTCACACTTGATTTGAAAGAAAAATCATATATATATGAAAATATAATTGTAAGGCAACTGCTACTTGACTTCCAATAGCCACCTGAGAATATTTTAAACTGCAGTAGATAAAATATACTTTTAATACTAAAAAGAAGATAAATGATTTTATCTACTTTCACCCATTTAATCCAATTTAAAGCATATTTAATCAAAACATTAGAAAAGCTTATTGGAAAAGCTTTATCATAAATTAAGCATAAATAATGAGCTTTAACCATAGCAAATAATCTATATATATTTACCATTTAGAAGGAATTTATTTTGTTCTCTGATAGGGGAGAACTGTCCAAATGAAAGTGAAAAAACAGGGAAGTCTCTGCTTTGAATTTACCTTTGTGTTTTTCTAGCATGACATTTTGGGGAAAATTCATTTCTGAAAGAGGAAAATTATGAAAGGGAATTCCCTCTATTAGGACCATTAATAATAGTAATAAATATTTTGGCAAAATGGCCATGATATTAGGACAGTTATAAGTGGCTCATTTTCTACCATATGCTGTGTATATCCAGTGTTGAGGATCTACTGTGCACAAGTCACTGTGTTGGGCTTGGAACAGGACATGCAAATGAATGAGACTGGGTTACCTGGTTTTCAGATATTGACATTCTAGTGAGTTAGAGAAGCCCTGTATATAACTAATATTGATACAAAGTGACAGTAAGTTTTGAAGTTTTACAAACAAATTGACAAGAAACTAGAAAGGACAGTTCACTATTGTGTGGAATGAAATGCAACGAGGAGGGGAGAAATCAAGAAAGGGGAAAATGTGCATGTCCTTCCGCTGCATCATCTAATATAATTCTTGTTATAAAAATATTTGCTCAGATAATTGTTGATGGAAAGAAGGAAGGAGAGAAAGGGAGGAAGGGAATGATGGAGTAAATGACTCCTGAACAGATAAGATATTGGAAATGAATCTTTGAATCTTAAAGAAAACAGATGTGAAAGATCCAAGGTAGAACTTTGTACAGCAGTGGGGTTTGGGAAACCGCACACATGTGAGTTGGGTTACACAGTGGGATATGTGCAGATATAGAGCCAGACTATATGGTAAGATCATAAATATTATACAAAGGAGTTTGGACTTTATATCTGGTGGGGTAGATGGGAGATTTCTATGAACACATTTCATCATAGGACCGGTTGCAATGTGGACCAAGTAAGTAGGCTCCAAACTCCCCTTGCTTTTGCCTCAAGCTCACTGTCCTACTCACCTTGTTTGGGTCTTTCGCATGCTGCTGACTACTCTGGACCTATCTGCATCCCACCTCACTCAGGCAAGGAATATCTCTGGCTCCAAATGCATGATGTGGGAAGAAGCATGGTATCATGGACAAAACATGGGCTTTGGGTTTAAGCAGACTTTGTTTCCAAATTCTGGTTCTACCTTTGGGGTAACCAGAACTGTTTCTTAAACTTTTGGAGCCACAGTTATCTGCAAATTTGGAATAACAATCCTGACGTTTTAAAAGTAAGAGATATTATTTTCCAACGACTGAACTGGCAAATATTAGAAAACAACAAAAATCACAATTGCCAATGGAAATACCAATTGTTACAGCCTTTTGGGAAAACATTTTGGCAGTATCTATTAAAAACACATACTCCACAAAGGAAGAACTCACACTCTTGGAATCTTTCCCATACAAATAAAAGCACTGCTTATAAGGATATATGGGCAATGACATCTATATAGCATTGTTTGTATGGCAATAAAGTGGGGAAAAAGTGCTCCCTCATCACAGAAGAATGGCTGAATAAATTATAGTACTTCCAAGTCATGGGATATCACAGGAGCTTTAAGATGGATGAATTAGATCTACACAAAATGACTCAGAGGGATTTCTACAAAGTTTTGCTGCCTACAACAAAACCAGATTCAGAAAAGTATGTAGAAGGTGATACAATATTTATAAAAGAAGTTTATAAATATATATTAACCATGGATAAAAAGTTTGAGCTCCCACTGTATATCAGGCTCTCCTGACATGTATAAATGGATTGACTCAATGTTTAGTATTCTGTGATGGATGTGTTATTATAATTCCTAGTTTCCCAATGAGGGAAGTGAGGTACAGAGACAAAGAACTTGCCCAAAGTCAGACAGGTCATGGTAGAGCTGGAGTCTGAACTCCAGAAGTTGGGATAAAACAATATAATTATATATACTTAATTATACTTAAGTATAATTAAATATACTTAATCAGTACATTTTACTCACTGAATTATTGGAAGGTGGGAAGTAAGCAAACAAGAAAAAAGAGGAAGTTGTATTAAAATCACACATTATATGATCAACTTAAGTAAAATTTTGTGTGGGTGCCTATATCCAGAAAATGATACACGAAAGGATGGACTGCCCTCCAAATGTGAATGTTAGTAATCTCAGGGCGCTGTGATAGCTTATGTTTTAAAAATTCTATTCCATATACTGTCTTTGGTGATTCAAATTTTTTTTTTTACAATGAATATACAATTATTTAAAGAATCAAAAGAGGAGTAAACTCTATTCATTGTAGAAAAGACAAAGATTTGCATGCATTTCCATATATTGCATTTTTTTTAACAAAAATGATCATGAACATTTACTAAGTTAAAGGATATTCCTGACCAGAACAGAATTTAAAGCTGAAAATGAAGAAATGACTCAAATGAAGAAGGGAAAGTAACATAAATATTCATTCATTGGGATGCACAATTAAGTAATGTTAGACTATCAAAACACATGGAAATAATTTCACAATCTACGTTGTATTTATAAGACAGTTTCAGACACCTGGGTGGCTCAGTCAGTTGAGCATTTGGCTCTTGGTTTCTGCTCAGTCATGATCTCAGGGTTATGAGATCAAGCCCTGCATTGGACTCCGCACAGAGTCAGCTTGGGATCTCTCTCTCCCACTCCCTCCCCTTCTCCTCCTGCTTGTGCTAGCTCTCTCTCTCTCTCTCCCTCTCTCTCTGAAATCAATAAATAATGCTCTAAAAATCTATCTATCTATCTATCTATCTATCATCTATCTATGTATCCATCTATCTATCCATAGCAATCTAGAAACAGACAAAGTTTATATATCCACATATTATATATGTTTGTTTCTAGGATCGAGATTATGGATGATATTTTTCATTTCTATTTTGCTTGTTTTTTTCGCATATAATAAACACCCATTACTGTTAAAATAAGAAAATAAATGTAAGCAATAAAAATATTTTAACATTTTCCCAAGTAAATTTAAAAAAATGAGGAATTTATTCTAAGGAACTGATCATAGAAATACACAGAGATTTATTTAAAATCTATGCACTGCATTTCCTTATTATTTATAATAGAGAGAAAACTGTAAATAACAAAATAATCTAACATTAGAATACCGGCTGTGTAAATTCTCAGACAACCATATGATGAAATATTATGCCTCCAATAAAAATCATGTCTTTGAGGAATATTTAAAGACACGGGAAAATATTCATGGTGCACTGTTAACTAAAAAATCAGAATGAGGAATATTTTTTCATAATTTATTTCTTAAAGGGAAAATGGTCATAGGCTTTTCCCTTTTATGTTTCCCTGCATTTTCAAATAGTTTCAAATTTTTTTCTTATAGGCAGAAAAAAGAAATAGTTGTTATATTAAAAATAGAATAAAATGCTATCTTTGGAGGGGATTATCGAAATGTAAATACCACTTCAATATCAGCTGGGAATAAATAGTAATAAAGTTGTTTTCCTCTCCCCCACTACACAGATACACATTTTTCTCTTGCTTATGAATCTTGGGTTACCCTTTCATGAAATGAAGAATACATTGTACATAAATGTAAAACATTGAGTGCCAGAGACACTCCATACATCTTAGTTCTTTCCCCTTCACTGAGCTGCCAGAGGGCAATGACTTTGATTCCACACTTCAGACTCTTAAAATCCATGTGATAACTCAGGTGTTACAGTATATCCAGAAACTCTACCAACGCAGATCCAAGACAGGGGGCAGCTCTGTCCCACCATGTCAGAACCCTTAGTAGGGGGCTGACAAACACCAAGAATAGAACAAAAGCCTGAAAAAAATTAGACTGCAGAAGCCCAAGAGGAATTTCATGGGTGGTACAATGTTTTCTTTCCCTGCAATGATTTAGACAGGAGGAATAACTTGGCCAGGATTGGGAACCAACCTCATTTGGCCAGGCTTCCAGGGACCGCTGGCTGGGGACATGTATGGTCATCTCTGGCACACACCCGACTCCACTTCCTCATACATAACTTCATCATTTCTCTTTTGTTCTCCTTGCAGAGCTGACTCCTGTTCAAGCATTGCTCTCATTTTACAGAAATCGTGACCTTGAGGGTGTCTGCCACCAGATTAAGGGTTAAGAAATCCTTCGCCAGGTGATATCGCACTTCATAAACACCCAAACATCCATGATGGGACTTACAGAGCTCCAAAGGAATACAAGCTCAGGCGTGCATGCACCTGAGTATTAATTGATTTTTCTTTTAATATTAATGAGCATATGATTTGGTCTAGTTGACCTTCAAATTCAAATTAAGTACTGATTAAATAATAAGACAGGAGGATTGGGATGTGTTGAAACAGCACTTTTTTCTTCCCCCTCCGGGAAAGTACCTTGGCCTTGGCCGTGAGTAAGGATGAGCTATTAAGAGGGTTGAGACAACTAGCACAGAGAGTTCTCCTTGAATTAAGAATAACTATATCTTAAATAATAGTGATAATAATAATAAAAATAAAAACTCTGCAGAAGTTTCAACCAGAGCACTTGATATTCCTGGCATAAAGTTTACTCCTGTGTTTATCCTCCCCTTCATCGGAATGCCTCCTCATTTGTTGGTTTATAAGCCTTAACATTTGTCATCTCAGGTTTGTTTTTAAGGATTTCAAGTATAAACCACCGTTAAATAAACAGAATATTTTTACCAGTAGAGAAAGAACTCCCTCGAGAGATAAGTACATGTCTGTTTTTAACTAACTTAAGAACTCCTATGAACCTACAGATATTTTCTCAGACCAGCTTTACCTTGGAGTGCATTTCAGTTCAGTCCTGGCTGCTGCATCCCTGGCATCCCCGCACTCTGGGGATGAATTATTCATCAACATTCCTCCTCCTCGCATTTCAGCCTCCCAACTCGACTCCTGCCCACCCGAGGTCTGTAATGAGTCATTGGGAACAGGTGCCTTCAGTCTGTAGTGCACAATCTAGCTCTTGATCCAACAGCCAATCAGTTGTACCTCCTTCTGTTAGCAGCGTGCATTGTTCCCAGTTATGTGGAGTAAATGGGCAATGAACATCCATTCTCGGTACCCAGTGGGAAATATGTCTAGAACATTTGAACAAAATCGCTGGCACGGAAGACACCCCAGAAGACACTTTCTCTTGAAATCCAACTTTCACGGACCTATTTTAATTTTTTAAAAGTCTCCTATCCCAAACAATGTGACATCAGCCCGCTCACTTTTTGTTGGCTTGTTCTCAGTCCTCGCAGTTTAGAAGACACTAATTTTCTGGGCGAACGAAAGTTACAAATGTAAACCCAGCTAATCAACAAGGAAAGTGAGGAATAACTGGTGAGTCTCCAAATTTGGGGGAATTATTTTGGAGGGAGAGAGAGAGAGAAGGAGAGCGAAGGTCAGTCCATAATATCAGCGATTCTAAAACCCAAGAAGATGCTGGGTCAAGATCTAAGTCTGGAAGCAAAGGCAAGAAAGCAAGGGCTCCTTCAGGTCCTTTGGTCAGCAAAAATATTCTGCCATTTAAACTGGAGACCTTAACAAGCATTTTTTATAAGCGATCTTAAAACTGCAGAGCTCACAAATAGCCCAAGTGTCACCAAGGAAGAGCTATATTTCTGCATAAAAGCTAATAATGGCGAATGCTTGAAATGAATCTTCAACACATGTTACTGCCTTCTAATCTCAACTTGATCTCCGTCTTGGGAGGATTTTAATGGCAAATTCATTTCTTTTTTGTGCCAAGCTATGTATATGTCAGTCAAGATGCCAGTTCCACATGCATTAGACACTTGGTCTGAGTTTTGTACTGACTGATAATCAATCAAAAAAACAGTGTTCTCGTGTATATACTATTTCAGAAGGAAGAGGCAAAAATCCTATCTTCTGTGTTCTATTTTTAATTGCAACTGGACTACATGTTAATGTGGATTTGAAAACACGTTTCCCCAAGATCAAAAGGTTAATGGATATTAACAGTTTATTTCAGTAAAATCCCTAAAACTTCACATTTAATCTTCCTAGGGAATTGCATTTGTGATACGTGACAGAACTTGTTGGAGTCACCACCACTAAAAGTTTCACGTTAAAAAAAAAAAGTAAAAGTATTCTGAGAAATTGATCCTGGCATGAGCAATTAATGGTGTGAGATCCTAAAAGCATCAAGAAATATCACAAACAGTGTTTCTACAAAGGTGTAATATCTCCAAACCAAACAGCTCAACAGGAAAAAATCTCAGCTTGAAGTACTTAAAGTAGACGATCTCTGTTTCCTAAACTCTGCCATTCAAATTCATGACATTAAAATTTTTTATCACAAGCTAAATGACTAGAATATCCAAAATTATTTGCCTAAGATGAACACCACTTTCTGTCTTTCCAGTGTGACTGAGTCAGGTTTATTTCTCTCTCTAAGATAACCCGGGGTTTCTTATCAGAACCTATGTGGATATCTATGTTATTACATTTTTAGATATAAAAAATGGCTTTAGAACCAGAGAGGTAAGAACACATGTCTGAGTAATATGAAGGGGAGAATTAAGGGATTCATTTAAAAAGTGGCAATGATCAAAAAAAGAATCACTGAAAATGACAGTGTGGTATATGCTCGTTGGGTAACACAGTTCCCCCTTCAGGAATGAAGAATTTAATCTCATTCATAATAATAATGAGAATAAATGAAGAATTTATTCTCAGGTGCATGCAGCCCTCATTCATCTCAGGTAATCAAGATCACCTCAATGGAAGACCTCTGCCTCATGTAAGGCCATGCCCCCTTCCCAAGGTAACCAATATCGGGTGACTTATCAATGGAAGGTCTTACTCAGCTGACTCTTTCACCCCAGATGAGACATCTCAGAAGGGTCATGTTATCCTCAGACTAGCTGTGGCTTCTGTTGATAATGCCTTTCAGCTCAACTTCCCTCTCTACCCAGTTCTGCTTTGACCCTTTCTCTTTCATAGGTGTTGATTCCAAGAGCTCTCCCTAATAAATGTTTGTTTCCTAACCTCCATCACAGAGTCTGTCTTTGGAGAGTCCAATCTGTACACATGCCAGGTGAAAAGTTTGAGCAATTGACAGTATATGGTATTTTTTCAAGATAGATACTATTGTTTTCACTCCACAGAGGAGAAAACAAAAGTATAAAGAGGTTAATTACTTGTCATTACTTGTTAATTCCTTTAGTTACTTGTCAAAGGTTACATCGATTTTGAGCGGCAGAGACAGGATTTAAGCTTCAACCATCTAGCCCCAGAGTTGACAATGTTAGCAACTACTCTCATGACACAAGACACCTTATTTAGGAAAACCCATATACCAGACAACATAAAATGAAAGGAATTAGGCAAACAACTGAGTATTAAAATTGTAAAATGACTTTGATTTTCTAAATAGTGGTTCAAGGAATAGCAAGTATCAATGTCAAGTATAGATCTATTTTCGTATCACTCCAAACTAAAACAAATGCATCCAGCATATTTATCTAAAAGTTCCAAGTAGCTTACATGGGTTTACCAGATGCCCATTTGTATAAATACAACAATCTAGTCTATAGAGGGGCTTTTAATAGCTACCAATGACAGATATAAAATAATATTACCTTTTTGTTTGGAGACAGTTAATCAGGGTGAGAGAAAAGAAAGGGCTATTACATTTTCCTTCAGATAATTTTTTCAACTGTATCATCTGCACATGAATGTCCCCACTATTTCTCCCTCAAATTTGTCCCTAGAGTTTAAATGTGATTTTCCTTCACTTTTTTCTTCTCCTTGGGGATACCTGGGTGTGCAACATTTTCTCATAGTAACTGTTCATAGAATGAGGGATGATCCTCCCACCAAAGATTTATTTCTATAGAATGCTTTCAACAAATTTTCTCTCTTACCATGTCTGGATAATGGAGCCCCCAGTAGGTGGTTTCCAAATGCCGCTCCTTTGTACTTATTCCTAATGAGTAGCTGTAAACAGCAGAACTGCCTAATTCTGGTGTTTCAAATAGGCAATCTTCCTTGAACATAATTTCTTTGATTATTTTTCCTACTTAATAAAGAGTTACTTTTCAGAGGAACAAATGTAAATGTATATATAAATTCTGAAAGGGCAGATACAGAATAAAACTGAGTGGCCAGGATATTTGATTGTGTTGGAAATAGAGGTGCTTGAAGAGAATTAGATAGATTTGCTCACTGCTTCATTTCCCCACAAAAACAAAATCCAAATGGTCTTCCATGAGTTTGTGAGTTTTCGATGTAGTAAGTGGTCTCATACCTTCATCTTTACACACTTGAGCAGCCTCTTCTGAAGCAGGGTTGGGCCCAGTTGCAGCATTGACGCCATCTATACAGCAGAAAGAGAAACATGGCCTCAGAGTCAATATTGTCAAGATGGAGTTTCTCTGGCTGTGGCATGCCCATCTCCACTGGAAGTGTGAACCTGTTTAATGCTCTAATACACTGGGTGCCCTTCGAAGGGTCTAGGACTTGTGACTCTCTTTTATAACCAACGGACAGGAATCTTCCACTAAACCAGAACCCAATGACAACAAACTACTTTTTGGTGAGGAATACTCTTCACTGGTCTTATTATGCTTTGGCATTTTGCTTTTTCCCTACCTCTAGAAGAAGGGTACATTTCTTTTAGTGAAAGATTGTGAAAACATATCCTTGCAAGTCTCCACAAAGTGCTTTTATATGTGTGTGTTTAAAGTTTGGTTTTTCTTAGCACAGCATTTCTGCTCTGTTATGTCAGGTTGTCAAACTGCATGGAGCATGGCTGATGGCTGTCAGAGCAGAGGCCCAAGAGAAGGGGATCATTTGCAGGAGAGCACCAAAAGCCATTTGGAGATTTCACATCACCCAAGCATACAGTGGGGGCTAAGGAACTTGGAGGTCCTTGTCCCCCTCATAATGGTAATGAACCTCATCAGAGTTGATCTTTCCCCTCAGTATTGTAAGTATATGATACGATGACTCCACTCGTATCTAGCTTCCAGGATAATAGATAATTAACTTACTAACATTAAAATAGTAAATTTATATATGGATTTTCAAAGTCACTTGGAATGGTTAATATTTCACAATTGAAGAAGGAATTGAAAAGGAATATACATGTAGTAATGTAGTAACAAGGTTATGGAACTCAGGAGAATTCACACACCCATGACAATTAATATTTGAAGACAAATTGCATTTTTCTAGCAGCTCTTTCCTTCTTAATGCATAGGACTATAACTTTCAGGTCGTGTCTCTATTGGAAGAGAGAATGAAATTTTTAGTAGAGGAATAATTGGAGAGGATAAATCACTTTCTTTTGGTAGGTGACAATTGCCTATAAAAAGAAAAAAACAAACAAAAGACTATTAACTTTCCCTTGGTGTTACATCTTCCCATTTGCCCTTCCTTTCACAGTACAACTCCTTAAAAGTGCCGTCTGTGTTATTGTTCTGTACTTTCTCACTTCATAGTCTCCCCATAACCCACTCCACTGGCTCCAGTACCCCTCTGAGGATTTTCTGAGAAAAGATGCCAATGACTTCCCTTTGTGAAATCCAGTGATCATTTCTCTTTCTCACCTTACTTAATTTCTCAGTAGAATTTCACAGTCTTAACTCTTCTTTGTGAAACACTTTCTTTCTCTATTCTGTTGCCGCCTATCTGGAAGTCTTGGTGTCCCAAGCCCACATGCTCTTTCTAGTGAATCTCACCCAGAACCATGATTTTATCTTATTAAAAAAAATTTTTTTTTCAGAACCATGATTTTAAATCTCGTTTATATGCCATGTGAATCTCAAATCTGTATCTCTGTCAACATCTCTCTAGAATCATTATCTAATCTATCTAACTAGCTAGCTTCTTGACATCCCATATGGCTAAGTGTCTTCTTTTACTCTGGAAAAAAGTCCTTTTTACTCTGGAAAAATCCTGAACTACTAACTTTCTCAACAAAATCTATGCCTCACAGCCCGTCTTCCTAATATTAGCAAGTGGCACCATCATCCACAAAGTTCCTGATGCTAAAAATCTGAGAATTATCCTAGATTCCTCTTTCCCCCTTACCCCTCATCTGAATCCATCAACACATCCTCTTATCTTTATGTCTGGAATATGACACATCAGTCCATTTTGTCTCCGTTTCCAGAAACTGCCATCATGTCTTCCTGCTATGGCCTTCTAACTGGTCTCTGGTGTTTGTGACCCACTTTTACTCACAGGTAAAGTGAGCTTGTTAAAACTTCAAAACTTCCACTGGTTTCTTTGTAGTTCTAATAAAATCAAATCTTCAATAGTCAGACATTATCTGTTCCTATGATTTTTTTTTTAACCAAATCTTACACCATGTTCCCCCTAACACACCATGCTCTAGCCACTCCAACCTTCTTTCTCCAACATGCTAAAATTGGTCTTGAGGCATTTGCATTGTCTGGTCCCTCCATCTAGAATGCTCTTCCACCAATGAGGAGATCCTCATTGAGATTTTATTTAACATCTCTTCCTCAGGGAGTCCTTCCCAAATCCAGCTGATGGAAAGTTGCCTTCCCCGCAGTTCTTCTACCTACTCCATTTCTCCACAAGGCTTTTATCACCATCTTGTGTGTTTTTGTTTAGTGTTTATTTCTGAAGTTCACCCCCCTCCCACTGCCAACCCCACCATAATATAAGCTTCAAGGAGGCAGCGATATTGTATTTATGGTTTGTCATTGTATCCCAGTGCCCAGAACAGCGCCAGAGTCAAATAGACCCTTGGTATATATTCGTTAAATGACTACTTGAAACTAATAATGTACTATATGCTAGCTAATTGAACATAATAATAATAATAATAATAATACTATTTGAGGAATATTATCTACAACTTCAATTTGATTGGATTGTGACAGCAGTCAAACTGTGCTGTTTGAGACTGTGTTTTTCATGTTGTGGAAAAGGCCCACAGTTACATAATCAAAATTGAAATTGGAAATCATATTAATTGTAAAGGAGGTATTATCATTTTTGTTATTTTGGAAGAAGAGCAATAGATCAGAAGGGCTTTATTGACCAGGATCTCATCTTTGATTTTTTTTGCACTTGTATTAGGAAGGCTAGGAAATGAGCCAGAGCAGACATAACCATGGATACTAACAACAGCTAAGATGAGAGATGAATTCTGCCATGATTTGGGCCAACCAGCAGGCTCGCTTGGAAGACCAGAGGAGCCCCTCAGGGGTGCCATTAGGACTATTCTTTACCTTGAGACATAAACATACTGTGATGATAATGCTATCGATCCAAGGGGTAGAGAAGAAGACCAAAGCCCCACCACTCTCTGCTGACAGGTGATCCCAAATCTAAAAAGAAACTGCCTGTTCTCAACAGACAAGCTAAAAAGGGATGAATAAACAAACCACAGGCAAATGCGGGCACGTGTGTGTGTGTGTGTGTGTGTGTGTGTGTGTGTGTGAACAAGGGTGGGGAAAATCTATGCTGATAAAGATAGTTGGGGACAGAACAGTGAGTGAATAAAACCTGTGATATCTCACCAGTCAGAGAATGGCCTCAGCTGTCAGCAGTTAGTTGACTAATACTTGTCAGCGGCCAACAGTGAAAACAGTGACAGCTTCTCACACAAAACTCATCTTCCGCGGCATATAATGATGTGTGGGTCGGAAGCTGGGGTGGGGAGTGGCAGATATCAACAGTCTGCTGGATCAGAAATTCAATTCATTGCAAGGACTATGTTTCGGCCAAGGGAGCTGGCTGACCCAGCGGCAGCTACACAAGGTCCTTGCTGCTTTGCTTCAGTGCCTTCTCTGATTGGCCTTCTTCAATTCCATCTTCCAGGTTAATAATAAAAGATTCCAGTTCTCTAGCAAAACTTCCAAGGTTAATGTAGGAAGTTTTCAGTGAAAAACTTATCATGCTACCTGGTTGATTTCCAAGAATTGAGCATATGGCCTGGGATGTGCCTGGCACACATCAGACGGTGCTCACTCTTTCAAAAACGCCCCCCCCCCCATGGGGCTCAGGTGGACTTGGAGACTAAAGGAAAGATGGGTATTTTGATTTGGGTGGTGTTGATAACAGCATAACCGTGCCTATCGGTCTTTTAAACGAGAGCGTGACTGAGGACAGAGATGGATAAAAAGAGACGAGAAGCTAAAGGTGGTGACCACTTCTTTTGTCTTAAGTGCTACTTCACCTAAAGATATTCCATTCAGAATCTACAGTAGAGAATCTATAAACATTCAATGGACACATCTGTTCTTAGGGAAGAGGAGATGTCAGGAAGGCTTTGGATCTCATGCTAGGTCTGGTTGTGAGGTAATCGGGCTCCATGACACTGTGTCCTACCACCCCTAAAGAAACAACCAGAAACACGGCTCCTCAAAGTATAATGCAAAGCAGTAAAGAACTTTCTACTCCTCATGAGTAGAACTTTCTACTTCCTCATGGAGGGAAAGCCTCTTATTTGTTTCCTTTGAACATTTTGTATTTTATTTTTTCTCCCCAAACTAAATCTGCTAATTTTAAGGTAGCCAAGTTCTGAGGTAGCACTGCTCTTGATCCAAACTTTGCCTGTTGCTCTTAGAGCATTTCTAAGCAAAGTGTTGTTACACAGAAGAAGAATGGAATTGGTGAATGGGGAATGAGAGCGCACCCTTCTGACTGGAAGCACTGTCACCTATAGTCAGTGGAATTGGTGGCTTCTTGAGGGAGACCTACACGAACACGGCAATCAACCTGGTGAAAAGGTATAAGCATGTCTAGAAAACAACATCTGAGTGAAGTTACTGTTCATCTCTGTGGATGGATAAGGCCTAGGAGACTCTTCAAAAAAAAAAAAAAAAAAAAAATCTGAGCCCACCTGCTTCTTGGCTCTGCTCTTCCGTTTCTTCTGTATTTTGTTTTTCCTCTGGACCGTTCTCATCTTGCAAGAAAATCACAGAGGGGGAAGAAAAAAAATACATCAAGTCAATTTATGAAATATCTCTTTATGGCTAATAGGCAGCACTGAAATTAATTGTAACCAATGTAGCCTGACTCCCAAAGCAAGACAGAGAGATGAATCAGAGGCCTGAAACAGAAAAATTACCTACATAAATAGGTGCATTTATACTTGTCCCTTCTTACCTGATTTGCTTGATGAAATGTTCTACTATAGTAAACCAAATTCACTCAGCACTCCTACAACAGTTCTCTCCTTGCACAGCATTTCCCAAAATGCAGTACTGATCTTAATTCGAATCTGTGTTTCTCCCTTGACAGAAGCGATATACACTGTGTAAGGAGATTTGCTTGATTAAGCTTCTATGACTCCTTTTCCTGTTTGATATATGTTGCAAAAATATCTATTTTTAGCTAATGTACACATGACAGTCTAACACATCTATGCTATGAGATACTTTGTCTTGAAAAGACTACATTGGTCAAGGATACACCATAGTACATAACTCCTTGAAAAACAAATCACTGGGCAGGTTTGGTGATGGCTGTGTGCTAGAAACTGGTTAACATTTTCTTTTGGCTTAAAATGTGTAATATATACCGGTGGATTTATGGGTAGAAAAAATAAACTTTTCAAAGGCAAATAAAGGCAGGATTTTCTACCTCATTGCTGGGAGAGTTTCCAAATCCCTTCTTGTTTGGAAAATTTTTTAAAAAGAAAAATTTATATAAAGACACCGGAACAGAACATAAAGCATGTTGAGTACAGAAAGCAGAGAAGCAGAAGTGAGTAGCATATATTACTATGGGTTAAAGATGGCCATAGATCTTCGTCTCTCAAGAAATGGAATTTTTCTCTCCTCTTCTTGAATCTGGACTGATTCTGTGACTAGATCAGTGAAATATGGAAATGATGTCTGGGATCCCCAAACCAAGGCCTCAGAGGACTAGAAGCTTTGACTTTCTCCCTCTGCGAAGCCAGTCACCATGTTGCAGAGATGCTTAGACTAGCCCCCTAAGAGAGAGGCACATGGAAAGAGAGTAGTGCCATGTGGCAAAGCATTGAGGGGCCAGACACGTAGGAGAATCCTTCTGCACCTTCCAACTTAGCCCAGCTGCCTGCTGCATGCAGGCAAACCATGACCTCACCAGCACTACCAAGAGCTGAAGAATCACCCCGCTGAGCCCTTTTCAGAGTCCTGACCCATCACCAGGCTCAGATCACTTAACTTTGTTTTGCTTGCTTGCCTTGACCCAGCATCCATTTCTACTACCAGCTCTTAATCCAGAGGAGGGGAATCCTCCCTAGAGGAGGACTCAAACAGGAATGCTCAAACAAGAGCCTCAAAAGCAATGGGAAAACATTTCACCAAGTTGCTCTGAAAAAGAACTGACCAAAGAGAGTTGCACATGGGAAAACATTTGGAATTGACTTGAATGAAAGAAAAAAGTTTATAATACAGTGACATAGATAAATGAGTGAATGAATGAATGAATAAATGAGAGTGGCATTCTGAAGTATGGAAAAAATGCTACCAATGAAAACATAATTATGTATACAATTCCCTCTGCCCAACACCTGTGCTGTCTAGAGGGATACAGGCTAACTTTGAACAGGAGAACCCGAGGCAGCTCTATAGGTACCTAGACCCAATGTTCTAAATGGCATATTTACAGTGCTGCTTAACGGTCTGACATTTGCTCTGTTTTAGTTCTCCAAGCAGATGACGGCATTGGGTTTTGCTCTAGGAGGGAAACAGCCATCCTTGCTGCTCTTGCTCCCTTAACAAGGCTAAGTGGGTGCTGCAGCATGTGTTAAATCCGTGGGTCAGTATTTTCCCCCTTCCTCCCACCAAATGGAGTCAGAATCAAGCAGGAGAAATCTGCCAGCTTTTCTGTCTCTCCCAGTGGACAGTCTTTTTAACAGAGATTTCACAATAGGTTTGCAGTCCGCAGTGACAGGCTGCCTTTAAAATTAGTCTGGTTACCGAGTTTCCTTGAGAGTAAAAAGCCTTCTTGCGCCAGAGAAGATAAGAGGGCAAAGAGAAACACATTTTCAGTGAGAGGAAGGTGAGCAGTTGGTTCTAGCAGTTCGAAATGCATGAGAGGGACATTTCCAGTCAGACCCCCGAGGCCGGCTTTATAACAATAAAAACCAGTCTGCTTTCCTAAGGTACCCCGACTGGGTTTTTAACCCCTCTGCATTTGCGTGCAGTCCCACTCCCTAACACAGCCACCCGAGGGACATGCTCTTGGTTCCCACTTTGAGCCTTGACTGCAGGATCCAGTTGCAGTATTTCTGCCCTACAAAGAAAACTCAAGAAATGACATGTTTATTACCGAGTAAGTGCATTCTAGAAGAATGCTGCATTTGCCATTTGAGTAACATGGCCTCGGAGGACAAGGTTTAGGTACGTTGCTTTCATCCGTCTCTAGACAGTTCACCCTTAGAGCCAGCAGGGGGAGCCAGCGTAGAAGTCTCGCTTTCTAAGCAAGCGTTCTCCCGCAATTAGATTTAACATTCCTTTCACTCTTTCAGAAGGACACATTGGCTGGCTTATAACTTTCCATCCATTTAAAATGCCTCAAATGAGTGGGTTCTTACTGAAACAGGGGTCTTCCACTGGTAGGGGAAAAATCCCTTTACACAGTTACCGGTAAGTATTTATTTGATAAGGACAAGCTTTCCTTTTCATCAACTTTGTCTGTCTAGCTATCTTCACAGGAAGCCCATAAACAATAAAAAGTTAAGTAGAGTGGCGAATATAAACTTGTGGTTTTTAGAAGGGATTTAAAGGCTTACAATAAATGTGAAGAAATATAGGGAAGTGACAGGCAATTCTGTTAGCTTAAAAAATGTCATGAAAAAGCTAAATTCTTGTAGTTAGTATGCATTTAAGATCACATATTTATTTCAGGTAATAAATTCCCATAGCATTCAGGGTGGGAGTCACATCACATGCTATTTTCTCAAGCCAAAAATCGTGGTAATCTGTGAGCATTTTAGTTGTTGCATAATTTTTGTTTCTTCACTATTCACTATTCATTCTTCACTCTTTCAACCCGTATTTATTGAGCATGTACTATATGCAAGGATATTTCAGCAATTTTATACAAATAAAATAAGAGACTCCTGCTGTGAACTGAATTCACAGAGGCAGTAGGAATGCATTATTTGTTGGATGATGACAAGACTGTAATCCATGTTTATTTCTGTATGAGAGAGATGCACAAGGGCAAACTCTCAATGTCATGGCCACAGATTACTATCCTGATATGTGTGGTTCTTTTTGTGAACTGTGCATGGGAAGAAAAAGGGGAAATAAATCCAAGCAAATCCATCCCTGCTACTGGAGAAACAACCTGATGTGTGTTGCCTGTTCATGAACTAATAATCTTTCTTACAGAGGTGCCGACATTTCCAGGCACAGACAGAGCATATACCATTGAAATACAGTGTTTTGCAGATTAGATCATTGGTCCTGATTCTCCCACCGTGGGCAGAGAATACATCCCAACCCACTAATGTTGGGTTTGATCAAGTTACCTCATTTAGCAAGTGAAATATTAGTGGACACAATGTGAGCAAAAGGCTTAACTGTGTTGCATAGTTGGACTTGACACCCGTGTTCCTGACATTTGTCACGACAAGAAGATGACCCTATAAGCTGCTGGTTTAAAGAGGATGAGGGATATGTGGAGCAGATCACACCCAAGATATGACTGGGAGCCAAGCCCAGGCAAGTCACAGCTTGAAACAGAACTGTCCAGCAGAGCCCAGCCTACATCATCTGAATGGTAGTCAACTTGCAAATCTGTGAGCATGAGAATAAATAATTGTGTTGTAAGGGACTCTATTTGGGGGTCATTTGTTATACAGTTTTATCATGGCAACAGCTGATTAATACAAGTGGTATATTTATTTTTCTCAAATCAGGAAGGCTCAACTTTTTTTTTTTTTTTAAGTCAATCCTCTTTTGTTTATAAAGAATTCAGTCTTTAATTTTATATTTTGTCACCTGGCTAACATTTCCATCTCACATGTTCCCAAATTCTCTAGAATATACACATATAAAAAATAATGTTAGCTTATATAAGAGAGGAATGATCTCAAAAATAGGCACTTCCATCAATTATACTTATGTCTTATGTAATAGAGCAAAGTGAGTAGCAGCGTAATACTGGTTAATATCGCTAATATTTATTGAATACTGGCTATGTTCTGCTCAGTGTCTAAGTACTTTGCATAGACCATAAAATTTAATTCTCAAAGCAACCCAGTAAGCATGGTATTATTATTATTACTTTTTAAAGATTTTATTTATTTATTTGAGAGATAGACCATGAGCAGGGGGAGGGGCAGAGGGAGAAACAGACTCCCCATTGAGCAGGCAGCCCAATGCAGGGCTCAATCCTAGACCCTGGGATCATGACCTGAGCTGAAGGCAGATGCTTAACCAACTGAGCCACCCAGGCACCCCTGGTATTATTATTATCCACATTTCACAGATAAGAAAATTGAGATACAGAGATATTAAGTAATTTGCCTAAGATCCTTCATCTAGCAAGTGGTGGAAGCAGGGTTTTGAGAATCAGCTGACACCACAGCCTATTATTCTCTTCTTGGAAACATAACTAATATTTATCTGGGCAAGATAAATTATGGGAGAGCAAATATGTGGAAAGACTGATACTTAATATAATAATAGCTAAGGAGTTAAACTATATTGTCATGCAGATTCACATAGAACACTAAGAATGTTAAGAATTGAGCTTGCCTGAGCTGGTGTAGTCACTCTAGTATGGAGATTCCTCAAAAAGTTGAAAATAGAGCTATCCTATGACTCAGCAATTGCACTACTGGTTATTTACCCTAAAGATACAAATGTAGTGATCCAAAGGGCCACATGGACCCCAATGTTTATAGCAGCAATGTCCACAATAGCCAAACTATGGAAAGAACCTAGATGCCCATCAACAGATGAATGGATAAAGAAGTGGTGGTATATATATACAATGGAATACCATGCAGCCATCAAAAGGAATGGAATTGGGCCATTTGCAATGACATGGATGGAACTAGAGGGTGTTATGCTGAGCAAAATAAGTCCATCAGAGAAAGACAATTATCATATGATCTTACTAATATGAGAAATTAGAGAAACAAGATAGAGGAGCATAGGGGAGGCAGGGAAAAATGAAACAAGATGAAACCAGAGAGGGAGACAAACAGTAAGAGACTCTTAATCTCAAGAAACAAACTGAGGGTTGCTGGGGAGGAGGGGTGTGGTAGGGATGGGGTGGCTGGGGGATGGACACTGGGGAAGGTGTGTGCTATGAAAGTCACACAAGTGCTGTGACTTGTGTAAGACTGATGAATCACAGACCTGTACCCCTGAAATAATACATTATATGTTAATTAAAAAAAAAAAGAATTGAGCTTACCTGACATTTAAGCCAGGTAAGCACAATACTATAAACTATTTTTTTAATGCTAAAGTTATTTTCATTTTGGAATAATTTTAAACAATAGAAAGTTACAAGAATGGTACAAAGAGTTTTCTTTTCCTTTCTTTTCTGAACCTACTGAGAGTGAGTTGCAGATATAATCCCCTCCCGGAGCCCTGAGTACTTTAGTATATATTTTGTACAAACAAGGACATTCTCCTCCATGACAATAGTGCAACCATTAAGATCAGGAGATTAGCCTGATGACACCCCTGCTCTCTAAGCCACAGACCACATTCAAGTTTTGCCAATTTTCTACACACACTGCATTTCGTTGTAACATGTGTTCAGTCTCCTTCAACCTAAGAATCGAGATGCCTTCCTGACCTTGCCTAAGTTCTGTGCTGGGTGTTTGCCACCTCACCCCAAACCCCCTTTGGTGTGAGTGCCTACTTTCTCAGCCCTACTTACTGGCTTTAGAAAGAAAGGGAAGAAAGATAGGAAGGAAAGAAGGGAGGGAGGAAGGGTGAGAGAAGGAAAGGAAGGAAGAAAGGAAGAAGGACTGGAAGAAAGAATGAAAGAAAGGAAGAAAGGAAGGGCAAAGGAAGGAAATAAAGGAAGAAGGAAAGAAAGAAAGAGAGGAAGGAAGGAAGGGGACGGATGCTTAGTTTCAAACACTAAAGCTTTGTTCTGGAGGTGTCACCAGCCCATTAGTCAATGTCAACAGATGGGTGTAAGGAAAATTAAGTTCCCAAGTTGGCTGCCTCGTTGTTCTAATGAAAAGCTTCACATGCATCTTTCAGTGCAGATAAAAAGAGATGTCCAGTTGAGTCCTCACCATCTAACATGATTGGTAGCTGCTGCTCTGAGTGTCTCCTTGGTACCAGGCACTTCAGACTTTCAGGCACCTCACACCTATTACTATGAATCTCCCACGAGTCTTACTAAATTAGACTTTTATCTACATTTTTACAGATGAAGAAATCATGATTGTGGGAGGCCGAGTAACTTTCCTGAAGTCCTATGAACAGTGGCAGAGCTGAGTCTTAAACTCAGGTCCAGATCATGCCAAAGCCTGAGTTCTCTTTCCCTTGCAGATTCCTGTCACCTCTTCAGACTCTTGGTGGTGGCGTTGTAAGTCTTTTTTGAGAGGGAGGCCCTTACCCTTGCTGTGGTGTCCTCAGTACCCAACACAGTGCCTAAGTTCATTGGGGGCTCCATAAATGCTTGTCAAAGGATTAAAAAAGAAACTTCATTTTCCCCTAAGCAGTAATTATTATTTATTATTTTGCTTGAACTGGATTTCAGTTTTGGGTGTAGAAAAGGTATGTTATCTATCTGAGCCTCTGCTTGAAGCTCATTAAATTGTGAATTTGTTTTGAAATGTCAAGTATCTTTGATCACAAACAAGGGTTCCTAAAAATCCAGTATGGTGACAGGGAGGGAGCACAAGTAACTAGAGTTCATCTGCTCTCACCGCCGTCCAGGTTCAGCCTCCTTTCCCCTCTCTTCCCTGGGTGGTGACAGTGGCTTCAGTTCTTGTCCTCCAGATCTGCTCTCAAGCTAGAGGCCAGGTTGTTTTCCAATATAAGTAAGATCATACCGTTCCCCTGCTCAGATGTTGCTCAAAGGAAGCAAGGCTCTGTGTGGTGGATTCCACTATGGTTTTCCTGCCCTGACATTTTTCTAGAAGCTTCCCATGCACTCTGCTCCAGCCATACTGGCTGGTCTCTTCCCCTCTGGTCTTTCTACTGCCTTTCCCCTCTGCCTGAGGTGCTTCCAAGTCCTCCAAGTCTTGGCTCAAAATGTCTCCTTCTCCATGAGGTCTATGCTGAACACTCTACTTAAAATTACAATATCTCCCCACCCCTATACCCTTCATCTACCTTATGTGGATCCATCATTTTCCAAGATACAGTGTAGGTAAGTATTCTATTCATTTTCTGTATATCTCCCCCACTTGAATGTAAGCTCCACCAAGGTAAGGATGTTTGTTTCCTTCATTGCCTGAGGCCTTCTAAACATCTAGAAGGAACACCTGAATAAACACCTAAATATTTGTGGATCAGTGAAATATGCTCCTTCCTGACCTGGGCTTCCAGAGCTAGTTACAAACTAACCAGGAAAAACAGGGGGAAATTAACTCCTCTTGCAAGATCATTAGGTCCCTTGAAACTTGAGGTTCATATATCATGTAGGGTGGCATTTTTCCAGGAAGGTGCCCCAGATACAGAACCCAGGTTCTTGTTAACAATACCTCTATTGCTACCTAGAAGAGTCACTTAGGGAAGGAACCCTTGTTACAATTCAGTTATCCAGACTAATAACCAAGCACCTCCTGGGAAGAGGGAGGGGCAAACATAGCCCATTTGGGGAAATGCTTGCTTTCCTGCCTGCCAGTACCAATTCTACTTGAAACAAATACTATTGTAACCATATGTCATTCACAGAGACTGTGCAAGAGCCACCGTTGGTCTTCAGTTATAGGACAGAGAAGACAATCAACTTATTCTTCTTTCTTCTTTCCTCTCTCCCCCCACTTCCTTCCTTCTTTCCTAAGATTTATTTATTTATTTTAAAGAAAGAAAGAGAGAGAGATCATGTGCAGAGGGGCAGAGAGAGAGGGAGGAGAGAAGTAGGCTCCCCACTGAGTGTAGAACCTGATGTGGGGTTCCATCCCCCTACAACACATGAGATTGTGACCAGAGCTGAAATCAAGAGTCAGTTGCTTAACCAACTGAGCAACCCAGATGCCACAGTCCTTTTTTTTTTTTTTTTCCTAAGAATGTACTCAAACAGCATACTTGTCCATGTAGGAGTAAGAGGAAATAATTGAACCTGTTACTTTTAAAGCAGATATGTCTGTTAAGGGAGAACCAAGTGTAACATAAATTCAATGAAAGGAATATATAAGACTGTAGCATGCAACTGTCCTCTCCATATATTTTGTATGATGGTAAGTAGAAGGCCAAGCATTCAATAAGAAACTCAACGAATACCTGCTGAATGATTGAATTTTGTAGCATTTCCACAATGAAGGTATGATCCTAGCATACCAAAACTTGCCATGACATAACTTGTTATAAAAATAGCACAAAGCAATGCACTAGAGAGCTATTTTCAATATCACACACACCCTCTTAATAGATAACATATGGTTCTCCCATATGGCATGTTAATACAAATACTTTTACCCTGATATGGTTAGCTTTTAATCCAAGGATTTCCAAGTACTTTACAAACACTATTCATTAGCACAGTCTTCCCCGGGGAAAGTTGCAATGCCTCGCAGAGATACAAAGCATCCTGCATATAATCAATAACCATTAAGGAATGACAATAATAAGAAATACATTAATGTGGTCTTTTTTTTTTTAATACAGATTAGGAAACAAACAAGTGGGAACTAAGCTGCTTTATTAAAGTCTTCCCATGACTTTATGGTGCAACTGAGGCTACAAATCAACTTATGCTGATGCTTATGGTTATTCTACCAGGTGACCTACACTGGTGAATTGACTGTAAATTACACTGGTTTTCAAGTACACACATAAGCTTGTGTCTGCAACATAACTGGGAAAATTATGAAAAAAATAAACAGCATAATAGCATTACAGTGCTCTTTCTCTCCAACAAAACAACAATTGCCATTTCTATTAACATTAAGCCCTAAGGTTAAATTTCCTTCTAAAAACTATTTCTCTCTATTGTCACTTATGCTTCTATATCAAGAAAACTGGTGTGCCTACACATTTGTTTAAAACAGGCACACATTGTGCTCTCTGCAGATGTTAAAACAGAACTGGCAAGATGAAACACTGTTTCACTTTATTGAAGAAGAGAAAGGATATAAAGATGTTCTTTGAATAGAAGAATCATTCCATAAATAAATGGAAAAGCTGCTCGGTATCTTTGCCATCAATTAACATTTGGTGAGTACGTATGAAGTTCAAGATGGTGGAGAGGAAATATACTAGGCTATGAGGAACACAAAAGCCTTTCCCTTTGGGAGTTGATGGAAGAAAGCTGGACAGAGTGATTTCAACAGCTATATCTTTCTGTATCACTTGCTCAAGGTGAAAATGAGGCTGGAGGCAATTATTTAGAGAAAAATAAGAGAATCTATCTTGCATGTGTAGATCTGAGTAAATATTGGTCATTTAAGCTGAATTAAGTGAGGAATATCTAAGCAAGTGCTTCAGTTCTCCACTTGCTTTGCTGTGGGGAGAATGTGCATGTGTTCAGAGCAGGTGTGTCTCTCAGGGAGAGCACAATATACACAGGCTTGATTGTAGGCAGCCCCACGTGGTTATGGGAAGTAAAATCGTCCGTCTTTGTGTTTCTACCCCCCCCCCCCCCCCCCCTTTAACAGAGTTGTGCCTTCAGTGTTGAAACATGCTATTTTAAGTGGTAAAAGCAGAAATTTTACCATGCTGCTTGGGATTTTGAAATTTAGGAAGAAGGCAATGTGTGGGTTTTCCATGATTCAATACGAATGCTTTATAAAAAGGTGTCCTCATTCAAATTACAAATCCTATAGATGATAAAACTTGACCGCTTCTCCCAAGCTTACTAACAACTATAAAAACAGCAATGTAACACATGTGTTTTATCTTTTTTAAAAAACTGCAGAATTCCAGTAAAGGTTTTGTTTAGCCCAATGTTCACTTAATAGTTATTTGACATTATTGTACCAGAATAAATTTCATGTTGAAATTTATTAAATTAAATTAATAAATTAAATTTATTAAAATAAATTTCATGTTGAAATACATGAAAATAATTCATAAGTGCAGAAATCACACTCATAGAAACGCAGCATGTCCAAATTGAGATGTGCTATGAATGTCAAATACACATCCTCTTTTAAGGACAGCACAAAACAAGGTACAATAGCTCATTAACAATTTTTACACATTTTGTAACATTGATTACACATTGAAATGCAACACTTTGGCTATATGGTTTAAATAAAATATAGAGTTAAAGTTAATGGTGACTGTTTCTCTTAGTGTTTTTTTTTTTAAACATTGCTCCTCAAAAATTTAAAGTTACACATGCATCTGTGATTCGTGTTGTATTCCTATAAGTGGAGTTGACTAGTGAGGAAGGGGGCTGCAGAGCTCAGAGTCCAGTGGGCAGATGGATATTGAGGCTGAAACTATCAAATCCACTCCCCTGTTCCCTCTTTATTCACCAATGGCCTCTCCTCGTGAACACCTATGTTGCCCTGCCTTAGGGGTTTTTCTAGTCTCAACAGGATCCTTGTCCTATGCAACCAGTTTGGAAGCAGCCCCCCAACCTGTGGTTGGGGATAAGGTAAGGGTAAGGTTGGGGATGAGGAGAAAATAATTAATACTTGCCCTCATTCCCCTGGAGTTGGAGAACTCTGGGGCACAACCCACAGAATTCCCCTACAGGTCCCATCCCAACTACCCACAGGATAACCTGCCTATTCATGAACCCGTTTTCTTCCTTTCCTGTCTGAAAGTAGAGTTTGCCAAGAGGACTTCTATCCAAGAAGGTCATCAGAGGGGACTTCTCTGTGCAAAGAGTATTTGAGCTGATAAGTTCAAGGCATTTATTATGTGAAATTAATTGGTAGAAATTAATGAATCAAAAAGGCAGAGGTAGATGAATTTTCCAGTTAGAGTGAAAAGCATGTCCGTAGGACCTGTTGCAGGAGAGAACCTGGCATCCTTGAAGACTCAGGGGTAGCCAATGGGGCTGGTGTAGAGTGAGTACCATGAGATGGGCCTAAAGGGAAGATACCCAGGCATTGGGGAATGTTCCAAAGGTTAGGGAACAAGATCTAGAGGAGAAGGTGAGCATGTATATTTGGAGAGTCACATGATTTTGTTCTGCAGGACCACTGGAAACAAAGGGAGTGGAGCAAGGAGAGAAGCCAGAAGAAGAACAAGTGGTTATGGTATAAAGAACTCTTTACCCCTTACCAAGAGGAGGGAGATGCTTCCATGAAGGGGGTTAGGGATCCACGGTTTCTCTCTCACCTAGCTGCTTTGTGGGTTCTGGATTGATTGGGGTGGGGGAAGAAGGGGGGGGTTAAGTGACCCACATGGAACTGAGAAAATACTCCAGATAAGAGATGATGAAAGTCTGAGATTAAGGGATGGAAGGTGAAAACAGAGAATAGGATGGATTGAGGAGACAGTCAAGGGGTAGAATCAACCGGCTTTGTGGAGTGGTTGGATGGAGGTGTGAATGATGAGGAGCAGTGCCAGCCTCTATTACAGAAGTTCTGATTTATTCCATTTTACACTCATAACAACCTCGCAGTACAGGTACAATAAATAGCCTATTTTATAGGTGAAGAAATGATTTTGGATAGTTTAAATAGCTCTTCCAAAGGTCCCATAGCTAGCAGGAAGTAGAAACAGGATTTGAGCATTAGTCACCAGCTTTCAATGAGAAATCCATGGATCACCATGCTATCATGCTACCTGGATTCTCATTTAGGCATATGGTCTGGGAAAATGGGAGCTGGGGAGCAGTGACTGGGCCTGGGAAAGAAGGAAGCCATGTTGATTTGGGGGGCCCAGGATGTACCTTACGCAGTTGAGATGTTTCAGTAGAAAGGAAGGGAAATCAAATAGATGGGAAGGAAAAATAGACCAGTAGAAAATAGACCTCCTAACATGGTATCTAGAAAGTTTGTATAAGATTTTTTTTAAAGAAGTAAAGCACTTTGCTTTTACAAAAGACCTACATTAACACCTATTTTCAATAACCAAAAGAAATCTGCAGAGGATTTTCACTTTTATGAAATGGTAATTGCTTTTTTGCTTTGAGCCACTTTGGCTTACAAAAGGTTTCACAGGAAACTTCTACAGACAGAGCGGAAAACCTGTAATGGTCATTAAAAAAAATAATACACACACACACACACATACACACATATATGTTTTTGCTACTTGCTGAAATCCCTGGTTAGCTTTCTGTTTGTTTTCTTTTGTGATTTTGTCTGGGTTGTATTTGTCTGGTCTGCAATAGTCACTTCCAATACCTGGTCCCTTTATGTCACAAGTAGGACACTATCTTACTGTAAGCCCTCCTGCCAGTCAGGCAAAAAGACTCTAGTCCCCTTTATCCCAATTCTGCCTCCATTCTATAACTTCCAGACCTATCATACTTCCTCCCTCTCTTACATGTGTCCAGTACTGTCATTATTTCTTTCCCATCAAGCCATGATTTAAGAAGGCTGTCATTTTCAATTTAGTATAAATTACTTGTATTTAATAATTAAACCATCACCTCTCCCAAGTCTACTGATTATACACTAATTATCTAGTTTCCGAACTATAATGCCAGTTACAGAATTACTATGATGAGTGATAAGACTTCCTGGTATTGATTTTAAGTACCCCCAATTTGTATTAGGCATATTTCAAAAAGAGTTACTGGGGTCTCACTTTACTTTGAACAAATACAGTTCTGTGTGTGTGTGTGTGTGTGTGTGTGTACGCGCGCGCGCGTGTGTGGTTGTTATGTTCTCTTCCCAATATTACCTGTTTTTCCCTTGCACTGGGGTGATACTTGCTGGCATTAGATCATCTCCTTGAGATGATAATCATACTTAATAGCTACCTAAAGCAATTAGTCTACAGACTCAAGAACTAGGGAAAAATTGTCCAGGGTGGCTGATGTTATTTTAGACAAGTAAATGTCAGTATCAGAAGCCACATCAAAAGACAAATGGGAACATCTGTTTCTCTTCTCCTGATGGCAGAGGAGGCACAGACAATTAAGTATTGCCAGTATGTTCAATGCTATAGACATAAAGCAACACATGAATCCCTAACTGGAGAGTATTCTGGAATGTGCTTTGTTCTTTCTGCCAAATTGGTCAATTTGCAGAAGTCTGCCTTATCTGATGTACTGTTTTGAATAACTCTAAAAGCATTCCAGTTGTCTCCTCTCCATGGAAATATGTTTGGTGAATATATAGATTTATGTGACCAATGAAAAGAGAAATCTCTGCAAGTGATTTCATCCCTTCAAAATGAGAATCATTTCACCTAGTGGACATAGGGCTTTTCCCTCTCATGGGTTCTAAATATGGTCTTTTTTTTCACTGTAATATCGTTGACAGACAATGATTCTAGTTTCACATGTACATCATAGTGATTTGACAATCACATACATCATGAAATGCTCACCATGGTAAGTGTAATTATCATCTGTCAGCATACAAAGTTATTACAATTACAATTAGGGACAGTCATTTACTACATAGAGCCCCTTCCCACTTAAACCAAAGTTCTTCCATGAAGAAGGAGTGGATGTAGCAAGGAGCAACAGACAGGAAGAGTTCGATGGCGGAGGGATGATGGAATGCTACCCATGAGGAAGATGACAGGAGAACATTCTCACAGCAATGGTTGAAAAAGGTATTTAGGACTTTCTATCTTCTTGGAAGTTTGCTTATGAGAATAAATTATTCCACCTGTCGCAGCTCTCATGATAAATGTCAGATGGTCCTGGACTTGGTGGAACCAATTTCTCCCCCTTTTACCTCAGAAGACCTGTAACTTCTGGAAGTGTCAAAATCGGCCTTGAGGTATTTATTTATTCACGTAAGTCCAGTTGACGTACATCATTATATTAGTTTCAAGTTGAAGACATAGTGGTTTGACATTTATTCACATTACAAAATGCTCACCACACTATGTCTAGTTATCATCTGTCAGCATACAAAGTTCTGTGAATGTTGTCATAAAAAAAAAAAAACCAACATAGTAGTATTGTAATGAATGCTGCCTTGTGATTCCTAGTGTTAATCTGAACATGTCAAAGTACATCAAAAGTTCTTTCGATCACCTGACAATGGTCTGGACAAATACTCAAATATATGCACATACTTCTTGAACCATTCAAATGAATGGCAAGTGAATAATTTCCTCTAATACTGGTTACTAAATGTGTGATTGGAAGAAGTTACAACAACAAATAGTTACAGGGAGAAACATTGTATGCGCAATGAAAAGATGCCCCCCCAAAGCTGTCCTATGAAGGCTAATTATGCTTTTTGGTCTGTTTTAATTACAACTAATAATGAGGTCTACAAGGTAAGCTGTAAGAGGGTGAAATAAGGACCCAAAACTGAAGGTATTTGGTCAGGAAGCAGAGACCTCTAGCTGATTCCTTGCTACTTGAAAGAACTTCATTCCCAAACTCCCCACTCTTGCAAGTGTTGATCACGTTCTCATGTATGGTTTTCACGTAGCGCCTTAGGTTAGCAGTGTTTAGTGCCACAAGTTTGGGCAGAGTAGTAAAATAAGAAAGCTGTACTACTTATCTGGGGCTATCTGAAACATTAAATATGATGAACAGCTTTTAATTTCTCCCTTTGGCTTTTTCCCCCTTCTTTTCTGCTTCTTCTAGTATGAATTCATTAATCATATATATATGTTAGCACATTAACTTTTGTTGACTCATGGGCTAAGTAATACATTTTATCTAATGCTTTGGTAAAATTAAAATACAGACTTTTTTTTTTTTTTTTTTTTTGGTGTGTCCAATGTCATTCATGAAGCATGCTGATACGAGAGAAAGCAGTAGAGACACAAAAAGTCAAAGTCTGAGACTGGATTATTTTTCCCCATTAAAAGCCAGATCTGACACAAATTCCCTACACATCACCATTGCTGGATAAAGCCTTTGTGGTGCCAATATTTAGTTAGCAGTGAGGAATACTTACTGGCAGTCCATACATTTTTCACTCTGCTTGTTGGAGAAGGTTATTGTTATTCATGTGATGGATAGAAACACAAAATGAGTTCTCTAAGAGACCATAGCCCTAGAGGTCCATAATTCTCCTCTGACAGGACCACATTAGTCATTTTAGTGACTCAATTTTTGAACCTGTTTCTGTCTCCCTGAAGGAACGAGAGAAATCCTATGTAAAATGTATCCAACCTGAAAAGAGGACTCTCAGCGTTTTACCTCAAGTAAGATAAATTAGAGATATGGAAAGGAGCTCTGCTCTCATGACTGGGTGGTGTGGAGAAGCACATCTAAATATTTCCTGAGGACACAATGAGTATCTTTCTAGGAGATGGATTTTAGAGCAGGGGTCATCAAACTCTGGCCCATAGGCCTGTTTTTTCATACAGCCCACATGCTAAGAATGGGTTTTACATTTTTAAAGGGTTGTAATAAAAACAAAGAAAAATATGCGACACAGACCATATGTGGCCTGTGGAGCCAAAAATATTTCCCATCTGGTCCTTCACAGAAGTGTGCTGACTCCTGTTTTAGAGCAACCTAATGAAATAAATAGTGGGAGATGACTCAGCCTACAAAACCATGCATTTGAATGCTTTGTGGAGGGGTGATTACCTACAGGGTGTAGGAATTGGCTTGACCTATTATGAAGATAACCCTCTACTACTTCCTGTCCACCAAAGACATCACTTTTGGTGAGGTAGCAAAGCCCACGTCTCTGATTAGTTCTCACTGATTCTAAGACTGCAGATGGTATTGGAATGGACTTTTGACTTATACGTGATCTTAAGTCAATAAAAGGATTTAATATTTGAGGGGGTCCCAAAGAATCCAAGGGTAGAGACACAGTGAGGGTGTAGAAGGTCTTAGAAGAGGAAACAAGAAGACCATTGGGGATTATGGTGGTTTTAAAAACATGCCCACAAATTGTTAGATCTTCCTCTCTTCCAGAGGTGGAGCTTAATGGAAAGCTCTCCTTGACTGTGTGATGGGTTTAGGGACTTGCCTAATTAACAGAATATGGCAGAGCAGTGGTCTGTCACTTTTGGGATTAGGTTATAAAAGGACTGTCACTTCCACTGTGAATGTGCTCTTACTCTCCTGGGTCACTTGCTCTGGAGGAAGCCAGCTGCCATGTCATGAGGATACAGATCAGCTTATGGAGAGGCTGACACAGTAAGGACCTGAGGCCTCTGGGCAACAGTCAGCAAGAAAGTGCCTAAAGCCAGCCTGCCCCAAGAGAGGATGTATGCTGAAGGTGCGGTGAGTATATGGGGACACTGAGCTGAGTAGGTGCCAGATATGTTATATAGGTTTATCCCACCTTCAGTCAGCTGCGGGGATGAAGGACCCACCAGGGGTTGAGTCAGTTTTAATGTATTTTTGTCCTTTCCCTTTTGCAGTCAACTTTTGTCTTCACAGATTGAACCTCTTCATGAATCCCAGCCTGGTCCCTCGAATCCTTCCAGCCTGGTCCCTCGAATCCTTCCTCTCTAGGTGGAAACTGATTTTTAGTTTCTAAGTCCAGAACAATGGGTTTCCTTCCAAGAAATCCCAAGAGTGCTTACAGCAAATCTCCTTCTAGCAATTGAAGCTGTTCATCCCGGGCACACTCCCTTGTCTCTTTCTCCTCCCTTCCCCTCCATACTTACCTCCTTGTTCTCCTACTGCTCAGTTCCTCTCCTAGCCAGCACCTATTTTCCCTGTCCTGTGCACTTTGGGACAACACTGGTAGCGTCCCAGCCTGCTTTCCTCCCATCTCCACACTGCTACACATTTCGTTCAAGGAACCATGGGTATGAAGCACCACTCTTCCTGATCTGATTGAGCCCTCTCAAGTGTACAAAGGGGAGAACCATCCCAGTTGACACCTGGCATCAAAATGTGTAACAGTTGGTTTGACCAACATTTATTTTCCATTTATTGAACACTTAATATGACTTAATGTGATACCGTGATACAATGACAAATACATATTTGGTCTTTGTCTCTAGTTCCTGGCACCGAGCTTCTAAAACCCCTATGATTTCCTGAGTGATAGAGGGGATAGGAGCATCTTTTGTAATTCGTAGTAAGCCCCTTTCAACCTTACTTGATTTTTGTTAATAGGGAGGCTCTTGCTAGAGGACTCAACCATGTGACTAAAGTGTTGGAATTTCAGCACCCCCCCCCATAACCTCTGGGGAGGAGAGGGTGACTAGAGATTGAGTCAGTCACTGATGGCCAACGATTGAATCAACCATGCCTCTGTTACAGAACCTCTGTGAAAACTCCAGACAATGAGGTTTGGACAGCTTTCAGGTTGGTGAACACATCCACAAGCTAGGAGGTGGTGCACCCCAACTCCACAGAAGCTCCTGTGCTCAGGACCCTTTTGGACCTCACTCTATGTACCTCTACATCTGGCTGTTCATTTGCGTCCTTTGTAAGATCTTTTATCATAAACCAGTAATAGAAAGACAGCTGTTCTCCCTGAGTTCTGTGAGCTGTTCCAGGAAATCATCAAACCCTAGGAGGGGGTTGTGGGGACCTGTTACTCTATAGCGAGGCGGTCAGTGGCCCAGTTTGCGTGGCCTAGACTTGCAATTGATGTCTGCAGAGGGGCAGTCTTGTGGGACTGAGCCCTTAACTGAGGGGGTGGGGGTGGGGGGGTGTCTGATGCTTACTCCAGGTAGTTGATGTCAGAGTTGAAGTCAGTTGAAGGATACTTAGTTGGTGAAGCTGGGGAACTGGAGAATTAATGGGTGTCAGGAATAAATCCACACAATTGGTGTCAGAAGGGTTTTGAGTGGAAAGAGATTGTAGTGGAAGTCACATTTGAGCATTGTGCTAAATGCTGTACAGTTTCACCCAAACTGGTGTGAGGTAAGTGCCATCCTTGCCTCCTTTTTTCAATAAGGCAATTGAGGTTTCCGGTTAAGTAATGCAGCCAAATTCCCACTGACCAAGTGAAAATTTAGACCTGGCCTAATGATGCTAAGATCATGCCCATACTCTGAACCCCACCTCCTTTTCAGCATTCAGAAAACACCCTAACACATACCCTGCTGTTTAGTTCTGGTCTGAAATGACCTTCACCTCCCAAAGGTCTTTGTTAATCAAGGTAACAGCAACTGCTTTGGGGTAGATTCAGCGGTTGTCAAATAACCACAGGTCTGACATTCTGGGGGGTTATTTTCTGCCCAGGAAAAGGAAGATTTCAAAACCAAAATTACACACAAGGCAGGCAATCCCAGAAAAGAAAGGGATTAATAGGCTTCCTGTAACTGGAACTACCACATTCTGCTTTGGGGAGCCATGTTTTATTACTATGTTCACTGCTCTTTTATTCCCTAAAGAACTCTTTCAACAATGATTTATCTTAATTTAATTTTTTTTTTTTCCAGGAAAGCAAGTAGTACACTTCATCCCACTTCATTCAAGAGAAATGATTTATAGTTGTGGTAAATCCCCTTTTTTCATTTGCTTAATTTGTTTGTTCCTTCTTTGGGTTACCCAGAAATGTTTACTAAGTGCCTAGTGTTAAACAACAACAACAACAACAATAATAACATTTCTCTAAAATACTATAAACCCTTTCATTTTTGGAGGTAAACATATATGAGACTTCATGGCTGCATGTGTGCTTGATATATATATTTTTTTATAACGCACTGTCTGCTTTGATCAGAGTTAAAGTTTTATCGTAGAAATCTGTTACCTCAAAGGTGAAAAAGTTGCCAACAGCCAGTAACAATTGACAGTTTTTCAACATAAAGAGCAAAGAGTGTTCTATAAACTTAAAAAGAAAGACACAAACAAACAAGTACATTCCAAACTTATATATATTATAAATTTTCAGGAAACTGACTTTTTATTTCTTTTCTTGGCTGAAACTTCACTGTTAGCTCATAAGGGCTTAATGATTCTTTTGGTGGGCACCTGTTGAAGGAATAATGGCAGGCTTACTGAAGGGATATCAAAGAGAGACGGTAGAAACCCTCTATACAGAGGGAAGTAAAGGTTACAAATTTCTCCAGGGAAAGACTACATGTGACAGAGGGAAAAAAAAAATAATAAATTTACTGTGCTTTTTCTGGGAAGCTAGCAAAACTGCCTGGGATATGATTTTGCTAGTCAGTTTCCCATTCTAGACCCAGGATATTTAAAAAGGCAATTTTGTTTTCTGGAGTTTTTCCTGTGGAGAAGAGAACAGAGTATCTACCACCTTGAATAATTAATAATAGCAGTGATAGCGGCTACCATTTCTGAGTGCTCACTGTCTAAGTTACCTGTCAGACTTCAGGCTTGTGCTTTCATGTGTTTTACTTCTAGTCCTTGCTCAAGTCCCAGGAAGTGAGGATTCTTACTCCTATCTTGCAGAGGCAAAAACTGAGGCTTAGAAGGACTTACTGAAGTCCAAAGGCCAGTAAGTGGAAGAGTGGAAGTTCAAATCTGGATCTGGCTGTCCAGGGAGCCTGTGCCCCGTCTGACACGTGCTACAGCAGAGGCACGTGGCATGGTGCCTCCCCGGCTGACTTGAGGCCTGGAAAATGTTCCCTGCTTACTGTATGAAAATGCTCACTGTCATGTCATTAATTTTTATGCAGAATTATATTTTAATTATAATTTAATTAAATTTGGAGGCATAGATGCAATGTGAAATCATCACTCTCTTTTGTTTCAGGACTTCTTTTTGCTTTTCCCAATAAATATCCTGTTTACCCACCAATAGCCTCCTCTAAGGGCCTCTGCAGGTAATTGAGGGATACGCTGTTTTAATCATGCTTCACAGATGAGGAACTCATGTGTTTGGTGGGACAGCCAGCTTCAAACGTGTTCCCGTCCAACTCAGTCCTTGAAAATCTAACCCTGTAGTTACCAATGAGTAAGTTGAAAAGCAAAGCCTCACAGGGGCCCCTGCATGGCTCAGTTGGTTAAGCATCTGCCTTTCGCTCAGGTCGTGATCCTAGAGTCTTGGGATCCAGCCCTGCATCAGACTCCCTGCTCAGTGGGGAGCCTGCTTCTCCCTCTGCTTCTGCCCCTCCCTCCACACCTGTGCTCTCTCGTTCACTCTGTTCTCTCTCTCTCTCTCTCTCTCTCTCAAAACAACAACAACAACAACAAAACTTTAAAGAAAAGTAAAACTTTGGGATTCAGCCTCCTAAGATTGATGTCCAAATTTCAAAATCAGGTCTTACACCCACAAACTGGCTCTTGCATTATTTCCAAGATTCATTTTCTAAACTGTATCCTGAAGAAACATCGACCTGCAGAAATAGCCCTGAAGGATGCCAGTGATCAAAACTCAGAGCTGGCAAAGTGGCCAGAAACCCACGCTGGTGGTGACACCCAACCTTCCCTAATGTAATGAGGGGTAGATAAGGAAATTGGCAACAGTTGAGCACCAAGAAGGAAGCAAAGCCCTGTGGATGCCAATATATAAACAGCAGGCTTCTAAAGACAAGGTTAACACACTAGCCAAAGGATTTCCGAGTGTAAACAGAAGCTCACATTTTGTCTTTGCCTGGCGCTGCCATTGAATGAAACTACTTGTCAACGGTACTTTGGGCATTTCTTTGACCAACAGTCCAATGATTTGGAAATGTGGAAATGGCATTTTAAAAAGTGAAAATGCAAACTTAATAACACTGAATTCCACGTTTCCTCCCAAAGCACTTTCTTTCAGACTAATGGTAATGCTGATTTTCTCTAAGTTCTCTGTGTACTGCCTGTGGGACCTCTTTTCCCAGGTCACACCCCAGCCACCACAGACTGTCCAACATGTCTTGCCTTGCCTTCCCTTTTCCTCTTTCTTTTTTCCCTCCCTTCCCCTCCCTTCTCCTCCCCTCTCCTTTCCTTCTTTTTTGCCTTTATTTCTCCTTCTGATGTTTTATCTCTCCTACCACTGCATTGATTTTCATTTTGAGTACCCTTGCTCCAGTCACTTTCATTAGACCTGCTTCTTTCCCAATCTTGGCATTGATCTCTGGTTGGGTACCCCCTAGCTATAGCTTCTCTCTACACCTCCCAGGTTCAAGATGGGATTTTTAAGGCAGTGTCAACACTTCCCTGCGAATTCACTCTGATGCCCACAGACTGGCTTGTGGAGCCGCACACGTAATGGTCACCATTTCAGGGTCTTAGACATGCAGAGCTCTATTGTGATCATCATCAGAAAGTGCCTACTGAGTGTATCAACACATATATGAAGATACTTTCTGGGAGAACTTCATAGACAATTCTGATATTGCCTTTTAGTCTAGTTTCCATTTCCTTTATATCCCCTGCCTCTGGATTTAGTGTTTTTACACCCTCATCTACCACCCAAACTATCCCTTAGCGGAGAAGAGTTCCAGATTTAAAACAAAACAAAACAAAACAAAAGTAGATAGATAGATAGATAGGTTTCTATCTATCTATCTATCTATAGATACATATATATATGTCCTTTGACTCAGCTACAGTATAATCCCAATTTCCTATTACTCCCCTGATAGCACACATTCAAAATGCAAATCTTCACACACAAAGGAAGAATAACTCTTGAAATAACGCATGGTGCCATCGAGGACTGGAAGCTCCCCCTTGATTTAGTAGAGCTGCCCAGACAGCAGAGTGCTCCTGCTTAGCAAAAGCAACAGAACTGAGAGTCAGCAAATTCTGTAGGAGAGTAATTTTAAACAGGAAACAGAAATGGTGAGTATATGGTGGCATAGCTTCAACCTTTCATAGAACCATTGAGATCATAAAGATTAAAGCCTTCATTTGATAGATATCAGAGATTTGTTAAAGTCAATTGGCCCAGGTAGGAATCCAGTTTTCATTCCCCCAACTGTACCCACTCTTGATTCTCTCACTCTTGAATCCTAAGCTCCATGATTATATAAAATAGATTTTAAGACTTCCATACTCACATCTTCCTATCTGTGCCTGCTTTCTATTAGTAGTTTCCAGTATTTTCTTCAGGATCTTGTTCCACAAAGTTTTGAAAGTGAAACTTTATGTATGTATAATGGATATTGGAGCAGATTATTCCATTCCATATATATATATATACACACACACACATATCTATGTGTATATATATATTTATAATGTGACATTGACTATATATGTATATATATATATGTATATATGTATTTTTATAATGTGACATTGGCTATATATATAGATATAGATATAGATAAAATTATAATGTGACATTGACAATCTCTATTGGAAGACTCCATCAGGCTCCCCTGAGCCTGGAGGACTCATTAACTCTCTCAACTGATGTGAAGGTGATGAGAATGTGGTCAGAACGACATTGTATAGCTTTGAGACAAGGCCATAGAAGGTGATGTGAATTCCAATTGGCTCTTGCTTAGAGATATGACCCTTGGGAACTCTGAGTCAAGGTCTAAGAATGCCCTGAAATTGGTAGATCACAGGGAGGGACTCCACCAAGCTAGAAAGATGCCCAGGGAACCCCACTTGTTCCAAGTTTCTATTGTTTAAATCTCCCAAGCCCAGGGCTTAGACAAGCAAGTGAGCATCTCCCATTTTCTGCTAGATGGTGCTGAATGGAGTTAGAAACAAGCTATCTCCACTGATCCGATCTGTGGACAGAATAAATGTCATTATGTTATGCCAGTAAATTTTAGGGTATTTTGATATACAGCCATAGCACCTGGAACACTTTTCCTCCTTGCCAGTGGAGAGCACTCCCTGACTTCGCGTTTGTGAAACTCAGGAGGAGAAACTTCAAGCAGGCAAGCACTGAAGATTCTACGGGTTAATCTCCAAACACCAGTCTCATGCAAAGCCAATGAAAATGCAACAGCAAGGGGAAAAATGAGACAAAGACAACCAAACAACACCCCCACCCCAGGCCCCAGCAAGAAAGCATTTCAAAGAGTAAGCATTGTCGCTAAGTAACGAGAAAGAGAAGAGCAAGACTTCCAAAGGGAAGAGAAAAAAGCAAAGATAGAATGTGTGGTTGAAGCGGCTTTGTGTCTTGGATGACCAGTCCCATGAGGTAATAAGGATTCCAACTGGAAAAGACCCACCATGGTGCCAACAGGAAGCATGGGCACATTCAAAAGGGTGTGAGGGAGTTCATGAAGGGATATTTTAAAAGATGTGCACAGAATCAAGGCAAGTAATAAAGGACAGTGGGGCTCCGCAGGGCCAATGATGGAGGGGAACCCCTCTCCAGGCCTGAGAGGAGGGAGGGAGTGGTTGGTTAACTAGAAGTGGAGAGGGCTCCTATGGGTGCTGTGGCCTTGGGTGGAAGAACAGAGCTATTTCTGTCTGGCAGCGAAGGTCCAAGGGAATAAACGCTTTACGCATTTATATTTCTGCCACTCTCCAATCTCCTGTAAGCACTGTCCCTAGGACAATCTATGCTTTCCCAATGTGGGGCAAGCATTTGTTTCTGGCAGGGAAAAACAAATCCTCCAAAAGGCCTCAGCATGTAAACAGATATACAGCATATTTGTGGCATTAAAACTTCAGGGGAGACTTAGGACAGAATGCCCTAAGATCGCTCTTATAGGGAGCATGATAATGAAAAACAGAATTAGAAGCATTGACTAACCAAGCCAAAGCTCAAGGGCAGGAGGTCTGGTCAAAGTAGCCCCTTGGCAAGTAGACACACAGCCTTTATTAACATTCTTTCTGACTGCCACGCTTTATAGCTCTGCATCTACGCACAGGGACAGAGGGTGGTTAGGATGGGTGATATGGGGAGACCACCTATTTAGCAGAACAATAGATGGCGAGAATTAGCAAAATGTCCACAATTGTAGCAAATCTTGCCGTCACTGTAGAAATTACCTTTGTTTTGGGTGTATTTTAATAATCACAAAAAGAAAGGAGATGATCCTAGGACATACATATATCATTGCTCATTTGTTAATTTGATATTATACAAGGAACGAGTCAAATTTTACAATAGGGCTGAGTTAGAACTTTCAGAAATCCTAAAGACCAAACAGATCCTGGTGTTGTCCCCCATCCTCATATTAAAATAAAATTAGGGCGCCTGGGTGGCTCAGGTGGTTGAGTGACTGCCTTTGGCTCAGGTCATGATCCTGGACTTCCAGGATCGAGTTCCACATCGGGCTCCCAGCTCCTTGGGGAGTCCGCTTCTCCCTCTGACCCTCTCCTCTCTCATGCTCTCCCTCACTCATTCTCTCTCAAATAAATAAATAAAATCTTTAAAATAAAATAAAATTAAATAAAATTAAACACACACACACACACACATACACACTCAATTTTAACCTGGCCCAATCTCTATATATGCTTTAAAAGAAGACTTCTCTTTAAATGATCTGATTACAATATTCTGGATAAGTAATCAAAGCTGAGATTTTCATACTTATTTTTGGCACCCCTGCTTTGCTGATATATAAAGCATTGTTTAGTCTCAAGATAGGGTAGTACAATAGCTTTGACCAGAAATAGTGGTAACATGTATCCCCTGAGCATATAGAAGATCATTATTAAATGTATTATCTCCATGACTTGGTAGACAGAAAATGTCTTGGTAGGTCTAAGTTTTGGGATCTAGCTTTTAAAATGTATAAAGCATCATTGTGTGTTTCATTTTAAGTTCACCCAAGGAGACCCATGCCACTCTGATGGTGACAAAGTGCCATGGCTCCTGGAGATCAGTAAATAAGATCCAGACTCTTTGGCTTGGTTTCCAAAATTCTTCCTATTTGGCCCCAATCCACATCCACCCTAAACTCAGTGTCTATGTCATTTGGGTCATTTGCTTCTTTCCTGTCTATCTAGGCCTTCTGTTTCATACCTTCCTCTGGCCATCTTCATGCTCCCTTTCTCCTGAAGATTCCCTGTTCTGGGGAGAACCCCTGGGGACCTTGGGAAAAAAAGTTAAAGACCCAGTGCCCATCCTTCTTCAGTGAGACTGGGCCTCAGTGTTCTCTAACTCTCCAGCTGATTCTAAAATCAAAACTAGAAGAAGTTTGTGTTCTCAAATGCAAAGTTTAAGAAGTGCTGGCATTTAAGTCTGGTATCATATTATCTTATTTCTAGGCCTGATTTCCCAGAGTTCCTGGCCATGTTATATTCTATAATTTTTTCACTTCTCTGTGCTTTAGTTTCCTCATCTGTAAAGGGGATATCATAGCACATGCTCGATAGTATTCTTCTAAAGATGAAATGAGTTAAATGTGAAGTGCTTAGAAAAATGTTTGGCACATAAAAATTGTACAATAAATGTTAGGTAAATGGCCTCTTTGATGTCTGGAAATGCTAATGTCACTGTCTCAGTGCCTAATCAATACAGGTGGGTCAATTATTTTTGACATCAAGAGAATCTGTGATCTGAGACCAAATTCTCAGGAAACGGGATGCTTAAACCTGGGATTCTCAACCTTGACTACACCTGAGGTTGACACAAGGTGTTTAAAAATATACTTTTTTTTTTTTTTTTTTTTGCCTGAAAGGAAAAAAAAAGAAAAATCTGTTGTCTGGGTTCCTCTACCGGAGGTTGGACTTCATTGGTCTGGGGGTGGGACACAAGCATGGGATTTTTTTTTTTTTAGATTTTTATTTATTTATTTGACAGATGGAGATTTACAAGTAGGCAGAAAGGCAGGCAGAGAGAGAGGGGGAAGCAGACTCCCCACGAAGCAGAGAGCCTGATGCGGGACTCGATCCCAGGACCCTGAGATCATGACCCGAGCCAAAGGCAGAGGCTTAACCCACTGAGCCACCCAGGTGCCCCAAGCATGGGATTTTTAAAAGTTCCCCCAGAAAATTCTATGGAAAAAGAAAATGGTTCTTTTCAGTGTACTTGCAAATTGGCTCGAAGTTTGAGAATGTCTAAAATAAAAACCAAGTATAAAAAAAAAATGGTGTTACAAAGATGCAGTGCATTGAGTTAAAATGCAGCTTTGTGATTTGGTGGAAGGCTGAAACTGAGGGCAAAAATCCACATTTTTAGCATTCACCATAAGTGGCAGCTTTGACTGAAGGAGTAAGTTCCCCTGAGAGTAGCATTTTGCAACCGTTCACCACTCAGCAAAAACGCCTCACTGTCTCCCCATATTCTAGAACCTACCTCCCCATTGGTCCACCCCTTTCTTCCCAAACCCCTTATCTACTTCCTTTCTGCCAGCAGCAAAGATTATTAGAGATCAGTGGGGAATTCTCAGGATAGAGAACTGAGAAATGATTCAAGTGATCTGCTGGCATTTTTCCAAGGAGAATAGAATAGCCTGGTTTTCTGTGTATCATGCGTCAAGCAGGGCAATCCCTGGAGATGGAGTCATTTCAGAAGACGCCTCTGATGGCTCCAGAGTGGCAAGAGAGAGGAATGCTCAAGCAAGGTATTAGGAGCACGCGCTGACCACCCAGGTGATTCCAGCGTAGGTGGACTGCTTTAAGGCTCTCTCCGGTATCGTAGGAAAGCACAACTTTGTTACAGTAGCAAATTGAAATTTTGAAATATAATGGCAAAACCCTAATGTGAAAACTCAACACTGTTCAAATAGCAATAGTTCTCCTTAAAGACTAAACCAAACCAAACCTTTCTCTGCTGAAAAATTAGTATCTAATATTATAAGCCATCAAAGGACCTCTCAGCATGGGGACAACACTGGAAAAAAGAAAATCACTCTAATGTTTTACCTCTATAAATCCAGGGACTGAATTTTTGACAAAACGAACAAATGCATTCTTTATCCTCAGTTTTGGAAATCAAAACAGGCAAACAGCAAAGCACATGTAATCTGAATTACTCACCCACACTTAAAAGACTTAAAGAAACTTAAAAAAATATTATTGAAAGAAACACCGTTGATGGCCTGATAAACAGGTCTTTCCTTTTGATGTTCCGTAGCTCACTTAGGATCACTTTTCATGTGAGTCCTCTCGACAATTCTAGAGTACTTTTAAAAAAAGTTTCCCCATCTGTGAAATGAGATGTTCTGAGAGGCCTATTTCATTATTAAAACCCATGACTCAAAACGTTTAAATTAAGGATGAAAATATTTACTAGGCATGAAAGAGCGATCTCATAAAGAATCGATTTTCATGAATTTGATGGTTAGGTAGAATTACAGAATTTGATAGTTGGAGGGGGCCTCGGGGATATCAGGTGGAGGGTTTGATCCTGTGCCTAGAATTCAGGTCTAGTGGTTCCTAGCTCAGGGCTCTTCCCCAGAGCCCACAACCGTATTTCCCCTTTCCTTGCTTCCTTGCCTCCCACCCATCTTCCTTTCTTTTCTCCCTTAATTTCCTTCTTGCCTTCATCATACATGACAACAGTTCCACCATCATCCATTAACTGGGAAATTACGGATTGAAAGTAAACAAAATAACAGCAATAACAAACACGTCTTGTTGGGAGAGAACCTACTGGAATCTTCAGTACCTAAAGCACCTAAAATCATCTTTTCTGTGAGTTGTCTTCTTTGTTAACACACTTGTGTTGACTCTCTTTTAGTTGTTATGATGAGACTTTTCTTCACGCCTGAACATTTTCCTTTTGCTTGATTGGAAAGTTTGCCTCAGGATGGGGTAATATGACCTTCCTCGGGGGCCGGGAGCAAGAGCTACCTGGACAGACATGATGGAGGGTAGGAATAAAGATTCTTTTTCTCGGAAAGTTTGAATTAAATGGAAGCAGGGCACAGCTTCTAGGTTAGGTAGTTGTGGAGAACATGAAAAGACTCATCCTTGACTCCTCTCTCTGTCAGATGCCATATCTCATGTCAGTGAACTGGTTGGCTTTACCTTAATGTAATTCCAGAATCTGACAAATTCTCCCTCAACCCCCCAACTGCCATTTGGGAAAAGCCACCAGTATCCCTCGCCCCAACAGACTATCTCCCTGTTTCTAACCTTAGCCACTGCCCCTCCCCCCATTCTCAACACAACAACCAGAATATTGTTTTAAAATGTAAGTAAGATTATGTCTTTCCTCTGTTTAATATGTTCCATTTTCACTTCACTCAGAGACAAAGCCTAAATTCTTCTAGTGGCCCCCGTGCCCTTGGCACTGATTGTCAAAGTGGAGTCTTCAGCCCAGGACACCAGCATCACCTGTGGAATTATTAAGACTGCAAATTCTTGGGTACCCCGGAGTGCCTGAATCAGAGACTGGGTTTAATATGGTTTGACTTGCCCTGAGGTGATGCACACTCAAGTGTGAGACCCATGTCTCTAAGGTATCAACCCTCAATGACCCTTAATGACCTCGCCAGTGACTCACATTGACCTTCTTTTCTCAGAGTAGTAGGTCAGACCTCTCTCTCATGACGGTTTTGGTGCTTGCTATTTCCTCTACTGGAATGCTCTTTGCCCACTTAACTTTTCAGCTTACTCTTTTATATTCTTCACGCTTCTTCTCAAATACCAACTTGAGAATCTCTAAGGTCCAGCATATTTTTAACCTTAACCCATCTCTCTCCTAAGACTCTTCCCTGCCACCAACTTATACAGACAGGGGCATCTGTATATAGGGCATCCCTATCTCCTCTTCCATGGTTTTTCTGCATGGTACCTGTCTTGGAGGCTCTCATGGAGTTGCTGTCAAGATGTCAACCGTAATCTGCAGTCCTCTGAGGGCTTGCCTGGGCCTGGGGGATCTGATTCTTGCCTCACTCAAATGACCTGCAGATTGTTGCTTGCTTTTGGCAGGATGCCTTAGGTTCTTGCCATGTAGACCTTCTCATAATGGTAGAGGGTCCTCAGGACATATCTCCCTTACTCTAGAGTGAGTGATCCAAGAGACAACCAGGCAGAAGCCATATTCTTTTATGACCTAGACTCTGATGACCTAGAACGTCATACACTATCAAAAGATAGTCTGATCCAGAACCATCGAGGTAAGCCATTCCCAATTCCTAACCCAACTGTTGTTTTAAGATGCTAAGTTTGAGAAAAAAATTTCAGGCAGCAACAGATAAATAGTATTGCATATGCCACCATTTGGCTTACTATGTATTATATATTCTTTAATATTTTTAAATCCATCAACTGCTACCCCCACATACCCTAGAATATATGCCCCCTAAAAAGAAGGGTGTGTGTGTGTGCATTTTCAATATCTAGAATAGTGCCTGTATTATCAAGTAGTGGGTGTTTAACAAAGATGTGGAATTAATGCATAGAAAAGGTATATGTGTGTGGTGGGGATCTATGTTGGTGTGGTTGGAGGAAGGATGCTGTGGGGTGTCTCTGTGACACCACTACTTTGTACAACTCCAGGGGATACCATTCCCACGGTACCCATGAGAATGGAGACTTCTGAGAGTATAGATCCATGTAAAATTCACTTTGGCCTTGAAGATCTCCTGAATGGGCTGTGGGGCTCCATTGGCCACAGTTTGAGAAACACTCATCTGGGAGAACAAGACCACTGGCAATTGGAACAAGAATAAGCCTCAGAAGAGAGATCTTTGTTCCCAGCATCTTACAGAAATAGCAGGGAGTCACCAAACTTGAAGAGTTGATGGGGGCTGGACAGTGACTGTCTCATTGGTAGGTCAGAACTGACAGACCATAACCAGAGACCAAGTCCTCCTTTTTGCCCCTTATCTAACCTGGTACCCACCACAAACTATTAGAGGCAGGAAGCAGAGGCTGAGGAATGACTGAGGAAGAGGTTGTATAAATATTGAAGGTAGACCAGTTTCTCAGGAAGCTTGACTTGAAGTTAAAAAGAATCTCTGAACTGACAGACCATATTCAGAGACCAAGTCCTTTTTTTTTTTTTTTTAAGATTTATTTATTTATTTGACAGAGAGAGATCACAAGTTAGGCAGAGAGGCAGGCAGAGAGAGAGGAGGAAGCAGGCTCCCTGCTGAGCAGAGAGCCCGATGTGGGACTCGATCCCAGGACTCTGAGATCATGACCTGAGCCGAAGGCAGCGGCTTAACCCACTGAGCCACCCAGGCGCCCCAAGACCAAGTCCTTTTTGCTCCTCGTCTAACCTGGTGCCTGCCACAAAGTATTAGAGACAGGAAGTAGAGGCTGAGGAATGATTGAGGGAGGAGGGTGTGTAAATATTGAAGGTAGACCAGTTTCTGAGGAAGCTTGACTTGAAGATAGAAAGAATCAAGGGGCGGCTGGCCAGCTCACTTAGTAGAATATGTGACTCTTAATCTCAGGATCATGAGTTTGAGCCCCATGTTGGGTATAGAGATTACTTAAAAATAAAATCTTAAAAAAAAATAAATTGAGATTAGGAAGGAGAAGGTAGGTTGGGTGAAAGTCCATTTGGGACAGAAATTAATGTGATTGGTCAGGGGAGTGGAGGCCTGGTGAACCCAAGGGAGAGAGAAGAGCAAAAACACTTAGCGAGAGAGGAGATTCAGTCAATGCCTTTTAAGTCTTTTCTCTATTTGCAACATTATTTTGTTCATATTGAAAGGAAATTCAAGCCTTAATAAACAAGGTGGGTGAGTTTTTGATGGGAGGAAGCTCTTCCTGTTTTGATTCCATACACTTGGGCTGACCAGCTGTTCTGTCCTGAGATTGTGGCAGGCAGTTTCCACACATTATCTTGTTTAAATCTCTCATACTCCTACAGGGGAGGTTCTTTCCTTCATTTAATAATGAAGAAACTGACTTTTAGGTTAGAAAAACTGCCAACGTAGGAAGCAGAACTTGTACAGTCAAGAGCTCCATCTACACTCATGTCGAACTGTGGTTTCTCCTCCAGTACGAACATCCATATATGTTACCACCCAAGCCAGGACACCCCAGAGAGTGAAAGAGAGTCTTGCCAATAATATGCCAGTGACAGACATGGACAGGATCATTCTGAGTCACACAGCACCTATGCTTAGTCTGGCTATGTAAGTTCTTCCTTCTCACTATGGAAAATGCCTCAATGTATTCTGAGCCCGTTTAAAATCCTAATGCTAACTGAAACAGGACTCCGTGTTTAGAACCACAGCTCTGTTTAATGGGTAACTGTAGAGATCGTGACTGTTGGGCTCTTCTACTAATTTGCAGTAGGGGGATAGCTCAGAATGGCCCTGAATCATGCAGAACATGAAGAGAATAATTAAAGCAAGATGACGACATGGACTTTTATTGTATTCTGATTTTCACTGTGGAAATTTTACCTTTTGCTTAAATTCTTGGTATTTTATGGTCTAGAGGATAAAATAAAGCTTTTCTTCATGAGAAAGCTGCTTTTGCTTATTCCTGCTTCTTCTTCTTCTTCCTTTTTTTTTTTTTTTTAAAGCTGGTCAATCACTAAGCTCATTTGAGTGATGGCTAAGTCAAAATTATGACTGCCTGATTTTACCCTTCACTGCACTTGTCAAAAAATTAAATTAAAGATCATGCTTATGAATATAATGCATGAACTGCTGCATGGCTTTCTGAAAGATAGAATGTCCCTTCTGTCCAGCCACTCACAAAACAGCATGTCACATGATACATTAATATGCAGGAAAAATAATAGGGCAAGGAGAAAATTCTGCCACTTAGGAAATATGATGTGCATTCCACCAATGGTTCATGTGTTCAGAAAAATTTATTTTAGTCGAGATAATAATAATAATACCTCTAATAGCAATATTAGATCCTTCAAACTTGTAAAGTGCTTTCTAGTTTCCAAAATGTTTCCACATGTAATCTCATCTGACAAAAGAAATCATCAATATTTTAGAGTGCAGTAGAGGGCTGCTTGATTTAGCATCACAAGGGCTCGGGCTCCTGAAGAATGTGTATCCCATGTAGGCTTGTTGAATATTCTATGTAGAGGCAATTGTAGAGTGAGAGCCAAAGTGCTAGTGCTTTCTGTAAAAAATATGGTGGAAAAATAGCATTCATTACCACAAGCCACTGACGGCTTTGGAGATGAATGTATGGAGAGAATTACCGTTCTAAATTTGCTCCTGAATTTTAGAAGCATAACATCTCTAGTTTTTAAATGAAAGTATGTTTTTGTTTTATCAATATGAAACCATTCTTGCCATATATATGTACGTTTTCCAATTATGCACAAATTTAGAAAGTTGAGTACTGAACTCTTCCCAATCTGCCCCCGTCTCTTCTCCACTCCTTTAAGATAACTCCTGAGATCAATTTGACATGTATCTTCCCAGACTATTATATATGTAGACATACATGTATACACATTTATAGGTAGGTTTCTATTTTTATATGTACATTTGTAGGTATTTACTGTCTACCAATCACTTATCCAATCTACTTATTACATATCTATCTAATTCTTGAATACATGGGTGAGCTGGTGCTTTTGTAAGGAAACTCCTAAGAAGCCAGAAATGATGGCGATTAAATCAAGATTTGTAAGCAAGCACTGAAATAATTGTTTGCTTTGAGGCATTTGCCAACATCCGGATGGTCTAGACTCTAGAACAGTGGTTCTCAAACTCAAGTATGCATGTGTTAATACCCCAAGGGTTTTTAAAAACACAGATTTGTGGGTCTTACCTCATTATCTCTGATTCAGTAGCTCTGAGATGAGGCCCTAGAATTTCTAATTCTTACAGGTTCCCAAGTGATGTTGGTGATGCAGACAGGAATATTCTTTGATAATCACTAGCTAAAGTTTGGGTTTGAATTAGCCACACATATGAGCCATTGGACCTACGCTTTGGTCCTGAGTAAAGTGGGAAATTTTCCCCTCTCAGTTTTAGCATTGGTTGGAGAGGAAGAAAGGAAGAAAAAAAGTCTGTTGAGATTTCCTAATCTTATAATATATGTGTACTAACATGGGCTTAAACAAGTAGCAAACAAAACAAAAAACTCTATCCAAATATGTAGTTTCCCTGAATCAGCAGTATCTTCAGGCATCTCAGACTTCAGAAAATCCCCACAAATAAAAATCTTAAGAACATGGCCATAAAAAAAGCAAAACTTACAAAGAAATAACCATAACTATGAATCTGCAAAAACAACAAATTGTAGAATTTGACTTACACAGAAAGACTAGATATTGGAATCTCAGATACAGATTATTTTTTAAAATATTTTATGTAGTTATTAAATAAAGAATGACCAGCTATATTTGAAACAGAACCAAATAAAACTTTAAAAAATGAAAAAGGATAACAATGGAAATTAGATTAAATAAAGTTAAATAGGATTAATGAATAGAGAGATAAGCTTGAAAAAAGTAACCAGAAAGCATCAAAGAGAGCTCTAGAGAGGGACACAGAAAAACAACAAGAACAGCAACAACAACAACAACATAGGTTAGGAGTCATGAAGGAGAGAAAAAGAATGAGTAGGACATAGTGGAGGTATAATATTTGGTGAGGCAATAGGAGAAAAATTTTCAGAACTTTACTAAAAAATGTTTATTCCTATATCCAAGAAGCAGAGCGACTACTAAAAAGGATCAAGAGAAACCCACACAGAGGGACATCATATGGAAACCAAGGGACAAATAAGATAAAGATCAGATTGTCAATGCAACTAGAAAGAAAAGAATCTAAAAAAGGAACCATGTTGAGATACCACCTTACACCAGTTAGAATAGCAAAAATTAACCAGACAGTAAACAACATGTGTTGGAGAGGATTTGGAGAAAGGGGATCCCTCTTACACTGTTGGTGGGAATGCAAGTGGGTGCAGCCACTTTGGAAAACAGTGTGGAGATTCCACAAAAAATTAAAAATAGCTACCCAATGACCCTGCAATTGCACAACTGGGTATTTACCCTAAAGATACAGATGTAGTGAAAAGAAGGGCCATCTGTACCCCAGTGTTCACAGTCTCCAAACTGTGGAAAGAATCAAGATGCCCTTCAATGGACAAATGGATAAAGAAGATATGGTCCAGATATACAATGGAGTATTATGCCTCCATCAGAAAGGATGAATACCCAACTCTTGTATCAACATGGACAGGACTGGAAGAGATTATGCTGAGTGAAATAAGTTAAGCAGAGAGAGTCAATTATCATATGGTTTCACTTAAAGGATTAACACAGAGGACATTGGGAGATGGAAAGGAGAAAGGAGTTGGGGGAAATTGGAGGGGGTGACAAACCATGAGAGACTGTGGACTCTGAGAAACAAACTGAGGGTTTTGGAGGGGAGGGGGAGGGGGGTGGGTAAGCCTGGTGGTGGGTATTAAGGAGGCATGTATTGCATGGAGCACTGGGTATGGTGCATATAAACAATGAATTTTGGAACACAGAAAAGAAATAAAATTAAATGAAATAAAAAGAAGATACTATAACAATGCTAATATTTTAAAATTACTTTCATTTATTTAATGATACATAATAAATATATAATTATATTTTGAAATATAAAAAAAAGAGACAATTAGACTGAGATATTACTTCTTAACAACTACAGAACTGGTAAGGATGGAGAAAAAAATCTTGAAATGCTGCAAGAAAATAACCACCAACCTCAAATTTTTACCCAGGAAAATTGCCTTAAAAAATAGCAAAATGATGTTTCCACACAAACAAAGCCAGAGAGATTTTCATTAAAGGAACTTCTGAAAGGATTTCCCGGCGAAAGAAGGAAGAAAGAGTATGAGAGGAACATGTGTTCTTAATAGGGCTAAGTTTTCTATAATATTCTTTCAATTAATTTTTTTGTAAGAAAAAAAATTCGTCCAAATTCCTGAGAGTTGGAATTGCTAGAACTGCCATTCACCAGGTATTCTTCAAACAATTGATCCTATAATTTGTCAGCTCATGGTTGGTTTATCATTTATACCAGATGCCAGCCAATCTGAAGTTACTAATCATTTCATTATTAGCATGGTGTTGCAGTGGGTCAATACTCTGATCCATGAAAGTTCAATCAAAACAATTAAAATGAAACTCTATATCCCAAAGTCCATTATACAAGAATGCTAATAAATACATTTAGAAATTGTCTGATTATTTCTTATGGTGTTCAGTACTTTAGTACATTTGCTAAAGTAATAAGGCTTTCAGTCAAGCCTGCAATGATAGCAAAATTGCCTCCTTCAAAAAAACTAAGTCTAGTTTCCAGAAGAGGAAAAGGGAAAAGAGTTAGCCAAGTTATGTCGCTTGTAGAAAAAAAAAAAAAAAAAGAGTTTCTGACATTAACAAGCTGCATGGACTTTGGGCAAGTTAAAAACCATTCGTAGTCTACTTTAAAACAGATCAGTAGAATGAGATGACTTGCCCAGATGTTCGCAAAATTCTTCTGGATCAAGATACAGTTATTATGGTTATATATGACAGCAAATTTAGGTGAGTTTGTGTTCCAACTCTATTCTCTAAGATCCTGTCTGAGAATGGATATTATAAGGTAAACAGAGGTAATCAGGAAGATCCATGAGTCTTGGAATCAGGGCTGGGAACCCAAAGGAGAGAAGAAGTAAGAGGAGGCCAAGAAATGGAGAATTAAGCTGAGTAATCTATAAATAAAAATACCAGAAACTTCTCTTACTGTAATTGATAGATAGATAGAAAGATATCTATCTATCTATCTATCTATCTATCTATCTATTTATCTATCTTAGGGAGATGACCACATTGGAACAGGACTGATGATTCTAAAATGGGAATCCCACCACAGAGAAGGATCATAATCTTCATTACTCTTTCACCCAGGGATGCAATATTCCCTTTGCATGTCTAGTGGGAAAGAATTGTAACTCTGCCAATCAAAGATTATAACACTTTGAATCATGAGAAGAAGTGAAATATATATAACATGAAATAACATGAATTCAGGACCTACTTTATTTCTTCAAAATAGAAACACCGATAAATAATGAGTGCCCATCATAGAATCATCTACCTCCGCCATATCCCCTTCTTACCATTTTCCCGCAATGGTTACTTTTTTTTGTTCCAAAAGCCATCTTAGGGACAAACACACAATTCCCTGTTTCTATAGAACGGCTAATGTTAGATTTCATCATGATGCCACAAACAGAATGTCCCTGGTCACAAATCCACAGTGGGGGCACTTTGGTGCCTCAGAGCATATTCTGAGACCACATCTTTGGGTGAGGTGAAGCCTACTATCTACTCATCTTGGTATTACACAATGATGTTCCTAAGCAAAGGAAATTACTTAGGAGGCAAAAGAAGTTTCTGCTCATCTGAAGGAATAAGTGGGAAGAGCAGTTTATGGCTCACCATGTGACCCTCAAAATGACGACAGGCCCAGGCTCCAGAAAACCACCTCTGATGTGGGTTGGACATTTGCTGGGAACCACTAGGTGAGATGGAGCCTCTCTAAGGAAAAGGCAATTGTTGTTTTGCCCTTAACCCGTTTCCCAATCATGACCTCAAGAGATTGTCCAGGAAATGACCTCATTAGAGTAAGAGATGACAGTCCAAAACTCTTACTCTCTTGGGCTGTTACAGTTGTTGGCCTTCTCCAGGGTTCTAAGTGTTGACCATGAATGGTTTGAAGCTCCCAAGCACGTTAAGTGAATTAGAGCAGTGTGCACCCCCTCATGGTGCTGATTATGATGGCGATTATAATAGCCATTCTGAGCACCGGACCTGTGCCAGGCACTTTATACACATTATTTCTATCATTTACTGTTAGCTGGAAATGTTTATTTCTCACTCCTCAACCAAAGGGCAGAGAACATTTACTGCTGTGACTTTCTCCCCATCCCCTCACTTATCCAAGCCTGGGGGGAAGAAACACATTCATCTTGAGTCTCTCTCAGACCCCCTTGTCCACAGAGAGGGCTTGTCTTGGGCTGTTCTTTTTCATATAATTAGCTCACCCAGTAGCCTCTGTCTAGGCACCCAAGATACCAAGGACAATGGTACTTGCTCCTGAGGAGACAGAGGTTACGTCTTTCATATTCAGGAGTGAAATCCAGCATTTGGAAGCCCATCTGGTGGGGGCAGGGAGAACAGAAGTTCTCATCTAACCTCATTAGTAACAAAGATCATGTTTTTGGTTTCAAACTTTCTGATAGCTTTGCCTTCTCAGTTGGTTCTGAACCCAGATGTGGACGAAGGCAGTGTCATTGCTTATCAGTTGGAACCTCGACCCTCACGCAGGGGCTGTGCTCTCATGGAGAAGAAATGTTCAGGATTTCCCTTCGAGAGAGAACATGCTTCTGTGAATGAAGTGAGGCAACAGCTTCCACTGGCCACACTTTGGGGTCCACTGAAGCATTATATTCACACCGAGGCCACTTTCTCCACCAGCTGCTTGCAGCCAGTGAGTGAACTGGAGAAAGGGGATCTTGGAGCCAGCCATTCCTGCCCAGTGCTCTGGGCCTCCCCATTCTTTCCCAGAGTTCACTGCAGATGGAGGCTCTTCCCAGCTCATCTTCCTTCTCTCTCTTTCGCCTCCTCCTGCTCTTCCCCTCTTTCCCCTCAAGGCTCCCCACTCTCATACATTTCCTGCACTTCTATTTCTTGTCTTGGCATCTTCTTTCCCAAAGACCCAAGCTGACACCATCAGTATTATAATGCTCTCCAATTCACAGCAGATGAAGGGAGGCTCCAAAGTGAGAAACGAGAAAGCATAAATACGTTCCCCTTTAAGAAGTTCATGCATACTCCGGAGATGAGAGGCTCCCTTAAAAAAAAAACCTAATCTACATTTTAAAAGAAAAATGTGAGTATCTTATAGATGGTACTAGTGTTGTAAGTCAAAGAGAGACTGACTTCCTTTCTTCAGCAAACTGAGCCCAATTGAGCCTGTCCATTTAATGCAAAGATATGCTGGCTTCTAGAAAGTAGAGAGAACAAAAAGACCAGAAACATTTCTAGCATCCACTGCTCAGGTTTGAACCTGAACTCAGAATGTACTCATGAAAAGAGCAAATGATCTCAATAAGGCAATTAGCTACTCACTGGCCATCACACACCCACGTCTCTGCCTTTACACTTACTCCATGACAAAGCCCTCAACTTGTCAGCACTTTGCAGAAACAGAAAATACATCACAATGAGAAAATGGGTTTTTTAAACTTGGTTTTTACCTTCACCAATTAAACCCAAATCTGATATTTTGTCTTCACATTCAGGGGAGAATCAACATATTAGGAAAGGATAAAGAATTCTTCTGTGATTTTTGAACCCTGGGAAATATCAGAACATGAGAGCACATACAACATTTAAAAGTTAACCAGAAATTTCTTTTTCATGGAATAATTTTTTAAAGACAAGAGGAACAGGACTCACCTTCACTAGAGTCTCTGGAACATTCTGGCTTCTTTGCTTTGCTCTTCTTGGGGGGTGGAGAGAGGCCTTTTGGCTCTACCCCCTCTGGAAGCATAAAGATTTAAAGCATTTTTATTTAGATAATAAATATTTAAAATTATGTTGAAGTTCAAAGTCTCCCCACGCCACCCTATCAGTAAACCCACATGTATAGTGAGGCTTGCTCACAGATTTCATTTGTCATTTGGGCTGACCTAAATTTTGGCAAGAGCCTGTGCTTCTCCAGTGTACATAGATTGACATTAAAGCCTCAGCTTAACATCTTTTTGTGACCATCAATAATGATTCACACGAATGTGAAATCTTAAATGTTTTTTTCTGAAATTAAATGAAATTCTCCATAAGGCAACCCCAAATTATTGATATTATTATTTTTCTCAACAGGAGTTTGATTTAAAACTTCACAGATTAACTGACAGTTGCCAAAATGCAATTTCATTTTACTAAATCCTCAAAGTAGAGCTAGATCAGCTGCAATGTCATTTCAACTTGGGAGGCTGGGGTGGAGCTTGAAATTATCCTCCTTCTATTTAACAGATTTCTTTAGTCATCCAAATTCTAAACAACTTCTGTATGCCCCCAATTAAATTAACATGTTTCCCACTTTTCTCAATCCTTCCCAAGACCTCCTGGGGCTGAGTCTATCCAAGGAGGCTGATAATTTAAATTCTGAAGACTGAAAAAAAAAAAAAATTCTGAGGACAGTGTTAGGAAAAGTATCTCTAAATTCATCCCCTTCAGATATAGATTCTTTGTTATGCATTAATTTATATTTCCAGTCCTGGTCTCTCTACTAAACTCAAAGCTTTTATCTTCAACTTCCATGGCAGCTCGTTTTGTATTTGAACTGACTGTCTTCTGTTTTCACCTCCAGATCCACTCACCACCCCCGACCCCATCTCCCACCCAGCTGTGCACCGGGAGACTGGTCTGTCTGTGAAATTTCTGGCTTTCTTCCTAGGCTACTAGTAGCCTTCAGGGCTTATTGTATCCCTCTATCTCATATCAGAGCCCCAATCCCTTGGCCTTCTCCACATCTCCTTTGTCTCCAGGATCAGGTAACTACCCCCTCCCCCACTGTCCTTTCAGGGCTGGGATTTAATGGTGCCTCCCTCTTTCCAGCTCTCATGATTTCCCATCACTGGGCTCTCACCAAGCATTTCAAATTTATGTAAATAATCCCATTAGGCATTTCAAACAGCACAGCTGCAACACGTTCTTGTCTGCAAACCTGTTCTCCCCACAGTATTTCACATCTCACTATCTACCCAGGAATTCAAACCCCCAAACGGAGATAGGGTTCTTAATGTTTCCTTTCAGTCACTTTTCCAGGAAGGTCATTGTAAGTCTTATCAGCTCTGCTCCACAACATCCCTTATTCATCCACTGAGCTCATCCTTTGCAATCATCATCCTAATCCAAACCAGCAGCCTCCCTTACCTGGCTTCCTGTAGTAACCTCTGTCCTGGTTTTCTAATCTCCCTGAAACTATTCTCCTTGGAGCAGCCAGAGTTACCTTCTCAGTATAAACCTGATCCTGTTGCTCATCTGTTTAAATACCATTGGTCTTAGAGTAAGATCCAAATCCAAGTCCCTGGGCCAGGACATGGCCATTGCGCTCTACCCACAGCTCTAGTTTCATCTCGCGCTTGTGCTTTGGCTGCCTTTGTGTGTTCTTCGGTCATTACTATGCTAGTTTCTGCCTTAGAATGGTCACATCTATGGTTCTTCTCCCCTCCTCCTCCAAAAATGCACACTCATGTGTCTACCTCCTTCTCACCTATTAATCTCCAACCAAATTCAGCTGCCAAGAAAGGCCCCCCATGAATTCCTAATATGAAGGGTGCCTGCAAGGGAAATCACTCTCAAATACATCACTTGATGTATCTGAAATCATCTTGTCCTCTTCTTTCTTTATTGTATTCTTCCCTTCTCCATCCCACCTCCTAAGAATGTGAGTTCCTTGAGAAAAGGACATTTGTCTTTCCTTATCTCTCTTGCATCCCTGGTACCTAGTAGTGTCTTGAGAATTTCGTTTCCAGTTCGGTTTTCTTTCCCCCCTTTACCCAGGCCTTTCTTTAAGGCCAAGATATAATGGAGCCCATGCCTAATTCTTACTCTCTTAGCAGCTGTCGCCTTATGCCAGGATTCTAAAATTACACTACAGAGCTATGGCGACTCATTTTTCTTTTCCCATTTATTAAAAAAGGAACAGAACAAAAAATTGCATTTGATAGATGTGCTATTAAAAACTTTGGCATTATGGACTACAAAGGTTTTTGGGCACAAAGTTAGGCTTTCTGTGGTTGCGAGTAAGTCACATCTAAGATCATTACCATGGCCAGGGTGAAAAATTCTGCCAATGATTACATTAGCTACTCCCCCAAACTTCTGTCACCAGGTGTGAGATGGATGTTGACCCTTCAGAATGGGTTCAGCAAAATCAGAAATGAGATGCTTGGAACAGCTCACTGAGCACAGATGCTGTGCTCAGAAGGATGCATAAAATGGGCAAAGCAATACTTGTGATCTCCCTGGAAGGAGACTGTAAGACGCTCCGGAAGATGCCTCTGAAATGCATCATCTGCAACAGGGACTAAGAGTAGAGCTTCCCATGCTAGGGACTCAACCCCAAACCAACATTTCCTGAAAGTGAGTTTTTGATAATGAACTTGATTTCCCAACCTGAATAGGAATTCTTGGGGAAAGGATAAGACATCTCTGAAAGACATCTTTGTCTCTCTTTGTTCACATTTTGAGATAAGTACCCTGAAGGGACTAGTGCTTCATTTTTTAAAAAAAAGTGATAGGGCCCTCCTTGGGTAGTCAGTGGGCATGGGTACATGTTAATTATGAACAGTCATCTACGACATTGGTATCATTTCATAACACCCATAGAGGCATTCAAATGAAAGTCACTGATGACACATGGCCTCTGTGCCCAGATTTCTACTTGTGGGGCAGCAGAAACAACTCTCCCTTTTGATCTGGAGAAGCTGAAGGAACATTCCTCCAAAGCACCCCAAACTTCTCCTAGGCAGTATATCATATGATCTATGTTGCCTCTCTTTCTGACAGAGGTTGGAGACCTGGAGCTTTGCTCTGAGCATAGCTTTGTCACCTAAAGAACTCAACTGCACTCCTCACTCTCGTGTAGCTGAACTGCCGTAGGTGGCCCTTGATTTTCTGTCCCTGGTTGGGGCCCATTTTAACAATGCATGGTTTTAGAATGGAACGACATGGGGAAACATTTTCTAAGCTAGGATTAAAGAAACTGATAAAGGACTTAAAGGGAATCCTCAGCTTTTAAGCCAGTTTGTCTCTGTCATTCTCCGTGGGGGCAGAGCTTCACCTTGAGGATGACCTTGTCTCACACCACCTGAGATGCTCCTGCCTCTAAGTTACTTTTAGAGTCAGAGACAGAGTGTGAGCTTTGGGGTCAGACACACTTACGGCTCTCCTTATTTAAGCCAGGAAATAATTCCTCTCAAGTTTGTGTAGTAACAATCCTTGGCTCCTAGACTTGATTCAAATGTTAAATGAGTTCATGTATGTGGAGCGACTGGCATGAGGTCCATGTTGATTAAAATCTGGTTCAGCAGACACGTGCTGGGGCAGACGTGAGCCAGCTGACCACACCTATCTCTCCTCAACTCCCGCATTCATTGACCTCATGTTTGGTAGCTCAAACACCACCACAATGAGTGTATATTTACAATAATGAAATATACAGGATCCCTCCAGTTGGGTTTCTCTGCACCCAGAGAGTCAGGTTAGCAGCACCTTACTGGTTTTGGGTCTTCAGATTATTTTTCACTATCATTCACTAGCTTTTATTGGGCAGTTATTTCTCCCAAGTAGCCTTTCACTAATGTTAGCTGCATTCGTAAAAATCCCTCCAGCATTTCTACATGTATGAGAAGAAGAGGCGATACAGGATGGAGGAAAGGCAGCTCTTAATGGTCTGGTTAGAGACCTGTCTTAGAGACCAAGACACCCGAGGATGAGATCTAAACTGAAGCCAGCTTCCTCACCAACATCTGGCAAGGCCAGTGGCCCATCATGGAACCATTCTGCCCAGAATTCCCCTTGATTTCAGCACTCCCATATTAGAAAATGGAGATCACTTTTGCAAGCCCATTCTGGCCTGGTGGCTCAGCGTCTTTGGGGCATCGAGTGTGACTTTCACAGCTGCATCCTGCTGCTGGTCACAAAACCCCCAGGAAACCTGATGAGACTAAAATCAGAACTGATGATCCGATTAAAGTGCCCCAAACCTCATATGCTGACTCAAACCTTGCGGGCTCAGCATTAGCATTAATAATGATTTTCTTAAAATCACTCAGTGGTTGGGAGAGCTAGCTGCATCTCATTAAGAAGTCAACTCCCCCCTGCCTAGAAATGTGTACTTATGGCACTTAGGCAAATGGTCCTTAGCCAGATAAAGTCCTTAAATTGGCCAGCTGAAAGGGTAGTACTCCCTATGGCTGAAGGATATTACAAGGATACTTCACATGAGCAGGATAAAGGAGAAGACAAGAAATTGACATTAAATTTAATCCAAGATGGGGTGACCACTTAAAGTCTTTTTTTCAACGTACGGTTCTTTTAAGCAATAAGACATCCCTCATGAGTATGGAAATGGATATTCTAATTGAAATTTCACCTTGGGCTTTATGTTTTACAAAAGGCAGAGTCCTTGTCTCAGGTTGGATTTTCTCAGAAATCCCTGAGACAGGATTAGAGAGCAAATGCTTCATTTAAGAAATTACCCCAGAAAGTGCCAAAGGGGTGTAGGGAAGGGAGACAGGAAAGGGAAGGCAGCTGATACTGGGTGTGAGCAAGTTCCACTGGGGAGTTCTGGGTGTTGGTATCAATCTCGTTGTCCAACACCACACTTTGCCAAAGGATACATGAAATGTGTCTAGTCTGAATTGAGACATGAATGTAAAACACACACACACACACACACACTTCAAAAACTTAGAATGGAAAAAAGATGTAAAATATCAGGCTCCTGTGATTACTAGAAAATCTGAAGATAAGCAGGAGTCTCCCATCCTATTTCTACCGGACAGCACTGAATCATAACCTGCCTCAGTTGTACTGCACAGTTCCCCCAACTCTTGCCCATTGTTGTCTGAGGAATACTCCAGACAAACTAATCCCCTGGCACTTTGAGTTTGCTTTCCTGACCGGCAAACAATGCTCAGCTGAGGGTCACAAGAACTTTCCTTAGACTGCTGTGGATATTGTAAAGTAATGGCGGGTACCATGGATATACAGGCAGGGAACTGACAAATGTTATTATAGCAGTAATACCTCTTTTGTTTCTGCTCCTGGCTTGTAGACCCTCCCTTGACTTCTCCTGCCCTCTGAATCCACTGCCCTGGGGAGACCAAGGGAACCATAGGACTGAGGCATGTTTGGACCGGAGAAGAAGCTAGAAGCTAGACAGGAGTTATGATTGTTGCTCCTGTGAGCTGTTACAAAGAAAAGACCTGCTGGTATCTTTCCACGAAGACAGTGGGAAATCAGGGGAGGAAGAGAGATTTAACCAGGAGAAAGGACCATTTTAATCAAACCTTGACTAACAGAGATCGTTTACCTCAGAATTTCAATTGCTCCCTGTTAATGGAGCTGCTCAGACTGAGGTTGTCGGTGATTAATGGATGGAGTTCTGGCATCGAATAGCAGGTTACACAAAATTAGGACCTCTGAGATATCGATTTTAATTTTTGAAACCTGGCCCCATCTCATACCTAGAACAGTGTGCTTGCCAAAATGGGAAACATGGAGTACTTATACTATGGAATTAAGTTCTATACCCTTCCAATAACTAGAGGAGAAACAAAGAAGTGATAATTTTCATGTTTACTAAGATCCAAGAAACATTTCAGATATATCTCCTTTAATTGCCAAACAAGACTATATGGTAACATTTATTGACCAAAGAGGTATAAACTAAGGCCTATAGAGAAAACTTTTACCTAAAGTCCATAAATGGAGGAGCTGGGATTGAATTTAGGCCTATTGATTTCATGAATTCATTAATAAGCACATACCGAGTGGCTCCCTTAGGCCAGATCCAATGTTTGCAACCACTAGATTTCCCTCATCAAACACTGGTTTTTCTTGAGGAGTAGGCACACATCTTAATTTCTGATAGTGAGAAAAATATATCCTATGTACCAAATATATGTACCAAAGATGGCCACAGCAAGTCCTCAGGTCCCATGTATTTGACGAAAACCTCACTGCTCCCCATCAGGGGACTGAGCCTATTTTCTCTCCCCATGAACCTGGGCAGGCTTCTTAATGACTGTTCCAAAAAGAGTTTTGTGGAAGTCATTCTGTGGGACTCCTGAGGCTGAGGCTTAAAAAGGGTACAGCTCCTGCTGGCTCACTTTGCTGTCTCTAGAGAAACCACTTTGGAGCCTGGCTGCCATGCTGAGAGGAAGCCCAGGTTATTGAAGGAGGCCATGCATAGATGTTTCAGAAAATTGCCCCAGCCAGGGTCTCAGCCGAGAGCCCCAGAGCCAGTATCAATCACCGGCCAGACATGAGAGTGAACAAATCTTCACAGGATTCCAGCCCCCACCCCCAGCCACTGGGGCATCCTGATGAGGCCTCAGACCTTGTAGAGCAGCAGGATGAAGTCAGCCCTGCTGTGCTCTGTCTGAATTCCTGACCCACCGAATATATGAGCAGGATAAGCAGATGCTTTAATCACTAAGCTTTGGGGTGATTTGCTACACAGCTCTATTCGTTATAACATCAGGTTCCATTTTTACCTCAGCTTTCAGAAAGCTGAAAGTCTACTGCTTAAATATGCTAATTGTATAAGCCACAAGAGTTAGCACAGCTACTTTCTCATTTTATAACCTTGAGTGTACATTTTTATTTTTTTCTTTTTTGTCTTTTCATGCCAGTATAGCTAACATGCAGGGTTATGTTGGTTTCAGGTGCACAGTACTCAGTGGCCATTAGGATAAGTGCACTCTTAATCCCCTTTACCTATTTTATTAACCTTGCTACGTTTTTCTTTGAAAAAATGTGAGGCGTACATAAACAACACAATGATCTTTGCCTATTCTCTATGAATAAAATCATAAATTTAGTACCTGAATCTTCTTTGATGTCAACACCTTCTTCTTCATTATTATCATCTATTTAAAAAAAAGAGAGAAAAGACAAAGAAAAGTTCATACAAAAGCTAGAAACCCCAGAATTCTCCAATCTAATAAAAATGCAAAGGCAAGAAAATACTCATCAGAAACCTGGTAGACCATGCATTTCTATTGTCTTATATTATTATGCTAAATAAGTGTAATGTAATGTAAACAGACATTAGAGCACAATTTTAATACCTAGGGTTTATGCTTCTTTTTAAAAATTGTTAGATATGTCTAACAAAACTATATATGTAACAATTTGTTTTGCTTTTAAAGTTTCACACAGTCACTTTGGTCATTTCAAAAGGACCAAAAAAAAAAAAAAAAAAAAAATCACACACTTTAAATGCTGCATTTTTTGTACCCATGAAAGGGATGCACCCTTGCCTTAAGTATTTAGAAATGTGGGGCTCACCATTTGGATGTAGGCTGACCCCTGGGTTCAATCCCCGCACTGCTCCATGGAAAGTGCTAGTTTGCTATACTTGCAAATCCAAATCTTTAACCAAGCAAATTCAAGTGCCCTTCCCACAGCCCACCCCAGTCCTATCATTCTCACTTGACTCCCCTCATCCCAGTGAAACCCTCTGTAACTGGGCAAGGACCCATGCTTCCACTGTGCTCTGGGTGACATAGTTGCTTTCTGAACTTTTGACCTATTGTCGTCTCTTCTCCGTCACTGTTGCTCACATCCAGGCAATGCTGAATCCTGTCTTCTTTCTTTTTCCTCTATTCACATCACTACTACTCAAATTCAAACTTCCCTATTTGGTGATTTCTTAATGTGCTCTTCCAACTCCTTTTACACGTAACTGCCAAATCAATCTTCAAACACAGCTCTGATCCAGTTCACAACTGTTCAGTGACTCCAGTCTGCCTGAAGAGAAAGGTCTAGACTCTTTGGGGTCACACTCAAGGCCAGCAGTACCTGCTCTGACCACTCTTCTCGGTTTCCCCTCCTCTGTCCCACTCATGCTACCACCTTCACTCAAGCCCCGCTCGATTCTGTTTTCTAAGATCTCTGTTAGTTTCCACTACCTGCCTCAGTCCTGGAAGCCATAATGCCTTTCTCCATCTCTGTTCACACTCATCCTTGGAGCTGAGGCACCATAACATCTGCTCCATCCAAGTTTGAGTGAATAGTCTTCTCTTCATTGTAGCTTATTTTTAACACCTTCTGAGTATCAACTTTAAGGACGTTTGGGCTGAGGTCTGCATATAGCTCCTTCACCCACCCATTCATTAGGCATGTGACCATGGAAAAGTTACCGGCCAGTTCTTAGTTTCAGGTTCATCAGCTATAAAGTGGGATAATAATACCTCCTACATAGAGCTGTTGCAAGAATTAAATGAGATAGTATTACATAAAGCGTTAGGACACCTACTGAAATATTAATATATATTATATAGTATATAAATATTTATGTTTAAATTTATATGTAATATATAAATTTATAAATTACAAATTAAATTGATTTAATTTAAAAATAAAATTATAAATTAACTATATTAATTTATACATACTATATATTACATATTATATATAATGTTATGTATTAGTTATTACTGCCACCAAATTATGAGTCTACTTTTTAACATATTTGTCTGGCAGATGCCCATCTCTAGATCATAAATTCTACAAAGTTGAAGACTGTCTTATGTTCCTTTTTTCCCCTGGTACATAACGTGATTAATTTTATACATGAAAATCCATGAAGAAATTTCTGCTGAATTAAAATTTTTAATTTTCTCTGATATTTTTAGTCAAATTGGAGAATTTCTGTGTTTATATTTCCTATCTATCTCTTACATACCAGGGCAACATGGGTCTACATGATGATTTGCAAACAATGATGACTCAGTAAGGATTTGTAATTTCCTCTCGGACATATGCTTTACATCCAATAATTTCTTGGCTAAATTTATTCAATGTGACACTCTTCAAAGTGCTAATTATAAGAGAAGATTATAGATATACCAGTAACTGGGAATGGAAAATGCATTTAATTTGAGGTTTTAGGAAAGTAATTCTTGACAGCCATAGTTAATTTTTGGAGAAGTAAATTTTCTTCCACTCAGATTGTTATAAAATTAGTGATTTTCTATATAACTTATTCCTTTCATCTTTTTCCATGAATAGAATTTTGGGAGAAAGAATATCTTTCTCTTAGAAATATAATTTTCTAACCAAATCATTTATCAAAATGTTACAAAGTAAACTCTTCATGGATTCTTGCCTGACCTTAATATCTTTAAACAAAATTTTATTTTTCAGAACCATCGAAAATACCTAGAACCATCTCTATGGCAACAGACTTTCTGGAATCTCAGAAAGGAATGAAAAAGAGTTTCCACAGTTCCCAGGGAAAGATAAAGGAAGAGCCAAAGATCCCTTTGCTATGTATATCTGTTTGTCAACTCTGTATATCTGTTTGTCCATGTGGCAAGCACTCATTGGTAATCTTTTGTATGTGTGGCTTTATGTCTGGGGAAATAGAAAATACCAGGTTACACAGGTGTCTAGAAACTTATCATTAGTAAGGAGAGTAAGACATGCAGATACATCTGAACATGTAATAGAGAGGAGTCAGTGCACTTACAAATGGGTGACAGGGGAGGGACAGCTGCTACTGGGAAGGGTTTTTGGAAAATGTGACATTAGAGCTGATATTTGAACTTTATAAACTATACTGATAGCATCATCCCTAGAATGTCCCCAGGTGTGGAATGATCAGACTTGATGTTATTATCCATTTATGCATCCGTTTCACTCATTTATCCATATGGCAGTTAAGAGTATATTCAGGATCTGGATTCAGACTGCTTGGGTTTATTTCCAGGCCAAACCACGTGGAGCTGTGCAGTCTTGGGCAAATTACGTAAACCTACACCTCAGCTTTCTTATCCGAGAAATAGGGATAATAAAAGTACTAACTTTCCAGAGTTGGTAAGACATCCTACATGCAAAGTGCTTACATGGAATGAGCATTCAGTAAATAGTGGCTATTAGTGTTAACGGTGTCTTTATTATCACTACTTTCCCTTCTTAAACAACCATTTACTGACCAACACCGCATGTTGGAACTATGGAAGACCTGGAAGATAGAGCTGACAACCTAATCCCTCAGAAAGCTCACAAAGAAGTGGAAGCAGCGGTCAGAAGAGGAAGTAACAAATTCTCTGAGGCAAGTAGTCCGAGGTTTTACTGGGAAACAGACAACAAACAGCCAAGTCAGAGAGAAGGTCGATGAAAGATTTCCGGAAGAGCTGAGGCTTCCGTTGAATCCTTAAGGGCGAGTTAGAATTAGCTAGGAGGAAGGAAAGGCTGCAGTGCGATCTGGGCAGATGTGGGTGCCCTACTTACACCCCCTTGTTCCTTGACATTTTCTTGCTCGCCAGCCCAACTTCCAGCCACCAGCCCCTGGGCCTCTGCCTGAGGGCTTTCTCTGGGCTGCTGGAGACTGCTAGAGAAGTATCAGGGAATTAACATCTCCAAGATGGCAGCCTTTCACAAGGGACTGCCAGGATTTGCATATAAGTACTCTAGTTCCCTTACTTCTCTAGTGGGCTCATTTGGAAGCTTCTCCCACAGTCCTCCCCTCCCCATCCCAACCCTGGCTTTGAGCCAATGGTTAATTTCATTTATAATTAGGCCCTACTCTCTTCCTTCCCTTTCCTGTCCTTTCCCACTCTCCTGCTGGTGATTCTTGGGGTCATCTCCCAAATAAATGACTTCCACTTGAATTCTTGTTTTTGGGTCTGCTTCTGGGGGGATTTAAACTAAAAAAAAGGGTAACTGGTCTGAAACACAGGGAAAAATATTTGTGAAAATACATGGATACAAACAGCCAAGATGCTTTTAAGGAAATAAAACAAGCTTCCGAGTGGCTGAAGGGAGGAGTTACAGGGGGATCTGTGGGTAAACTGTCCTGTTCTAGCTGCATAATGGAGGCTCTTCCTTCCTGGGTATGATGGTCAATCGCATGTGTCAATGTGACTGAGCCATGGAATGCCCAGATATGTGTCACACAGGACTCTGGGGGTGTCTGAAAGAAATTTCAGATGGAAAGTAACACTTGATTTGGTAGACACAATAAAGCAGATAGCCCTTGTAATGTGTGGTGTGGGGGCTCATCCAGTAAGTTTAAGGTTAACCCTCCCACAAGGAAGAGGGTACTATAGTGTTGGGAGAATGGGTTTTTCCTGCCTTTGGACTCAAACTGAAACACCGGCTCTGCCTGGGTCTCAAGCTTGAAAGCATTTGGATCGAAATGACATCACTGGCTCTCCTGGTTCTTAGGTCTTCAGACTCCCACTGGAACTCTGCCATCTGCTCTCCTGGGTCTCTAGCTTGCTGACTGCAGGTCTTGGGACCTGGCAGCCTCCATAATTGCATGAGCCAATTCCTTATAATAAATTTATATCTACATCTATATTTATATCTATATCTAAATCTATATTCAGTATTGGTTCTCTTTCTCTGGGGAATCCTAACACCTTAGATTGAAGAATTTAAATTTTATCCCGAAAATTACAGGGTTACTAAACAACTTTAAGCAGAAAATGACACACCAGCTTTTGAGAGAGAACATTTTTCATAAGTGAAATTTACTAATAAACTATAAAATGCACGCCTTCATATTTTGGTATTATTTATATTAAAATCCAGCACAGAGTAATTTTGGTCTACAAAGCACCTAATGTGCTGTTACTTATTAATGAAATCCACTTTAGTTCAACATTATTCTATAAAATGTATTCACTTGAGCCATGTTTATGCAGCACATTTCTAGCAAGAATTTTTCTCTAACAAAACCGGGAAACAAAAAAGCAATATATGAAAGAAGAGGATAAGCCTATGGAGATAAGGAGGCATGCCATGCAAAATTTGGAAGCAGTTAAGACACCGATGATAGAGCATGGGCTCAGAGCCGCTGCCCTTTTAACAGTTCTTCAAGCATCATGCTTCTTTGTTAGAGGATGAAAAGGTTCTAAGCCAAAGTTTTACAAATATCATTTCAAAATAGAGGGCAGTCTATCCGGTGGCATTGTGGCATTGTTCTGGGTGTTCAGAAATGCCAATTCCAGGAAACCTCCCTCCCTTCCTCCTTCCCTTCCTCAACAGAAAGGACCAGTGGCTGAGGCTCCATTTCAACTGGGGCCTCTTTGATCTTTTTTCTTTCTTTCTTTCTTTCTTTCTTTCTTTCTTTCTTTCTTTCTTTCTTTCTTTCTTTCTTCTTTCCTTCCTTTCCTCTTTCCCTGCCTTCCCTCCCTCCCTCCCTTTCTCTCTCTCTCTCTCTCTTTCTTTCTTGAAGTTAATTTCAGAATGGATGCCAGTTTTATTCACCGCACCCCTCTCTTTCTGATTACCCTGCTGAGTTCTGCACAAAAATTACAAGTCTGACTGGAGTCCTTATTTTGACCACGTAGGAGTGTGAAGACCAACTGGTTTCCCCAGGAAAACCAGTTTTCAGTAATAGCTTTGTACACTTCAGAAACCCCTTTAAGGATGTGTCTAACCTACTTTGAAGTCTGTAATATCTACTTCACCTGCTTTGATGGAAGACAGAGTTTCTTAGAGGACAGAGCATGCGGTGGATTTTGGAATGACTCGACATGGGTCTTACTCCTTTATCTAGAGTTGCCGTAATGAATGCAGTCTTTCGGAAAGTCGATGGTATAAAAACAGATTATGAAACCCCACAGAACTGTAGTCTAAAGTGTGGTCTTGGACTAACAGCATCATCACCACTTGGGAACTTGTTAGAAATGCAAATTCTTGGGTTCCACTAAAGATCTATCAAAGCAGAAGCTCAGGGGAGGACGCTGATACCTTTTTAACAAGCCCTCCAGGAAATGCTCATGCAATCTCCAGTTGGAGAACCATTGTTCCAAAGTAATGGCCTTTGGGTGCTGGAGGAAAAGCTTTCAAAAACATTAGATGTCCTACTTTTTCCAGATCCAAGCTGAGCTACTTGGTGATTTCTGGCCAACACTAATGCTGGTGAGGGGTACCCACACCAGATGGTTGCTGGGACTGAGGAATAGTCGTTCTCTTTGTAAGATATATGTTTCCTCCAGCGTTGGAGATCACCCACCTATCACACAGTTATTGTCACCCATGGTTAGAACCCTAAGATTGGCTAAGAGACATGTATGTGGATGGAAACTTGCTTCAAAGAGGACTGTGTATTGCATGGAAAAAGAAGTGGGTTATGAAGGAGAAAGTGACCCTTACGGGCTACTAAGGCAGTCTCTCCACTCCCCCAGGAAAAAAAGGATAGGCACCTGAAATACCTTTGTCAAAATTTCTGGGGCATCCACACAAATGGGCAGGTCTGTCAAGCAGACCAATTATGAAAATCTTGTTGTTGCCTTTTTTTTTCCCCCCATGTGCTCTTAAGTTCTCTATTTCAAGGCTTAATTCCTTCACAAAGGTGTCTTCTGTATCCCTCACCTTTTAAATACTTCATTACTAAGGGCTTCTAGGAGCAATTTACCTTTGTATAGAGAGGAAATATTATTAGCCAAAATAAAGGGCTCCAAGCTTTTCAGGATTTGTACGAAATACAGAAGATGTTGGTAAGCTCATGGCTTCTTGTGAAACTTGACAAATCAGAAATGCCATGCAAAGGAATGATTGATAAAGGGGACTCCCTTGCAGTGCAGAGCTCTTCCATTAAGTTGAAAACCTTGACCTACAGCATCTAACAAATTGCTAAACTCACTTTCTGCAATGTAATTGATAGGACTATGAAAAATTAAAAAAAAAAATCATAAGCCTAAGGTTGTCCCCCTCCACCCCACCCCAGCTGGTCCTTGGTCAAGAGGAGCACTCAAATCTCATTAATTTATAAATAAATCAATAAATAAAAGGCACTGCTTGAAAAAAAAACCTGCATGGTTCTGCTGTTTCTGGCTTGGCAAATGGGGCATATAAAGGCACACATTACCGAGATATCCAATTTTAGAGGAGAAAGATGGGGTAGGGGAAGGATTTTGAATTTAGTTTTAGATATGTTGTGTTGGAGAGGCCTGGAGATGTCAGCTGGAGATGGCCTGTGCACAGGTGAATATACCAGAGAGGTATGTTCCCGGCAGGAAGAGAAGTAGAAGACTGAAGTGTCAAAAGGATAAAGTCTGTCCAGTCAAGTAAGACAAGGGCTCCATAGGGTCAAGGGAGTCACATGACCAAACTCGCACTGGTTTCAGTAACCATGCTGGACCCATCAAAGAGTTCTCTATGATCTCAACAGTGATAGCTATAACAGGATATTGGAAATCATTAATCTCTCTGGCTTATGGAGTGAACAGCAACTGAAGGTGAAAACATCAAAAAGTTGTAGCTGAGGGTCCCAGTTAGGGCCACAGATAAAGCAGAATAAAAGCTGGTGGATTTCCTTTATTCCGCTGCTTATTTTGATCTTTATCCTTACCTTTATGTCTTATTAGAAATTATTTCATTCATATACTGTACCTTGAAAAGGGTTTTGGCTCCCCCTGCATTTGCCTCAATATCTTCACCTACGGAACAGAAACCAGTCTACCCAGGACATTTGAAGGGTTTTTTCGGAAGCACCGTGGAGGGGTTTCTGTAAATATGCCCATAGCATCTCCCTTCTCCAAGCTGCACTTTGTCTTGCCTTTGTTTTATCAGAACCTCCTAATGAGATCAAACTCTGCTTAGTCAAGGTTCATGTCCCCAGGTCTTTATGCATTCTGCTGTTTATAAGCATTGGCTACACACACCACACCGTCCCCCTTTTTGAAGGGACAGATTGCTTTCAGTCTACGCCTGCTGCTTGTTCCTTCATTCAGGTTGCTTGGTTACAGCAACACTTCACTGGATTTTCATTGAAGGCAAAATGTGTTTGTAGCTTTTGAAGCCCATCAAGTGGAAATGGTTAGCACCCAGTTCCTAAGAGGGCAGTCAACTCATTTATGTCACATTACAGAGAACATGTCTTGTATAATTCTAAACATCAATGAGATCCACACATTAAAGGTGTACAAATGTGCCCAAATGTGCCAAGTCACTGTAAATATTCATAATTAAAGAAATTTCTGAATTTTTTTCTTTTTCTACTTTGCAGTTTTTTGTCCCCTCTACAATGAATGTGCCATTTGGGGAAAAAATGTACAATTCAGACTGGGTAAGCAGGTTTTTGTGTGTGTTTCTTTGACTTATGCAAAGACAACTGGTGAATGAGTTTGCTAGTGCTGCTATTATGAACTTCCACACACGTAATGGCTTAAAACAACCAAATTTGTCATCTTTCAGTTGTGTGGGTTTGCGGTCTGACCTGGATCTCAGTGGGCTGGCAAGAAGATGTCCGCAGGACAGTGCTCCCTCTGAAGGTTCTTAGGGAGAATCTGTTTCCTTGCTTTTCTGTCTACCAGAGTCTCAGCTCGTGGCTCCTGTTTTCCATCCTCAAAGTTAGTGACCCACATCCCCCTGAATGTTGTTCCATAGCCATATCTCCCACTCTACCTGCTTTTCCTATCTTTGAAGGATCCTTGTAAGGACTCACCCAGGTAATATAGGATAATGTCCCCATCTTTCTGTCAGCTAATTAGCCACCTTCATCTCATCTGCAATCTTATTTCCCCTTTGTTTTGTGACCTAACATACTCACAGGTTCTGAGGCTTAAGGCGTCTTTAAGGGAAGGGCATTTTTCTTCCTACCACATTTTGTAAATCAGGAAGCACACTGCTTTGCCTAAAAAGTGTCTTGAGGAGTAGAACTAAGAATAATCCTATCCAGAAATGAGATGATTTCTTATGGGATCAAGTACATAGGCTTAAAATAAAGGTAATTTTTGAGCTTTTTTAGTTTTCAACTTCACTCTCTAATAAAAAGGATATTTTTCTTTCTTTTTTACCTTATTCTTTTCTTCCTTCCATCTACCCTTTCCACCTCTCATCTTTCCTTCCTTTCATTCTTTCTATTTCTACATTTCTCTTTCATCTTTCTTTTGTTTCTCTATGGTTCCTCATTGACTTGATTATAAAGGGATAATACCACAAGGACAAATGACAAAATGGGAAACTCCCTGAAACATATATTTGAAAAGAACTAGGAACCTTACTATACAAATCTGTACTACTTTTGTAATAAGAAGTTATATACTTTTTAATTAAGATGGTCACAATAATTAAAATACTTCCTTTTAAAATTACAAGAAAACATGAAAAAACAAAAAAATTTGTAATAAGAAATAAACATGGATATTTTAAAATTGATGATGTTCAGTCTAGATACCTCTCTGAATATTCATTTACATTTGTTGTTTATTTTATTTGGAATTGGCCCATTACTATGTTTGCACATGATGAAAGTGAAGCATAAAAAGGTTAAGCAACATGCACAAAGTCATACAATTACATGCTGATGAGTGTCAGCATTTCTCAGTTAGGGATCACTAATTGGACATACTTATTCCACAAATCCTTCCATCTGAACTGCCCTTCCTCTCAATGTTATTTACAGAATCCTTGGCATCACTTCTCTGCTCCTGCTTAACCTTAAAGTACACATTCTTCATGAAACTCGCCACAACTACCCTGGTCCTCAGACATATCTGTCTCAGAAATCCTGAGTACTTTGACCATATCAATGCTATACTTGATTACTTGCTAGTATTGTCTTCTAATTGTTCTGCATATACTTACCTCTCAGGCATATTATAAGAACAGTATTTTCAATGCAGCAGTGGACAAAGCCTTGGGTATATAGTAGACATATAATAAATTATTTGTTGATTGATGGACAGAAAGGATCATGAATGATGTTGGATGAGAAAAACTTATAAAATCAATGAGAAGAGGAGATGAAGAAGAGGTCAGGTGAACACTTTCTCTTGTTGGATTTAAAAGAGTAAATCCAGATAAAATTTTTAAAAATATCATGCCCATTTGTCAGAAGATATAATTTAAAAATTATTTTGGAGAAATACTCTCTGAAAAATATAGTTGAGAACCATTGCAATAAACAAATGGAGGCTTTTCTTTAATGTAGGGAGGGGCCTGACAATGGTATTTTTTATTTCCAACATCAGGATTCTTTGATATCATTCCAAAATTGTAAATTTGACATTGTTATTATGAGGTAAATTAATATCCCTAAATTCTCTATTAGAACTTAGATTCTAAAAAAAAAAAATTGACCTCCATATTCCAAATCTGTGAAAAATACACGCAATAAATCCTACATACTAAAAAATATACACCTTTTATATAAAGAACAAAGATATCTGAGTTGAATCATACAAATATTATTTGTCATAGGCCATCTAATCATGTAGTGTAACTATAAATAATTTGCAACCAAAGTGTATGGTAATTCCATAAAGCTGCTACACTAGACTTTCAAAGAAAACATCTGGGAAGGAAAAAGTCAAATATGCTTCACCCACAGCAAGATATAAAACTGTTGGAAAAAAAAATTCTTGCTGGTTTCTTTCCTTTATGGCTCCATGATTGCATTTCCATGACGGGCTCTGGTAAGGGTAGAGTTGTGTCCCCCAAAATATTTTGTTCAAGTCCTAACTTCTAATACTTTAGAATGTGACTATATTAGGAGATAGGGTCTTTAAATAGATGATCACATTAAAATGAGGTTATTAGGGTTGGCCCTAATCCCATATGACTGCTGTCCTTAAAAGGAGAGGGAGATTAGGACACAGACATACACAGAGAGGACTTCATGAAGATGCAGAGAGAAGAAGGCCATCTGTAAACCAAGAAGAGAGACCTCAGAAGAAACCAATCCTGCTGACCCCTACATGCTGCACTTTGAGCCTCTAGAATTGTGAAAAAATAAATTTCAGTTGTTTGAGCTCCCCAGTCTGTGGTGGTTTGTCATGGTATCTCCAGCAAACTATTACAAGCACTTCACCAGCATACTTTTGTGGTCATGAGTAAGGCCTTTTGGCTTTCCAGTGATCACTTTACTGCTCACCTTCAGGTCAAAGCACTGCAGTGCCTAGATGATGGGGTTGGGATTGATTTTGGTATCCATAATAAAGTACCAATTTGACTCATAGTAGACAGTTCCCATGAGGACATTTACAGGTATGAGAAGAGAAGTGTGTCAGCTCTGAACAATGATGGGCAGCAGATGACATTAGCAATGAGACTTTCTCAGTGCTCCAAATGTATCCTTGAAGTCAAAACCACCCTTTTCTGGAGATGACACTCTGAGGAAGTGAACCTATTATCACTTGTGCAATGACAGATGTTGTTCTCAATTTTGAAATAGAGCTCTGTTGCTTCCTAGCCATATGCCTCATTTCCTCAGGTATGCATCATTTTCCATATGAAAAAGGAGGGTTAATATAGTGCCTACTTTCTTAGAGTTAGCCTGAAGATTACTTGACTTTGTCCATGCAGTTGGGTGAGAGGCAGCAATCCATAAATATAGCTTTTACTCCTATCATGAATATTAGGTAGTAGTTTTGCATGTGTTATATCTTGAATGCGATCTAGCCTCACTTGTATATTTTTTAATATATTTTGTCTTAGATTCCTGATTATGAAATGTAAAGACATGGGATTAATAAACCCTAAATTATAGAGATTTTGTTTAATATAAAATGACTTTTTTTTCTAAACTATTATTATTGCACTGGGAAGTGTTAAGACTAGAGATGGTCTAAATAAGCCAGTCTAGGGGGGCTATATAGCAAGTCAGAAAAAATATATTCCAATCAAAGATGGTATGGTTATGAATTAACCATAAATTCAAATTATGGACAGATAATGTATATCATCTATATTAGTCGTCACACATTCCATTAAAAGTCACCTTTATTTCATATTGCATATTCAGAATTTATAAGTGGCTGGTGTTTCAGCATCATGGAAATACTCAACAATTTGGAGGAATTTTGACATTTACTTTAAAAATGTGCTTACTATTATAAATAGGCACTGGAAATAATTTCATGAGCATGCTATGATTCAAAGTATTGATATGAAGCTCAAGATGATTTTATTATTATTTCATTTGCTCAAGTACTAAGATGAATGCTGGATTTACTTTGAGTAGCAATATTTCAAATAATTTATTTTCATAATTATTAATACATTCCAGACCACTAAAACTATTCTACTTAGAATAAATGTATAGTATGATTTTTGGCTTTGCACCACTGGAAATCTCTGCTGATGGATAGATTTGTTTTAATATCACTTGATCATACTTATGCAATTATTTTTATCATATGCTAGAGCAAAAAACAGTTTTTATTTTAGAAGACATGAACATGAAAGTTACATCATAATTTATATACACTCAAGAAGTCCAAAATGATGAAAGTGTATGAAATCTGCTGTGGTATTGACAAGATATGAGAATACTTGCATCGCACACCATGGCAAATCACATTTTTTTCATGAATGAACATTTTCTTTTAAGAATACTTAAAAGTATAAAAAAAGAGAATACTTTAAAAATACAGAAATGCAGGCATGGTCTGCTCACTGTGGTTATATAGGAAATAAAGAGAAAGGATGAAACAAAGAGACTGAAACAGAAAAAGAGGTATTGGGTTATGGCGAGAAGAAATTTTTAAATTTAGCTCATACTAACAACTACTTACTCAATAGTCACTAGGTGCTTTACATGCTATAAATTACTGAGTTGCTTAAAAAGATTTTCTTTTAAAGGTAAAAAAAGGAGAGAGGAGAAGGCAAAGGATGGGGGGGGGGGAAGGCCACAATCCCAATCCTCTCCTTCATCACATGGGGAGCCTCTTTGAATTTACAATATGTCCTAGTTAGGGAAATACTGTAGTTAAAGGCTCCAATTAAATACACTTAGCAGATTCACCTTTCAATGAGAAAACTAGAGAGCAGAACTTCACATGACTCAGGGGAACTTAGTCCACCTTGAACGTTAGCACAAAGTTGAACATCAGCACAAAGTTGAACGTTTCTAGCCATTTCCTGTGGCTCTTCTTGACAGCTACTGTGTCCTACTCTGATCTTCAGGCAGGGCATCCTGGATTTACATTTACTGGATGTCTTGGACTGGCTGCCGAGAGGATGAGTGTGCTGCACTCCCTCCCTCCCACCTGCCAGAGTCACCGGCTACATGGAAAACCTCTTGGCTTCCATGGATATGGAAACCTCAAAAGAAAGCTCTCTCTAAGGCAGGCATCAACAATGCTCCCAGTAGGTTGAAATTTCCTGGAAGCCATTCTTACCATGGCTGAGGAAAGTACCTTGAGCATGTGACTTGAATCGCACCATAAAAATAACAAGCCCGGAAGAGGAACAGTGGGAGGCAATATTCAATTAACAAGGTCAACCAAATTTAATGACACATTCGATCAATGTAAACAAGGCTCTTTAATAGCTGATATTTTTCCTACATTCTCAAATGTGAATTACAATGAATGAGCACCTTTTGCAGATTGCCCTAGGAAGGGCTGCTATCTTCACTGCAATTTGGGCTGAGAAAATTGGGGTGTTAGGTAGAGAAGGCAGGAAATGTTTGAATTCTGGCTATGAATATAAATGGGCTTCTCACAATTTCCAACAAAGTTGTTTAACATGGTGGATCAGAAAGTAGGCACAGGCTTGGACAACTTAGATGTGTGGGGAATAAATCACAGATCCTGTAATTAAGGGCCAGAGGAAGTCTTTAGAAGTCATTTGGTCCAGCCCCTCACTTTTGGTATGAGAAGATCAGACTCAAGAGATGAATTGATTTCCCCAAGACAACACTATGACCTCCTGGGATAGAGAGGTCATGGGCTTAGATTTCCTGTCACCTCTTTGAGTTCTTGAAAATTATGACACAAGTTGCCACAGGTTACTGGTATATGAAGATCATATATGCAACATTTCCTTAAGCTAGGAAATGAAATAGAATATAACCGATGCCTCCACTCCAATCCTCAATTCCAAAGAAAACAAATCTCTTTACTCACCTGCAGGGAAAAACTCGCTCATTTTCTTTTTGTAGATTTTGAAGTCAACTTCTAAGAAGACACAGAAGATGATCCGATCCACCTAGAGGAAAACAATAAACACTCAAAGTGAAAGGAAATATGGTGACCTTGGAATATAAGAAATATTCCAGAACATGGTTTTGGAGCTAAAACCAGATGGAAAAGCCTCCTGTAGCTTGTTGGTACTCTACTGCTAACTGTGTGACAGTGTTGAGTGAAGTTCAAGTGTGCGTGTTAGTTGGGGTGTGTGTGTGCATTCTTTATGTAAATAAGCCCATGGGCTCTTTGGTGGAAAGATGTTATATAAATCAAATAGGAAATAATAAATGACAATAAGCCACTTTGCAGCAAGCCATAAATAAGATCGGAGATTCTGACAGGATACCTAGACTTTATGTCCTGTAAAATAACCATACGAGAGGTGTATAGCAGAATGACAATAAAGTATGTCAGTAAACAAAGAGCTCTTTGTCCTACCCATCTTAGACAAATTTATCAAACCTGTTAGTATTTGAACACAGCCTAAAAAGCTTCTTGCAGTTTAATTTGCATGAAAGTCCCTTGCTTTTAACTTAACATACTCAGAAATGCAACAGAAGTAAAATATAATTAGTTGACAGCGACATGAGGTCAATAGAACTTTAACATAGTAGATATTACTGAGTAAGTTAGTGTCACCTCAAAAGCAAACAGGTGTGTCATCCCTTTTTCCCATTTTGGGAGAGCTTCTCTACATAAGGTGTTTCTTTGAGACCTTCGGAGAGTAGTACAGTAAACAGAGAAGAGAGATGGAGTGTATCTAATAGCTAGCTCACGTATATCTGATATTAAATCAGTGACCCCATTTCTAGTCTTTAAAATAAACATTCCTTTAGTCGCTCCATTTTAACAATCTACAAAAACTTAAAAATTACCCTATCTATCAAATGGCAACTGGTAATTGAATAGAATGTCAAGCTAGGCATTTCTCAGGGCAACAGGGAATAGAAGTGGGGTGCGCACGTGGCAGGACATGAATGAACCCAAATGGATGTCATCTACCCAGCCCTGCAGCTCTCCCAGCCTGTGGAAAACAGATTCACACTAGGGAAGTTCAAAGTGCCCAGCAGGAGAGGGATGGTCGGGCAGGGAGGGCTAGGACACAAGGAATGGTCAAGGCTCCCCACTGGAAGCTCAGAGACGTGGCTCCCTGATCATCTCTGCACAGGTCCAGATAGGCTGCCTCCCAGACAGTCGCTGGACTCCCTCACTCTCATCACCAAATACCATGCAGCCCCAGTAATCCTCCCCAGGAAAGGTGGATTATAAGAGAAAGCATCTGGCCTTCAGATATGGAAGAACTGGGTTGCAAATAAACCTTATTTTCTTTTCCCTATATTCACTTGAGTTTCTGGTGTCCAGTCCTTTCTGCATATCATTAACATTTTCTACAAATGCAAAAGCTGTCTCCATCAATTCACTCTTCGGGTGAAATACAAATTTAGTTGAATAAATGATTAGCTATCTGTGCAATACTGAATGCTTGTCTTTGCTCTCCTTATGGTGTGTTTATGCCCTGTAGCTAAAGATAAAAATCACAATGATGGAGCAATAGAAACTAGGTACAAAAAATGTCTTCTCTATAATACCATTTGTACAAGTTTTTAAAGCACAAAGATAAAAAAGTGAAGGGATTCATTCATAAGCATCGATATACAGAAACACAACTAGAAATGTCACACATGAACTTCAGAAAAGAGATTTGAGAAAAATCTAGCAAATGAGTAAAAGCTATTAACTATGGGTGTAGGTACACGGTATATTATTTTCTATACTTTTCTGTGTATTTTTCAAATAATAATTTGAATAATTCTCTTTATAATTAAAAGTCCTAACACCAAAAATAAGACTCTGTGTTAGACATATTCTTCTCTCTGGCTGTATTAAACCATTTGTAATTCCCAAACACCATAATTATTCATATTTCTGTACCTATGATGGTTGACTTTTTTTCCAGGTTTCAAATGGTCAGATTATTTCTAAAGCTACCTAATCGAGATCAAAATCAATACAAGAAAATTTGATTCAAAGCAGATCTAAGGAGACCAAACTGGACAGTCTCATTTTTACTCACGTCTCCCTATCTTAATGGTCACTCAAGTAGAAGTTAACGGGATTTTAAAAAGCACTCCCGGTGCCTGTGTGTCTGTTTGCAGGGGGGAGGGGTAGTGATAGTAATGCTATTCATTGCTGTTAAGGAACTCTCAACCATCACAGAAACTAAGTACAGATTTCTTAAATATTGTAAAGAACTTTAATCCACCTTTTAGCATTTTAGGCTTTGTTACCATGGAAATAGTATGAGTCCAAAATTTAGCAGCTTGATTTATTTTCCCAGAGAGTAGATGAATGCTGGGGGAAAGTACTTTTATTTTAAACTAATTGAGTGGCCCATTTCCCTGCCCTGACCCTGAGGCATCACACTGAAAATATCTTGGGAGCAAATCAAATCTAAGAATTAACCCTCACTTGCCAAGTACTTTCACGTATGCATATGTGAATGTATTTATAGATGTGTGTATATACACTTACTCTCTGGGGTTATTGTTGGAAAAGAGCTCCATTAGTTGACAAGCTCTGTGTTTATAAACTCATAATGGATATTGATCACTGCTTGTGGTAGATGCTATTTTCCAAGATGGCATGCAATGAGATAACCTGTCCCTCAGACTCTTTTAAAATGTAATGCTGATACTCCTCTCATTGAGAAATGGGATCTCTAATTCCTCCCCTTAAATCTAGGCTTGTCTGTAACTCTGGCAGAAATACTATGTGACTTTCAAGTCTATGTCACGAAACATGATACAGTTTCTGGCTGGTCCTTTGGGGAGGGTTGCTCTTGTACCCAACCTTCACGCCATGAGGAAGCAGAGAGACAACATGGAGAACCCATTTGTTCAAGTTCTAGCCAATAGCCTAGCTGAAAGTGAGTAGCCTCTTGAAGATTTCACCTTCTGGTTTTTGAACTACCCCGGCTGGTGCCACATGGAACAGAGATCAGCTGTTCCCACTGAACTCTGCCCAAATTTTAGAGTTGTGTACAAAACAGAAATACATAGCCAGAAATCTGATATTCTTCTCATTTCTTCCTGTTGCCAATTGTTTGGAATCTTGCTTTTCCAGTTATATAGCATGTGGTCGCTCTTGAAAGGCTCAGACTAAATGGATCAAGATCAAATAGAAACCACAATGGGGTGATAAGAAGAACATAGAAAGGGGCACCTGGATGGCTCAGTGGGTTAAAGCCGCTGCATTCGACTCAGGTTATGACCCCAGGTCCTGGGATCAAGCCCCGCATTGGGCTCTCTGCTCAGCCGGAAGCCTGCTTCCTCCTCTCTCTCTGCCTGCCTCTCTGCCTACTTGTGGTCTCTGTCTGTCAAATAAATAAATAAAATCTTAAAAAAAAAATAAAAGAACATAGAAAGTCTACTGGGTACATGGCTGAGAAGTTAGAAATCTGATTTATGCAAAGCGGAAAGAGCCTGGTGATCCATACTATCCCCAGATAAATTACCCGAGAATATAAAAGAATGCCTTACAGTTAAGGCTCAGGATTGTATTTTCAATTTCTCTTTTATGCAACAGAACAATTTTGAAAAATGGCTGTTCATTATTTAAATTTATTTTTTAATGTTTTTTTAAGATTTTATTTATTTGTCAGAGAGAGAGAGAGAGCACATAAGCAGGGTGGGTAGGGGCAGAGGGAGAGGGAGAAGCAGACTCCCCACTGGGCAGGGAGCCCAATATGGGACTTGATCCTAGGACCCTGAGATCATGACCTGAGCCCAAGGTGGATGCTTAACTGATTGAGCCACCCAGGTGTCCCATAAAATGGTGGTTCTTGAGAGACTATATTTATTCATTACTTAAGAGATAGTAACTGAGCACCTCTAATTTCTTGGACCTAGTCCATGTGTCACTTTCTCACAAGAAAACCTGCATCAAAAAAAAAAAAAAAAAAAAAAAAAAAAAAAAAAAAAAAAAA